>NC_063173.1:44690831-45011149 GCF_023159225.1 Perognathus longimembris pacificus | reverse complement strand
TTGAACCAGCTTAAAGCTACAACTTGTTTCACAGTTGTCAGATTTTCAGTATATTGGTGCAAGAACATGGACCGCAAAACATACAAAGGAACTGAAGCCAGACCCCATTCTTGTTCAATCTGGAAATGATCCTGCTGGTCTCATTTTCCCATTGATTGATTTTTTTTTGCCAGTCCTAGTGCTTGAACTTGGCCTGGGGACTGTCCCTGAGATTCTTTTTCTCAAGTCTGGTGCTCTCACTTGAGTCACAGCGCCACTTCCAGGCTCTTCTGTTTATGTGGTGCTGAGGAATGAAATTCAGGGCTTCATGCATGCTAGGCAAGCACTCTACCACGGAGCCACATTCCCAATCTTCTTTTTCTCATCGACATGATTTTCAATATAATTTTGAGTGACTGAACCAGTGTCTTGTCCCGGATCTGCTCTATAGATCGAGCCCTGAGAACTTTCCCCCTCAAAGTACCCTCTGAATCAATTTCAAGGATTTTATGCCCTTGTTGGAACTGTGGATTTAGATTTCCAGAGGCTCTGAAGAATTGATGGCTATTTGCACAGTGACTAGTTCATCTCAGCTGTTGTGTATGGGTATAAGTTGTTGGCACCTCCTTTGAATAAACCAGAATGCCCATGAGGCTTTCTCTGGGACACCCATGCACCCCGTGTCTTCCTTGGGATGGGAACTGGTCAGGGGTCTTAGGACCACATGTGAACTGAGGCTGCTTTGGGTCCCCGCTTCCGCGAATAATCCCTACTGGCTAGGGGATGTGAGAGAGCAAGAAAGGACCTCACATGAAAGAGGCAGACAAGCCCAGGACCCACCCCCCACGTGGATGGGGGGGTAGAGCGAAGCCCAGCAGACCACTAGAGAATAAGCTTTCTGAAGATAGAAAACATATTATTTCTATTTTGTTTAATTTGTGTTTATACTTCTAACAGAACAAGTGCTTGAGAATTAGTACACTTTGGGCATATAAGGAATAAATAATATACTAAAATATAATTCATCATCAAGAATTATGGATCTTTTATTAGCATGATCAGACTGAGTGCTATGGACAATCTGTGGCCCCAAATTTCATGCCCAAAAGGGAAATAACAAAAAATGAACCTTTTTATTCAAGAAACATGAAGTGACTAATTGTATTTGTTTAATGTTGTCAGGATCTGGGAATTTGGTGGCTTAAAATCAGAATAAGAAGTTTTGTTCTAAAGTTTCTCTTCTCACTAGGAATTCAGACATGATACAGTTTAAGATGCACACAATATAACAAATGCACTCAGAAATATACATACAAAAAAGCCAGAACAAGGGCTGGGAATATGGCCTAGTGGCAAGAGTGCTTGCCTCCCATACATGAAGCCCAAGGTTCAATTCCACAGCACCACATATATAGAAAATGCCAGAAGTGGCACTGTGGCTCAAGTTGGCAGAGTGCTAGCCTTGAGCAAATAGAAGCCAGGGTCTGTGCTCAGGCCCTGAGTTCAAGCCCCAGGACTGGCCCAAAAAACAAAAAAGCCAGAACAGTGCCTTAGGGGCTCTGTTAGAAGGAGAGGTAGATGAACCTTTAAGTGAAGACCTAAAAATTACAAGGAATTTTGTTCATGGAAAATATGAGATGGAATGAATCATTTGGGGAAATTATTATAGCATGGAAAAACATCTTAAGGAGCTGAAAGAAGAAAAAAATTGTAAACTGAATAATTGTGTTTGGGAAATGTTCACTTGAGCACTGCAATCTTCTAAAGATATTTATCTATGTATATCTATCTATCATCTTTAGCTACTCTCTCTATATATATTGAATATATATGTTACATATTGAACATATATATCTACTTTCAATATGTGTGTAAGTATGCTATCTTTAATCTGATCATTATTTTCTTTGGCAACTTTTATTTTTCTAGACACTTTGACAAGCCAGGATGTTCTCTGGATAGTTACCAAGCCACCTCTCCAGAGGATTTATGTCACTTATTATCTATTTGTTGTTTTTAGCAATTATAATGAAGAAATGATTATGACCTTAATAACTCCCACTTACTCATGCTCTTCAAGTGCCAGGTATCTCTTTGGTGTGTTTTCATACATTTTCTTAGTTGACTTTCATAATATCCTTACTATGCAGCCTACAATTCCATGTAATTGTACCTTAATCTCTCCAAACTCATTGTTTACTAAACTCATATTCACTATATTGTCTATTCTTCTTTCAGCTCCTTAAGATGTTTTTCCATGTTATAATAATTTCCCCAAATGATTCATTCCATCTCATATTTTCCATGAACAAAATTCCTTGTAATTTTTAGGTCTTCACTTAAAGGTTCATCTACCTCTCCTTCTAACAGAGCCCCTAAGGCACTGTTCTGGCTTTTTTGTTTTTTGGGCCAGTCCTGGGGCTTGAATTCAGGGCCTGAGCACAGACCCTGGCTTCTATTTGCTCAAGGCTAGCACTCTGCCAACTTGAGCCACAGTGCCACTTCTGGCATTTTCTATATATGTGGTGCTGTGGAATCGAACCTTGGGCTTCATGTATGGGAGGCAAGCACTCTTGCCACTAGGCCATATTCCCAGCCCTTGTTCTGGCTTTTTTGTATGTATATTTCTGAGTGCATTTGTTATATTGTGTGCATCTTAAACTGTATCATGTCTGAATTCCTAGTGAGAAGAGAAACTTTAGAACAAAACTTCTTATTCTGATTTTAAGCCACCAAATTCCCAGATCCTGACAACATTAAACAAATACAATTAGTCACTTCATGTTTCTTGAATAAAAAGGTTCATTTTTTGTTATTTCCCTTTTGGGCATGAAATTTGGGGCCACAGATTGTCCATAGCACTCAGTCTGATCATGCTAATAAAAGATCCATAATTCTTGATGATGAATTATATTTTAGTATTTTATTTATTCCTTATATGCCCAAAGTGTACTAATTCTCAAGCACTTGTTCTGTTAGAAGTATAAACACAAATTAAGCAAAATAGAAATAATATGTTTTCTATCTTCAGAAAGCTTATTCTCTAGTGGTCTGCTGGGCTTCGCTGTACCCCCCATCCACGTGGGGGGTGGGTCCTGGGCTTGTCTGCCTCTTTCATGTGAGGTCCTTTCTTGCTCTCTCACATCCCCTAGCCAGTAGGGATTATTCGCGGAAGCAGGGACCCAAAGCAGCTTCAGTTCACATGTGGTCATGAGAACCCTGCCCAGTTCCCATCCCAAGGAAGACACGGGGTGCGTGGGTGTCCCGGAGAAAGCCTCATGGGCATTCTGGTTTATTCAAAGGAGGTGCCAACAACTTATACCCCCAGAGGCATGTGCAGCAGAGGGGCTAACGAGTGGCTAAAAAGGACGGTCCCTCAGGTGATGTCATAGAACTTCCTCTATGGGCGGAGACCACAGCCCCCCAAGGATTGGGTTTCTGGGATCCCCGCCATTGCACATGTGTTCGTGCCCAGGGGCGGGGGCTGCTTTGCTTCTCTTCTGGTTGAAGCCGGAAGGTGGGAGGGACTACCTTCCACACAGCCCCAGGGCTGGAGGAAGGGCAGCGTCTCTAAGGGAGCCCTAGTTGCCCTTCCCCCTTTAAGGCCAAGCTGAATTCCCAACATATGCCCCTTTTTTTGTTTTGTTTTCAAATTTGCAGGGAATGCTGTAACATATGGCATATATAGGCATAAGGCAAATGCTGACATAAGACATATATATAGGGCCTCTTCCACGATGGCTCAGTCCAGAGAAGTTGGAGTCCTCATCCTGTTTTACACCACTCAGGGTAAGTGTAAACATCATTACTCTTTTGGCAGTGAGGTAGAAGCAGGTCTGAATTCCTGGCAACTCTGGTAGTCCACCACTGGTAACTTAAACACATGTGGTTAGTAAAACATTCCTTTTCTCGTAAACATTGAAGCAAAGGCGCCAAATCTCTGTGCTTACTTTTTAAAATATTTTTATCATGAAACATTGAGGTTGAGTGTCAAAACCCTCAGCTCCTATTTCCCTCTAATGGGACTCCCCTAAGATAAGCAGCAGGGGGAGAGGAGAGAAAGAAACAAGGTGCAAAATTTCTTTAGTTTTTGTACAAAACTGCAAGTGACATTGCCACAGCGAAATATTGCGCCACAAGAAACACTCAAGGAAGAGTTTAGAAAGCATACAAACAGGGAAGGGAAGCTGGCTACTTTTTTTTACCTCTACCGCTGTTGTATGCAGGCAGGCTTTTTATATTCTCTTTGGAAGAGCAGAAGAAATCCAGTATGGTCCTTGTTTTCCTGCAGAGAACAAGAAGAGACATTTCTCCAGAGTAAGTGGTCTGGGTTTAGTTTTCCAATCTGTAAAAGCATTTACAAGGCTCTTTCCCACTGTTTGGGGAAGATTTAAAATTTCTTAAGATATTTTCTTAAGATATTTAATATAAGCATAGCTATTATCCTTAATTATTCATGGGGACTACTCCCCCCTCTCTCCTTTTTATTTATTTATTTATTTTATTATTATTTTTTTCCCTTATGACATTGCAGGGCACCAGGCTGGGCTGCGGATATGGGCAAAGGTCTTTCTTCTGGAGCTACTTCCTGCTGAAAGGGGGCGAGGTGGTCAAGGGCCCCTGGTCAGCCTGGCACTGTCCAGTGTGGCTGGCAAAAGTTCCCATCATTACCACGAGAATGGAATGGCCATCTGGGCCAATGGGTGTCCTGGTCTCCTCTGGCCACCCTGTAGTTTGGCACAGCAGTATGGAAAAATGATGGCCTTGAACTGCAAGTTTCCAGGTGCTGACTTTAGGGAGATGTTATTCTGTTGAAAGAGACTTTTGAAAAGATCAAGCGAAGTATTGACAAGTTCTCAGAGCTGTTTGGCATGAATGACATAAAATATATCCTGGGCATAATCCAGAAAAGTAGACTGGTTAAGGACATTTAAATCCCCCGGCATATTCTGGTAGGTTGCTGAGTATTCCCTGGCCTTTTAGGCAGATGCCCTTTTGGCTTAGGCAGGGTAATGATTCTAAGAGATTTTTGTAGTTATAAAATCCCAAGATAATTCCGTGCCTTTTAACAGCTACGGTGCCTTTGATCTGGCAAATGTTGGCACTTTGATTGTTTAAATTTCCATTTAGGAATGTACTTTTAGGCCTTTGTCTCAGCCTTGTTTGCATCTGAAAGACTCTGAGCTCAAATGACAATTTTTTTCTTAATGCAGGAATCATAATTACAAATTTAGAGGCACTTATTCATTTAACTTTTTTAATAAATTAGTGAGAACCATTAGCTTGCTTTGCCATATTTTGTATACATACAGGGTTAACGAGAATTTACTCTTATCCCCATAGTTAATTAAACATACTTTAAATGCTTGCCTGATTATATATAACTCAAGATAGGAGTCTCACATGGAAATTCAGTATCCGAGTCATTAGGCTAATATTCAAGATAACTTAATCGTGTTTACTAGGATTTAAACACAAGGGATTCTGGCCTCAGCATTTTGTTTTTTCTAATATCTCCGAATTACGTGAATATCACAGGCTCAATCACATCAGGCAAGCAAACTTTTTAACCATCCAGAAAAGCTATTTCAATTTCTAGTATCTCTGAGCTGGTAATTATAGGAAATCCAACCAAATTACTTATTGCTGTATCAGAACCATTGTTCACCTTTTTAAAAATATCTTCAATTACTCCATTTTTAGTCAGAAATCTGGGGCTTTTCCTTGTTCTCACTGCCTGCAGCTGTAAGCTCGACACAGAGAGAAATGCTGCAGGCACAGAGGGGGGGTTTTCACTGCAGGCACTAGCCCTGCCCAGCTGCAGCGAAGTTGCTGGAGGTCTGCCTGTCTCTTGAGTCCCCGCCCAGCTGTAGTAGCAGGAAAATTTGGAATCTAGTTCATCTGTTAACCAAGTTTAGCATTTAGCCCCGCAACCTCAGAGTTAACAAATCTCCAATTAGCGAACATTGACAAAAAAACCGACAACCCTTTTTCTCCTTTAAAGCAGATTAGCCAGCCTTCCCAGGCCTCAGAGGCGGGGGGAGGGAGCTAGCATAAAGCAGTTTCCGCCCAAAACCTCCTCGTACCCACCAGCAAGGGTGGGGGCGGAAAGAAGTAATCTAAGATCCTCTCTCATTTTCCAGCAGCCACACAATCCAATCCAGTGGATTTGGAGCCGGCTTTCGGGGTGGAGAGAGCGCGCAAAGCTCTGCACCCCAGGATGCTACCGCGCTCAGCGCTACCCACAGCCGTCGCCTCGGGCACTCCAGGCGCTCAGCGAGCCTCCCCCATGCTCGGCGGCCCAAAAGCAGAAAGAAAAGCAGGGGCCGGTGTGAAGCTAGTAATTGGACAACTGAAACTGGATCCTTCTTAATTTCTCTATGTGAAGTTGCAAGTGTTTCCTATCCTTGTTCTTTGATTTTCCTTTAGTACAATGTTAATGTGCTGTTGTTGCCATCATTATCATGGCCCTGAATGCATAAGGATTTTAGGTGTCAGGAGCCTTATGAAGACTCGTGACTTCTTGTTTCAAATAAACAATCTTTCTAAGCATAGGATAGAAACAGTGATTTGCAAAGTGTGGTTGAAGGACACTACAGTCCCCATAATATTTTTCAAAGGGTAGATCCACAGGGTGAGAGGGATTTCCCAGAGGACACATCATATGTGTCATTGCAGTAGAGGCAGAAATGAAGATTAAAGTGACTTCAGGGGTATGTGAAATTAAAAGGACTTCTGAGTAATTACTTATTTTGTCTTGAAAAACACACTGATTTCCTAAGTGTATTTAACTTGCATAAGTGTATTTGACTTGTATTTCTATTAGCTTCAATGGATACATTATTAATAGTTTAAAAGAATTTATAAATATTATAATTTTAGGTTAATTTTTAATATAATAAGCTATTGATCTGTAAGCCATATAATCAAGAGACCTTGGGAGGAATTTTCTTATATTCTTATATTATATTCCTATATTCTTTGGAACAAAAGGACTTTAGAGGCACAAAAGGAGTTTTAGTAAGAATGACTGTGAAATCAACACCTATCACTCAGTGATAGGGATGTTTGATCTCTAGGCATGTTCTCAAAGTAGATATATACATAGACAAATACTGCACAGTAGGTTCTAAAACAATATAGTTTTGTATGTTTTGCATACTCACAAGATAAATCAAAGGTGTTAAATATACTTACAGTGTATTAAATTATACTGTTGAAGTTCTTGAATTTGTTTGTTACACAAAATATTTTCAAAACATAATTCTTGAACAAACTTCATGTATATTGTAAAAGCCACCGTGTGAAATAGCTATGGTATTGGGTTAATCTGAGAAATTTTTTGAAGCATGATGATGGCATGGATTTTTAAATTGATCACAGTGTGATGGATCCTTATGTCTATATAATAAAAATCAGAATAAAGTTTGCAATATTATATATCTAATATAAGTTTACCTTCACTTTAATTTCTTGGCACTATAATAGCAAAGCGAATCATTAAACAAAATCATGTCAACTTTAGGGTAAAATGTTTTTCCTTTCCAGATATCTGGAATTATTGAGATTATATATTTATTTAATTTTACAACTAGATAACATTTTTTTTACACTTTTTTTCACCCAGGCATATATAAAGAGAAATGAACACAAAGGAAAGAGTCAGGAATTGGTACTTAAGGACCAAAGAGAGATCTCGGAAGTTTAAAAATAGCATCTTAGCATTATGGAAAGAAAGTAAATGATTTTATTGAAACTTTTTTTTATCACATACTTCAAATCTAGGAACTTACAACTCTTTTATGAAAATTTGATAGATTCATAAATGATCTCCATCTCTCCTCTTCTTTACCTCTCTTACAATCATTTTATCTATCACTTGCATACCTTGAAGCCTTTTAAAATTTCCAAGTTCTACAAGGTAAAATTGGCCATTTATTGCTGGACCCGGGTAAATGCAACTGTAGTCAGGACATGGGGGATGCAGAGGTGAGTGGACCAATGCACACTTTCTTTATTTCAGGAGGGCCGGGGTTTATATAGGGTTAGAAATCAATTCACAACTTCAAGGGTAAAAATTAATACAGCATGATATCCATTTCAAATACAAAAGTTGAGGATGTTGCTACTGCTAGGGAGGAAACTAATACAAAAGTTTTCCTATTACAAAGGGTGGTTACTACAAAGATTGTTGATATCAAAACAAGGGATTAAAACCGGTCAAGGCAGAACAGTAATTATCAACTAGCTACTATGTCCTCAAGACTAATTATCTTTGACCATGACTCCTCTATTTACTGTGAAAAGATTTCCCTATCTACAGTGAAAAGCTCTCACTAAAGGCAGCTGGTCTAGCAAGTCTCCCCCAAGGAGGCTCTGTACAGGGGAGGAAAATCTCATGACAAAGGTGGCTTCCTTTGGCCATCAAACACAGGATACCCTTAACGGAGATTTTTTTTCCCCAAGGCCTATTAGTTTGCTAATAAGGCATCAGAACTTCTGTGCTGAAGCTAAGTTTTCCACTGGTCAGAGAAGTTATTCTCCCACAATTTATCCCTTGGAATTTTTGTTATGTCCTGGTGCAATTGCCTCTATTCAGTTACTCATATGATGTCTTATAATATATTGTGCTAAGCAATTCTCAACATGTTTATTTTAATAATATTTTTTCTATTTACACTCAAAAAGGCATACCAAAAGGTATGCTGCTATAAGTAATACAATTTTAAATAAAACGTATCTCAAGTATCTAGGCAACAGCAAAAACATAATAGGTGGTTGGTATGTTTTATTAAATAAATGTATGCATAGCCACCCTCAACAAATGTACTCTTGAATCTAAACTGTGTTATGTAGTTGCTGTGTGACTCATACAAGTGAAAAAATGTCCCATTTATATTTCAATTTTTATGTTCATAAAATAAATATAACACTTTTCTTCCTGTCTCCCTCTGAGGCTGGTTTAAGGCCCTTTTAAAATATTCCCAAAGGCCTTTTTAAAATCCTAAACTGCAAAGTGGTTATAAGAATTTTTTTGTTGTTGTTGTTAAGGACACTTTTCTTTTTATTAACACACCAGCAGTGAATCATCAGGTACTTTTTTGATTGATTGATTGATTACTACTTGAGCACTTTAAAGTTAAGCACTTTGTAGAGAGAACTGATTCTTTGTGTACTGCTGGCATATGAAAATAGATATATTTCATAGAACATGCATTTGCTAGTAACACTGATTTGCTTTCCTTTAACCAAATTAGCCAGCACTACACATTAAATGTCCATTACTACAGACTCATTGACAGATATAAACTTTGTTGTGTCACCACTGCCTTTGTTTAGAAACAACAGGACATTATTGAAGGGAGATGATTTATCTTAATTGCCTTATGGAGGAAGAAATCAGGACAACAATTCTATTTACAACAGCTAAAAACATTACCTAGGAATAAACTTAACTAAGGAGGTGAAGGACCTCTACAATGGAAACTATAAAACTGGAAGAAGAGAAAGGGAAAAAATACTAGAAGATGGAAAGAGTCCCCCCATGTTCCTGAGTCAGCAGAATTAACATTGTGAAAATGGCAATACCGCTAAAAGCCACTTAGACACTGAATTCAATGACCATAAAAAAACTCAAATTTGTTTTTCACAGAAATACAAAAATCAATTTTAAAATTTATAGGGAAATATGAAAGACCCCGAACAGCAAAGGAAGTCCTGGGCAAACCATGCAATGCAGGTGCCATCACAATACCTGATTTCAAATTATACTATGAAGTGACAAAAAGTATGGTAGTAGTACAAAAACAGAGATCTAGAATGAACTAGAAGAATCAGAATAAGCCCTCACAGTTGCATCCATGTGAATCTTGATAAAGTATCCATAGCTTAAACTGAACAAAAAGGCCTAGTTCTTCAACAAATGGTGTTGGGAAAACTAGAAAGCCTTATATAGAATACTGAAACTAGATAACTATTTTTTAATTTGTATCAATTCAAAATAGAATGCATATCATATTGTAAGACCTGCAACTTTTGAAGCTTCTGTAGGAAAACATGTGACGTTCCTGGAACAGGCAACTGTTTTCTGGCTAAACTCAGGAAATAACTGAAGATTGGTAAGTGGGATAGAATCAAAATTAAAAAATAAACTTTTGTGCACCAACAGGAAGAGAATGAAGAGACAGCACAGAGAATGAGAGAAAATACCTGTAAGCTACCTATTGGATAAAAGATTAATATACAGAATACATAGAGATCTATGTTAAAAATTAGGCAACAGAAGAATCAGCAATCAAGTAAATGAATGGGCAAATAAATTGGCTAGGTAGGTCTCAAAATGAAATAACACAAATGGCTAGTCAACACAGGAAGAACCATTCTGTGTTGTTAGCCATGTAGGAAAGGAAAATCATAACTATAATGTGGTTCTATCTCACCTCAGTCAAAAAACATGCAACTAATATTGGTGACAATGTGAGGTTAAAATGGACCCTTATAAACTGTTCAACATTGTTAGTATATGGAAATCAGTATGGAGGTTCCTTAAAAAAAACTAAAATTAGAACTAACTTATGATCTTATTATAACATTCCTAGGCATATCCAGACTGTATGCAATATGAAATAGAAATATCTGCACACATATGTTTATCAAACATTCACTATTCTATTCATTTTTTCACAATGGCTCTGCTATCAAAACCACCTAGGTAGAATGCATGATGTATATCTCAGACATGTGTTATTCACCCATAAACAAGAATGAAATTATTTGGTTTACAGGAAAATTGATGGACTGGAAATTATATTGAGTAAGAATAGCCAACCTCATAAAGCCAAATTTCATACAATTTTGTTTGTATGCAGAATCTCCATCTAAAATTCTAATCATGAGAGTAATGGGACATGACTGAAAAAGGATTGTCTGGAAATGGAAACTAGTAGGAGGGGAAGAAGAGGAAAGTCTGCTGAGGCCTGAATTTGATCTTTCTCACATATATATGTATATGTATATATATATATATATATATATATATATATATATATATATATATATGTGTGTGTGTGTGTGTGTGTGTGTGAAAATATATATTCTCTCATGTACATATATTCTCTCATATATATGTATATTTGCATAATCATATATGTATATTAGCATAATGAAACTGAACAAACACTGTAAAGGCAAATAGTAGGAAAAGATGTTAAGAGAATTTCCCATAGGAGAATTTTATTAGAGTTTATTACACACAGTATAGAGATAATACAACATCATCCCTATGTACAATTAATTTATGTTAGTAAAAATAAACAAATTGCTTCATGGATATTTTAGGATATAAACTATGAAATTCTGTGTGTCCCTCTCTGTAATAATAATTCCAGTGATAGACACAAGGAACATTCAAGACTGACTATAACTTGGATACGTACCATGTGCCATATGAGAAATGCTAAGGGCAAATAGGAGCAAGATTGCATCTGATGTAATTTGATTCAGAGCAGGGTCTTCCTTCCTTTTCTTTCTCTTTTCTCCTTGGAATTGTCAGAGTTGGTAGGATCCCTATTAATGAGCAATATTCAAATGTATGGTCCTATTAATGCATGTTTCGCAAATTGAATTTACTTGTTAGTTCATGTTTCACTGTTGTCAGATACTTTTTCTCCTGTATTTTTGTCCTACAGTTTTGTTTGTTTTGCTCCTTCTTCCTTCTTTCTTTCCTGCTTCCTTCCTTTCTTCCATCCTTCCTTCTTCCTTACCTTACTCCTTCCTTTTCTTTTTTCTTGCTAAGACATTTGTTGTATACATGGGTTCTTATCTTTTCCTATACAACCATTTTAGGAGCTTGGCTAGGTGCACTGTGCTTTCCCTTGAGATTACTGAGGGCTTAATAATTTCAGAGAACGATATGGTCTCTTCTGGATCAAGGAAGTTAATATCTTTAGGATGAATGAGGCATTCACCAGTATCTTAAAGCTATGATATATTTGTTGTACCAGATGGAAACACAGTTGTAAATCAATTCGGTATTAAAAGGGATTTTGTAGCTCACATATCTGTAAAGTCAACTGGCACATGAATTCAGCCAGAACTCTGTCCAGGGCCTTAAAATACATTATCAGGACACTCCCTCTCTATCTCAATAGAACAAAGAAGAAGGAGAAGAAAGAAATCACTTACAAATAGTAGACAGGAAAGCTACAGATGTGCCTGGGACCTACATTGTACCCCATCAGTAAACTAGTCCAAGATAGCCTTTTCAGCAAACACTACAAAGAATTCCTATAGAAATTTGTTTTATATGGTTTAGATCTTATCTACTTTGGGTTTATGGAATATTTTGATTGGTCAAGACTGAATTTATGCTTACTCCTCTGGGATTACCTCCAAGCCAACATCTGAGAATGAGTTTCCTCTTGGAAATATAGCTTCTATTACTAGAAAACAGGTTATCCTGAACATAGCTAAAGCAAAATATGGTGTTGAGCATATGTGGTAAAATTATATCCTGTATTTAAAAATGCATTTATAGTTCTCTACTGAGGTAACGTTCTAAACAAGTCATCATGTTAGAATAATAGTTTAGGCATACAAAACACCAAACACATTTTACTCTAAAACACTATGGCAAACACACGTCTCTTTAAAATAGTCTTTTTGTGAGTTAGGTAAGATTTTTTCACCTCCGCACTTTAGAATGGGGTCTGAGTGGGGAAGAAATTGAGTTCATTTGTTATACTGCCACTTCTTTTCACTGATCATCTCTTGATATCTGCATTTTTGGAGGCTCTACCTGTAATATCTTGAGTATCAGTTATATAATTTCTGCTACTTTCATATCCCCCCCCCCCGAGAATATAATCAGCAGTGGAAATGAAGTTCTAGAGTGGTATGAATAGGTTAACTTGTTTTGCTTGCATTTTGTATGTTGTTTTATCTTCCAGTAGAAGCTTAGACTGAGGTGCAATAGAGAAATTACTATAATGCCAAGTTTCTTGGGACCAAGTATCAGAACCAGCACATACTTGAAATTAACCAAAGCATCTCAGCAACAGAATCCAGATTTAATTCATAGGAAATTACAATTGCACTCTATTTGAAGAAGAGCTTTCAGTTCATATTTTAAAGATAAAGATACATAGAAGGGTCAAGTATTACTGTAAGTTTTTCTAAAGTTTTTCCATGTAATTTCTCCATAGTAATTTCTACCAATAAATTGGTTTTAAAAATCTACAAATAAATACACTGGATAATTAAAGAATACACTAAAACATGATAAATTATACAGATCTCTAGATATTCACACACAGTGAGACCAATGAAGAATATTCTTAGGGCTGGGGATATAGCCTAGTGGCAAGAGTGCCTGCCTCGGATACACGAGGCCCTAGGTTCGATTCCCCAGCACCACATATACAGAAAACGGCCAGAAGCGGCGCTGTGGCTCAAGTGGCAGAGTGCTAGCCTTTAGCGGGAAGAAGCCAGTGACAGTGCTCAGGCCCTGAGTCCAAGGCCCAGGACTGGCCAAAAAAAAAAAAAAAAAAAAAGAATATTCTTAGGCGAAATATCTATGAGCAACAAATTATATAAAATAATATTCATAAAAATGAGCCCTAGGAAATGGAAACAATAATTTTTTGTTGATATTTTTGTTTTCATTTCGCTTTGTCTTGTTTGTTCCTTCATCTGTATTTGGGAGGGCAGAAGGGGACACAGGAATGGAGGGACAAAGGCTGAACAAATGCAGCAGTGGTATTACCTGCTAGACACTATACTAAAACTTAATTATACAACTTATGGATGGAGACAGGAGGAAAAGGTGAGAGAGAGCAAGGAAAGGGGTGACATTGTCCAAAAAGAAATGTATCTGACTTATGTAACTATAAGTCTCTGTATCTCACCTTTGTAATAACAATAAAAATGAATGAAAGAAAAAATATTTTAAGATATTCATTAGTCAGCAGCAGTGGATCTACAAAATGTTCAATCCTTCCTCAATTTTTTTTTGTACTGGGGACCAAACCCTTTGTATAGTGAACAAGTCCTTTGTTCAGATATATTCCAGTCCCAGCTTGTTTTTTTTGCATATAAATTAGTAGTATGAAGATGTTTCCTTGTGCTATTTCCATAAATTCAAATAGTTTATTTGAATAAAGCTACGCTAAAAATATCTTAGTGTTTTATTATTTTATTTACATACCTGCCATCTATATCTCTCATCTCTATGTATCTCTGTATCTCTCTCTGTATCTCTGTGTCTATCTCTGTATCTCTTTATCTATCTATCTATCTATCTATCTATCTATCTATCTATCTATCATCTTTTTCTTTCTGTCTGTCTCTCTCTGTGTATGTATGTATGTGTGTGTGTGTTGTGTGTGTGTGTGTGTGTGAGTGTGTGTGTCTATCTATCATAATCTGAACATATTCACTCAAATCAACTTCTCCTATTCCCTATTCTATATGGTTGGTGTTTCTCCCCAAGTGGTTCTTTTTTTTCTAAAAATCAAGTTATGTTTTTACTAAGATTTAGATTCGTCATATGAGTGAAAGCATACAATATTTTTATCTTTCTGCTCTTGTCTTATCTCATGCAACATGATGATCTCCAGTTCCCCCCATTTTATTGAAAATGACATAATTTTATTTTTCTTTATGGCTCAATAATGCTCAATAATGCTTTATGGCTCAAATATGCTCAATAATGTGCATGTGTCACATATTGTTAGTCTATTGGTTTATTGTTAGCCATTATTACATTCATTGTTTTACCACAGTTACAGTAAAAATGAGAAATCAAAATAAAAACATAACCACTCAAGAATGGACTCTTTTAATTTTTTTCTAACTACCTGAGGAAAAAAGGGTTTTTCAATGTCCATTTAGTTCACTTGTAGACACCTGGTTTCAAATGGCTGTTTATTGAACCTCTTTAGCTATTTATAAAATTATATTTGTTAAACTTTCTTTCTTCTTCAGTTTTTTCCTTCTCTGTGAAACACATTTGAAATTTGTCTCAAGTCAGTATCTTTGCTCAACATTTTTCCTTTACATTGTTATATGGGAAATTACATCTAGCCCAGCTGTTTTAATTGGCTGACCAGACTCTGGTTGGAAAATAAATCACACAGAAAAGTCACACTGGTAGGTGATAGTCTCCAGTCTCTTCAGCATTGTTGGCATTACAAGGTGATTGCTGTAGGTTTCATTACTCTTTTACTCCATAACTGTTTCCTGAGGGCCTACTGTTTAACAAGAATTCTGCCAGAAACACAGACAAAAAGTCTTTTGTTTTAAAGAAGTACCACTTAGGATAATGGATGAGGAAGATGTAAAACACATTGCCACTGGTGATAGACACAGGTAAATCAATGGTGACGACACCTATCATAAAGGAAATGTTATAAGCTTGTTATAAGAGGGTTATTCTCAAGTAGGTAAGACAATCGCAGAGAAACACCATTTTCTTCTTCATAATGGCTGTCTAAAACTTCTATTTTCCAGGATCTCTTCTTATAGATGATAAACTTGAGGAAAATATACAAAGGAAATTCTGTCAGCCATTCATTATGAAATTAAAACTCACATGTATTTATATTTGTTACCTTTTCTTTTATCTTCTCTTTTCTCCCTGTGTTATTCCTGTAATGTGGAGGGATTTTATATAATTTCTGTCTAGTCTCTGTCCAAGATAATATGACATAAATCAGCAGTAAAATATCAGAAGCAACACAATTGTGGTACCAAAGCTTGCACCAGCACAAAAAGACTCTTGTAGCCACACCCACTCCTCAGCATCTTCACAAGTCATCGTAACATCTAGAAATTGTTATACTGCATTTGTACAATGTTCTGATATCTGGATTATTATATAAATGGAAGCACAGTGTATACTACTTTGGGATTTACATTTTTTTCCATGAAGTATAATTCTATGGACAGTCATTCAGGTTGTTGGAGCTGTTAAGAGCTTCCTGCAAATTTATTGATGAATAATATTTTCACTGGGAAGTATCATAGTTGATTTGAATATTCATCCATTGAGAAATGGCTGGATTGTCTCCAGATCTGAGCTATTGTAAATAAACCTGTACATCCATGTACAGGTTTTGTGTGAACATATGCTATGATTCTTCTAGAATAAATTCTCAGAAGTGTAATTGTTGGATTATATGGTATCTAGACATTTATGTTTTAAAGCATTTGTAAGAGATAGTTGGTGATTGTGGTAATTATGCTGAAGAAAGTACACATTTTGTCAATTCTGTGCTACCCACTGAAAGACTAGGATGACTCCATCTTGAAACTGCAACCATCTTGTTGTTTGTGTTAAGCTAAGAATAAACCAACCAGCCATAAAAACCCATTTCCTGAAACCAACTGGCCATAAAAACCCATTTCCTGATGGCCTAACTGGTTCGGCCCAACCAGTTCGGGAACGTTTCAGTTACTTTGACCACCCTGGAATCTCGTCAGACCAATTTTAGAGAACCCCTAGCCCGGAGTCAATCAGATTTGTCCTCACACCCCAACCCTGCACCTGGCTCATGTCAATCAGATTTGTTCTCACACCCCAATCCTGCCTGCACCTAGTTTATGTAACTTTGTGATTTTTCCTTTAAATACCCACATAAAACTCTGCTCGTGGCCTTCCTCCTAACCTCCGCTGCGTCAGTGGGTAGGACTAGGCCCGAGTTGCAGCTCGCCTGAATAAAGCCTTGCTTTTGCATTTTGGAACGTCTGGCTCTCGTTGGTCTTCTTGGTGGTCTCCTCACGACATAGGCATAACAACACAACATGTTATTATTAAAAAGACACAATTTATGGTTAACTTTAATGCGATTTTTGCCATAAATTTCTCATATTTAGTCAATAAAAAAAAGAACAGTTCTTGCCATGGTTTGCAGCATTTATCAGTCTTTGTGCATAAAGATAATCCCACCATATCCCATGTCAGTCTACCGATTTGATATAAATATACATGGAGCTGAAAGAGGGTCCAAGTACCACCAGCAACATCTAGCATTTCTGCCAAACTAGTATAACACTATGAAGCCAGGCGCTAGTGGCTCACTTGTAATCCAGGCTACTTAGGAGGCTAAGATTTGAGGATCATGGTTCAAAGCCATCCCAGACAGAAATGTCCATGAGATAGTTTTTTCTTTGTTGATGATCCTCTTGTATCTCCTGCCTGTGCTTGTCCCCACGCTATCACTGTACCTCATCTGAGTACCCTGGATACTGTATATACTGGTATTAGAACTAGGGAAGGAAAAGGGAACATCAAAATCCAGAGACAAAGGATAAAAAGACAAATGACTCTAAAAGCAATACTTACAAACATGGGGGAGAGGGAAAGGGAGGGGGGAGGGGCGAAATGATGTAGGAGGTAACAAATTGTACAAGAAATGTACCCACTGCCTTACGTAGGAAACTGTAACCCCTCTGTACATCACTTTGACATTAGTCATTATTCATAAGTCATTATTCAGAAAAAGAGATCTACTCAGAAAAAAACGGTGGCTCAAGTAGTAAAGCTTTAGCCTTGAAAAAAAAGAATCTTAGGGACAGTGCCTAGGCCCTGAGTTTATGCCCCCAGACTGAACAGCAAAAAAGTAAAACAAACAAACAACCACAAAAACTCCTATGAATTTCCTGAAGAATCAAGCCATTTAATGTTTCTGTTATGGAATAATCCGAAATTATTTTCGTATTTCCTATGTGTTCTGGTACAGAGTCCTAAGTATGGTGTATTTTATCCATAGTTCTTAAAACGGTCTACTTTCTAGTCAGTTATACTGGAATTTTTTTTCTAACATTATAATGTGTGTTAATATGAGGTTACAGAACGAATACTTACTCACTATAGAAATTTGATAAATATGAAGAGTAATGCAAAAATCTGTAAATCTGTAATACTGTTATCCTTATAATAATAATGTTAATGTATATTGGAATTTTATTTCTATGCCCAGGATTAGCTATAGACAGCTAAATAATGATTTGATCTTCAATGATGCTTTATTAACTTCTTAAGACCCTCTCTCTTTCTCTCTATACATATATTGCCTTAGGGGAAATATACGTATATATTACACATATATAAACAAACCCTGTTACAAACTCTCACATATTTCTTTCTATACTGAGATTAATTTATCACAGTGAGGTACCCATCTGTATGTGTCATAATACTTAACTCCAACAAGTTATGACAATCCTGTTCTTTGTCTTTTGAGTCTCTCTTGTGACAGGTTGCTCAGGTGACCCACATTAAATTATAATTCCTTCAATAGGAAAGGAGGGAGATATTTCCTGGAGTGGGGTTGGGGGAATCCATCTATTTTCCTGATAAAAATCTGAAAGCTCTACAAGAATACATACATTTGTCTAGTTTTCCAGCTTAAATCTGTGTTTGGGGCTGCTTCAGATACCTAGCGAAGATGACATGGCAAGAACAGTAGAACAAGCAAAAGAGAATTTCAGAGTTGCCAACCTTGACATCTTTGAGCTTCTGAATAGAAGCCAGAGTTTCCTGCCTCCTCCATCTTTTTTAAGACAGAAGAAAAGGGCTTACAGGTTTAATCCACTGTGAATGAGGCATTCCTCCCTGGTACATCTGCCTTCCTAGCTGCCTGCCTTTCCTTTCATACCTTAAATTCCAGACATACTGAGCCAGACTCTCTTATGCCTCTAAGCCTTCCTAGCTGCCTGCCATTCCTTTCATAGCTTAAATTCCAGACATACTGAGCCAGATTCTCTTATGCCTCTAAGGTTCTGCTCACAAGAGGCCTCTTGAGTATGACATGCTTTTTCTTCTTGATTATGTAGCTTTTAGAATATGGTGAAATGTAATTTTCCATGTAACTATTTTGATTCTACATTTGATTCTCGGTCTCTATAGATTTGGAAATGCTTTCTCTTTGGGTCCTTATTATATCTTATATATTTCTCTACAACAGTGCCTGCAGCAGCTACAGTTATTTTGTGTCTGGATTACTGTGAACTTTCATAGCCACTGTAGTTCTTAATCTTTTCATTTTTATTATTTTCCCCTGGAACAATTTTTTATAGATTTCCTACCTAAATACCTTTTTACAAAACTAAATTTTAATATGACTAATGTACCCTATATTGGTTTATGTACTGTATGTATATCTGTACTGTTGCATCAAAACAGCAGATTTTTTCTCCTGCAAAAACTCATTTCTGTCCACTTTTGGCAATATCACTCCTGTTGAGAATGCATGCTCCAGCACATGGTCTGACTCATAGTCAGCATTCTGTAGACATTTGGTGAATTGATAATATACTTCTGACTTTTAGAGAGTTTGATACAGTAGCTCTGTCTACATGGGCTTAAACCGTTAAAAGAATCAAGAAAATTTCCTAATTTAGTTTTGCAGCCTATCCTTTCATGGCTGTTTAGAACTATAAGTTGGGAAAGGAATTTGTCAAGACAGGAATATGAGAAAAAGCAAAATTTTATTAGAATATTTTTATGAGAGAGACAGAGGGCAGCTAGACAAAAATTCATGGCATAGTGAACATATAGTTAATAGAGTTGGTGCCCTCCTTTAGACTACATTTGCTTGGTTATCTTCCTTTTCTCAGACTCTAATGACTGGCTGTTACTGTTTCCGTCCATAATTTGAACTGTATGCACAAAAACATCCTTCTTTAAGTAAACCTTTAAGGAGTTGTACAAAGA
Source organism: Perognathus longimembris pacificus (assembly GCF_023159225.1). Lineage (NCBI taxonomy): Eukaryota > Metazoa > Chordata > Mammalia > Rodentia > Heteromyidae > Perognathus > Perognathus longimembris. The sequence goes on along the minus strand of NC_063173.1, from coordinate 44,991,456 downwards.
GGTTTCAATTCCATATCTTGAGAACTCAGATTTGACATGAATATTCCATCTGGCCCATTTCACTGGCTTGACTCACTTCTGCATTGTATTTGGCCAGTTTGGGCTCACCTCCACATCTCACCTGGCCATTGATATTTCTCTATTTGTCTAGTTAAATGGCCCCTTTTCCCTTAGTGATTCTGCTGTCTTTCATCTATATGAATCCATGTCCTAGTCAGAATTCTTTCTGTTAGATATTACAGATAGCTTGTCTCCCATTGGCTAAAGTAGGAGGAATTCTACTGGTGTAATATTGATAAAATAATTGAGTGTAACTTTGGCTTGAGGCACAGTTTGATTAAGAATCTCAAAAAGCATCATCAATATCGAGTCTCCATTTTTCACCTTTGTCCTAACCTTTGACTTTCCCTTCCTGGCTTAAAATGATCTTCTCACTGACTGTCTTACCTGTGGATTTCTTGTTTGATAGGAGAAGGCCATTCCAAAAGCAAAACTTACAAAACCATTTGGTGTAAACCAACTGTACAACTCATGGTGGGAAGAGAGAGGGGGAGGGGGGAAATGAGGGAGGAGGTAACAAGTTGGATAAGATATGTACTCACTGCCTTACATAAGAAACTGTAACCCCTTTGTACTTCACTTTGACAATAATGAATAAAAAATAAATAAAATAATTCACATAATTGATAGTTTTTTAAAAAGAAGGCATATAACTTTGTTCTGCCAGGTGAATTTATATTTCATCTCATTTTAATGCGAGGGTCATGAGATGATCTCTGGATGAATATCCATATCTCAGCAGTAAAAAACAAAATCACAGTTTCATAAAAGATGTAGGGTGGCAGCAGATTTGAGTAGGTGGGGATTACAGAAGGCAATAGAGATGCAACCAGGATGCAGATTAAACAAAACTTTTGATATTGTAAGGGTTATTTAAACTGTTCAGTGGTATGAGAGGGATTTTTGTGCCCTAAATTTATATATTAAAGTCCAAACTCCAGTATCACTTATATTTGAAGATAAGCTCTTTAAAGTTATAAGTAAGGAGAAAGGACATTGTATCTCAGTATTACCTGTGTGATTATAAGAGGAGGAGATCTAGACATAGACACACTTAGCCTGAGCGGTGACCCTGTGCAGACACAGAGGAAAGTCAGCCATCCATACCCAAAAAGAAAGACCTTACAAGAAATCATCTCTGATGATATATTCATCTTGGATTTGTAGCCTTTACAATTGTGAGGAAGTTGATTTCTATTGTTTAAGCCACCTAGTCTGAGCATTTTGTGATGGCAGCCTAAGCAGACTGACACAGACTTAAAGAGAGGGGAACACCTCCAGGGAGGAGGGACAGCATGCTTTCACAGTGTAGAATTAATTTTCCTCTTTACTGTGTGCGAAATAAGGAGACATTAAAGGTGATTCAGTTGTTCTCTTGGCCGAGGAAGGTTATTGCACTGGGATATGTTCTCTCCAATTTTTGCTCCAAGCTACTCTTCCTACAAAGATACATTGATATTTAAGGCCTTTTCTGAGGTGAATTGGTAGGATGAATTTTGACACCTCAATACACTTAAATTGGAGTCTCTTAATGCAGCCAGAAAAGTGGAGATTCTTTTTGGTCAGCTTTTCTTTTATAATCTCTTAAAGGTTGAAGTGACTGCTTTGGAGAGTAGGTATTGCTGCCAGGTTTAAAGGTAAGACCTAGAGACCTATAGCTGAGAATGGATGAAGGGATTCTAACTTAAAAATCAAAGTGGAGATAGAGAAAGGGCTTCTCCTGAAATAATAGAACTTGTCTGTCCTGAAACTTTTCTTTAGTGTGCCTGTTCAATTGAAATCTATATTCCTAAGCTTCTTTTTTTGAGTCTTCTCCAGAAATTGTGGCTGGTAGAAGGAATCCACTTTAATTTGTGTGGTAAAGAACTTATTTGATATTAATCACTTTTGCAACTGGTTATGTAATTAGCTTAAATTTTATTCCTCATTAATCTGTAAAAGTGTAATACAGTTCACCTCATGGAATTTTTGTAAGGATTAAATTTGGAAAATTTTCTCCAAACATGTAATGCTGAGCTTATGGATCTTAAATGCTATGTTAGGATTAAACGCAAGTCAACACAATATCTTAGGATAGCATAGACATTTTGGGTCACAGTGGGCACAGAATGGACATGTGTGTTTTTAATTTAGCACACACCATTCAAGAAAGAACTGGTTCTGGAGTGCTCACGAAGCATGCATATACACCTAGAAGGAAGTCTGTTTCCTTTAAGTATAAAACAATTTACAGATACTATTTCAAGGAATGAGTAAAATAAAGCTATTCCAGGCCCATGATTGATATGGCTTTAGTTGGTTTGTTTTGTTTTCTTACTTTGTTTGTGTTTTTTTTTTGTCCTGAATGCCAGTTCCTTATTTTTTTGGCAGTTATAAGGGTTGAACTGAAGGCCTTGAATTTCTTACAGTGGCACTCTACTACTTGAGATGTATTTCCTACCTTATATATTCCTGATTACTTGGAAATAGAGTTGAGCAAATTTTTTCTGCCTGGGCCAGACTTGAACCACAATCCTTCAGATCTTAGCCTCCTGAGTAGCTTGGATTATAGGTATGAGTCACTAGAGCCTAGACTGAATTGTCTGCTTTTTAACTATCTTCCCTGAAATTCTGGAAGGTTCTTCCAGGAACTTTGATGGGCGTGCCACTCCAAATGGAGTATTATTTTGAAAGTTTCTGTTATGTTTCCTGCTAGCTTTTATGACTTGAACTACTTTTGGTTATTTTTGTATTATTTTCTTTCCTTTTAATGCATTGAATTGGGTTTCAATGTGGTATAGGTTTAATCAAGAATAGTCTTGATAGGACAACCTGAAAGAAGAGAAAAAGAAACTAAGTTAGGAGTCCTTAGTCCCGAGTTTAGTGATAATGAATTTGAAATATAAACATAAAATAGGTTTTAAAAATAATTTTGACTATTTGATCCCCTTAGAGTGGGATCAGCCAGATGTCTAGTTCCTGAAATTCTGACAAGTAGCATTCTGCATATATAAGAAAAGATCTGAGATGTTTTATATAGGGTATGAACTGGGGAAATAGGAGGGTGAGATATTGGGAGAATGAGGCTCCAATCAGTTTTCTTACAAAAATGAGTTTGTTAAAAGTCTTTCTTTTCTAGATCTCACCCTCCTAATTTATTCACAGTAAGTGCAAGAAGTTGGAGCTTTTCTGGGTCATACCTCAACACCTTGCTCCATAGTGCTCAAGGATTCTGCCTTTGGATTATAGTGGACATGATGGCATCCAATAAATGGCTATGTGGGTGCAAGGTATTGAAAGGATGATGAAGAATGAGGCATTAGTTAGTGTGGTTATCTAGAAAGCTTTATAAAAGTCTGGTGTAGCTGAGATTTGCATCCTAGTTTTCTCCATTAGGAGGAATCACACAATTTCTTCAGCTTCACTTTTCTTATGTGTAATTGGTTCTTTTCTGGTGATAGAGTCCCACCTCATTCCAACTTCAGAGATCATGACATCTGTCTTGAAGTAGCTGAGTCTTCCAGTTAACATGGCAAAGATGGAAGTCCCCAGAACTGATTAAGGGGTTGGGGGAAGAAATGGGCAATAGGAACCACAACTGATGACTTAGATAATACTGTTTTGGCAATTCAATTAGATTTTTAGAAATGACTAATTTTTCTTAAGGAAAATAAGGGGGTATAGGCTTGCCCTCCCACCCGCTTTCTCTTTATGCTGTAGTCCTTTGACTGATTCCATTAAAGTGTATTCATTGTATATGTGAGATACATATTAGATAGTATTATCTGTTTTAATCTTAAAATAGAAAAGGCCAAATATACATCTTAACCACTTCATATACTTAGGGATCTCAGGCATACTGGTGAATATAAAGATGCTCAATAAACGTTAATTGAGTAAACTACTAGATAAAAATTATTCAAAGGGCAAATGAATCCCAGCTGAAGCAAATATTTTCAAAGCCGATTAAGCACAGATTGCTTCCTATTTTTATTTCTACAATGTCAAACATTCAGAAGTCTATGTGGGGTTTTTTTTTCTGTATTCACACAATAGACATAATAGATTCCAGGCTTCTGTTTTCTACATGGAAAATTTCAAAGTATTCTAATAATAAATCCTTTGTAAGGTTTTGACCATAATGGCTTTGCAAAGCTTCCACACAAAGAAATTCAGTTAAGACCAGGCCATAAATAAGACCTCCGTGCTGAAGCAGGGAAGGCCCTGTATATCTAAGTTCATTAAATGAATCATTTATTTTGTTACTCATCTGTCATGTTTTGAAGGTCACACAACAATGCTTATTTCCTATGACCCTTCAGCAAACTATAGAATTAGAGGCTGAACCAAGTCCTTGAGTCAAATACTTGAGATGGGTAATTGTATTTCCAGAACTAATACCTGCAGTTGTGTTCGGTGGGTAAAATTGAATCTCCTGCCTTTGGAGGGCACAGCATGCCTACAAGGGCAAGAAAAGGATTTCACCACATTCTATCCCACCTCTGAATAGTTATGTCATATTGAATTAGTTCTGCACATGCTTAGCCTTTTTTTATGGATTTTCAGAATTTTACAAGAGAAGGCACTGTGCATGACAATAAGAATGTGTCTGTGAGGCTAATGGATTTGGGATTAAAAGTACTGGGCTTAAACTCTCTGGACCTCTTTTTCTTATCTATCTCTAATTCAGAATGATATCTATTTTACAAAGATGCTATGAAGATTTACTGATTCAACACATGTACAATGTGATTTCCACACTGCCTGGTACAGATTACTCAACATATGTTTATATTCACTACATTCCTATTCTTCCTTACAGCTGGAATTACTGAGGGTTAGATTACATCCCTGAGCTTCAGATGAGTCTCTTTCCTCATGTTATATTGATTCTTTTGAACTTTTATTTATCAAATTTTAATTTACATACAATAAAGAGCATGGATTTTATGCATACATCTCAACTGAGCTTAGCATAGACATATACGTGTATTTAACCATTGCTCAAACTAAAATATCAAGTAATTCCAACCCCCAAAAGGTTTCCCTGTTCCCTCTTTTTGCCAGTAATTCCATGACCAATTACATACTTTGCAACTCATAGTCAAACAGAATAGTGTAAATGATATTATAATCAAAAGTGAGAAAATGAATCTTCATGCCAAGCATGCATCCTTTCTACGTATGGGGCTTCTAGGAAACCTAACCTGATTATATTTTCCTCCCACTAGGGTTAACTACTATTTCAATTTCTATTGCCATCAGCTATCTTGGTGAACTTCTTATAAATGGAATAATGCAGTGCACACACTTTTATTTCTAGCCTTTAACTCCTTCAACAAAACACTTGTGATCTTCATCCATGATGTTGCCTCTTTCAGGAGTCTTTATTTTTATTGTGTCACATAATGTATTGCATAAATATATTGTCCAAACTTTCTGTGCCCTTACAGATAGGCATTTAGGTTTTTTTCCCATTCTTCCTGTTTCTTTTATGTTTATGAATATGCATATATGTGTATGAAATGTACATATATACACATATATTGGCATATGCATTTATTTCCCTTGAGTATATACTTTGAAGTCAATTTGATGAGTTATGTGCAAACTATTCTACCAGATATCTCAAAACTGAATGTCAGGAAAATGTAAATAAAAACACAATGAGATCCCATTAAACTTAACACAGCAAAAAGGCTAAAATTTAAGATGGAAAATTCCATATTATTGATAAGGATGCAAAAAAATTACAATTCTTCTTCATGCCAGAGAGAGTGCAAATTAGCTCCATGATTTTTAAGTCAGCCTATGTCTGCTTTGAGGACACAAAGCGAGTAAGACACCAGCCAAGGTTTGAACTTGATTCATCATTTACTAATATCCTACCTCAGTTATTTGTAGTAAGAGGCAAGTAGTCATAACCGAGTTTCTGTTTGTGTTCATCAGCTCTCTGTCATTGTAGCAAGTACCTGAGATAATCAATGTAGGAGATGAAGGTGTAGAATTTGGTTTTAGAGATTTTAGTCTTTGATCCACAGGTCTGCTTTGCTTTGGACATGTAAAAGCACATCATGGAAAGAGTGTGGCATCATGTTTCATGGCCCAGTAATACAAAAGAGAAAAATAAAACAACAAAAAATATTAGGGACCACAATTTTCTTCAAGAGTATATCCTAATTACCTGAAGACCTCTCCAGCTAAGTCCTACCTGTTAAAGAACTTACCACCTCCTAATAGTGCAAGGCTGAGTACCAAGCATTTATCCCATATGATTGGGGGGACATTTGAAATGCAAACTGTAGCTTTGGTGATGGTACCTAGGTCCCAGCATCACATGGTACACAAGATCCATTACTTTGGATCTCCCACGGCCAAGTAAGAGGTAGTTCAAGGCCAGATGACTGAGTGAAATATTGTTTAGAATCATCTTTCAGGTTTTAAGATTTTCTTAGAGTTTACTGCGGAAAGCCGGGGGGGGGGGGGGATGCAGGTACTTACTGTCTGCAGGGATAAGCTATACAGACTCTCATAGAGGTTCTTACCATGAATGTGAGTTACTAATGGAGCATGAGACCCATTGATGCTTATTTAATTCCAAGGACAAGCCTCAACATTTATTGAGACAATTTAAGAAAATGTTGGACATCTTTGCACAGAAGATATGCATTAGAAAGAAAAATTTTTGTTTTGCAGCAGCTCCTGTAATGATGCAGTAGCAGGGTATCTGTTGGCAAAAGTGTAAATATTTACTGAACCTATTTAATTCAGCGGAATGCAGATTTTTTTTTAGCCAACCATTTGTCAACTCCCTCCCTAAATGACCTTGCCATTTTTTTAATCTCTGTGAATGTGTCCAGTTACAGAGCTAAGAATAGACAGATGTCATCACAATCCAAACATGAGTGCATTCCATTGCTTTGACCTTCTCTTTAGCAGAACCTGCATCCTTGAGCAAACTTCTTGAATTACAAAAAAATGGTTGACCTTGTGAGCTAATCACTATGACCTTGATCCTCTGAGATGCCTTTGACAGAGCCATTAATGGTGGAGACATATCTACTGGCATTTCCTTTGGACCAGTTCCTCTGCAAATAGATTCTTGTTTAGTGTTTGTAGTAACTTTGAGAAACATGGTGCTTTGATTATGCTTACTTTATAAAAGAGGGGAAAAAGACTCAAACATTCAGGTGACTTGGCTTATTAATGTTATAATGAGTAGTGAGTGAGCTCTACTGGGCATGGCAGTATCCCCTTGTCATCCCAAAGGTAGTATGTTTTACATGAGATCATGGCTTTTATTTATCAGATGGTAGACATTTGACTTGACAGTCTTGGGATTGCAAAGAAGGGAGTCTGTACTCCTTCATACAGAGCCAAAATTGTTTTCTTTAAAGTTCAGTACCCAGGGATGTAGAGACATAAGAAACAGGGGTTGTTTCATAATCAATCTTTCTTGCAGTGTGTACATAAATTGGGTTGTTTTTATGTTTTCCTGGTGCCCACAGCAGGTTGACCTAAATGAATACATAATTACTCAGGCTGTTACAGATATCCCAATCCTTCCGGTGATCACTTTATTAAATGAAACATGTCCTTTTATTCCATTTCTGATACTGCATGTTAAAAGAATACTCTCAAAGCTATTATCATTTAAAGAGGAATTAGACAAAAATGTCCTGAATTGTCCCTTCTAGCTTTTGGTGCTCAGGGAACCCTTGCTTTAGCTCATTAGCTTGAAATGAATATTAAATGCATTGATTTCTATCAACCATATCATGAAAAGAAAGCTTTTATGAAAGTCACTCCAATTTCAGTCTTAGGTTCACTATACCTAAAATTCAGAACAAAGAAAAGGACATTGAAAATGTTCAGAAGTTAAAACACACACACACACACACACACACACACACACACACACACACACACACTATAGCAAAAGAGTGAGAATGCCCTTGTATAAGCCCCAAAGGTCTATGCTTTAGCTTTTTTTCCATAGGAACCAACCAGAGATAAACATCCCTTTCCCCTCAAGAAAGAAAGTTATTATGAGACACATTTATTGTGTCTCACAATGAGACACTTGGAAAGAAATATTCTCTTCTGGGAATAGAGTACTAGGTTCAAATCCTCATTGAGAACTACTATACTGACAATCCCTTAGGCAAATATTCTCCTTACAATTCAATAAACAACCTTAAATATAAACAAAAATATTTAACATATTCCCTATGGAAAATATGCTGTGTAAGAGGGAATAAAATGTGTCAAATACTATTGGCTAAAAAGACCAGGAGACCTAGAACACAGCATCAAAAGGCAACAGGATTTGTTTTTTGCCAATCATCTTGAAATACTCAAAGTGACAAGAGAATATTTTGGCTAATTTTTGTTTCTTTAAGGGACAATGAGACGTGGTCCACAATAAAAGTATACATTTACAACTACATTCTGTCCTGGCTCTGAGGTAGAGCTCATTGCTTAAGCCTTTTGGAATTCATTGTCATCATCAATAAAAGAGATGTGGTTGAGATAATGCTGTTCATTAAATACCTAGCACAATAATCATATTGAATGTTTGAGGTTTGGATGGTCTTCTACTTTTTACTGGGACCAGGCATCTACTTGATAGAGTCAGAAAGACAAATACGAGAAGGGTAACAGAATGGTGAGGGACAAAGAAGAAAACTATGTAGGGAAAAGGGCTTATGGACACTTATGGCAGAGGAGAGGAGGTTAAGACTGCATTTGATTTTGAATTCTGGCTTCTTTTACTCTTGCAAACCACTCTTACATCCTACTGGATAGTACTAGGTAGGTAACTCCTCAATATGTGAGAAATTCAACCCAACACACTTGAAAAACATACATGCTCTTTCAGAGTCATTTCTATCATTCTCACCATTAGAATTAGATTGCATAAAATTCTTTTTCAGCCTTCTAACTCACTCCTGGGGCATTCCCAGCAATGGAAAGAGTTGCAAGTGAAATGAAGGAAGAGATTAGCATTCTGTGCATGCTTTTCTTCTGAGGTGGGGAAAACACCTTTCTAACCACCAATGATGTACTTGGGCTCTGCCTACACAGATTATGTCTCTTTAAGCTTCTACCCAGGAAGAGCTACACGGGGGGTTCCTCTCTAGACATTCTGAGTTGGATTCCTGCACTTCTCTGGGCTTCTCAATCCTCTCACTACTGCCTAGAGCATGGCAGGGATTCTCAATCATCCTGCTGTAGATGCAGGGCCTCTGAAGATTCTCTTTAATTCCCATAATCATTTGAGTCACATGTACCTTTGTCACAACAAGGAACCTGAACTAGTAGTGGCCTTGTCACCATGACAGCCGACACAGGCTGAGGATTAAGCAGGCTGCACAGAAGGAGGTCCATTCACCCATTCTCCTACGGGCAGCGCTGCTGATATATAATCCTTCCCATAGCCACAGCTGCTGTCTTGGTGGCCTTTTACTTCCACTTGTACGGCAGAGGTGATAGGGTGGTGGTGCGCCTGGGGAAGAATTTTCAATTCCAACAGGAGCTCAAATGTTAAAGGGAGGGGAAGGTTCCAGGCTTTGGGGATACAGAGGGAAGCCTTTCTTTTCCTGTTAGCACTATCCACACCTTAGCCTTTCTATTTATTTTTTAAACATGTGAAGGGCTTTCTTCAGGATCAGAACGAAAAAAAAGAAAAAGGAAATTTAGTTATTGAGTTAGGTTTCCTGATGCTTAATAAGTACTTGTGTCACAGCCCTCCCCCCGCCCAAGACACAAGCCTGGGACAGTATAGCAAAGTGAAAAATTGGTATACTGTTGAATAGCAGTGACAAGCTGGCAATCCAGATCTGTCATCAGGTGAGTTTTGCCAACTCCCAAACTTGTGGAGTCTTTCAAATTAGGCACTAGTTCCTAACCAATAGATCTATGACTAAATTGTGGATAGGGCTAAGAGAAATCTATAAATGTAATGCACCAATAAATGTATTCCCAAGCAATAAATGTAATAAATGTAGATGTCTATAACCCGAATAACCCATGAAGGATAGCTTTTATTATACTACCATTGACAGAGAACACCAATAAATCAGGGTTAAGATCCTGAGCATTTTTTGATGTAGAAATATGGAACATGGGATAGCAAACCACCAGTTTCTTGAAGCAGGTAATATTGAATACCCTTATTGACAGTTGTTCCTCTAAGTTTCCTACCTGGACATACCATCAGCTTCACTTATGTGGGGGGAGGTCTTAAGAGACAAATTCCTTGGGACCACCCAAAAGATCCTGGCAGACACTAGTAGCAGAAGCTAGGAATCTTTGTTTTGAACATAATTCACTTCAGTTTGAGAGTGGATTGCTCCCATGGAAGTAGAGCATGTTTTGTGAGACAGAGAAAAAAATTTGATCTGAACAATAAAAGGGAGTTAATATTGAAGGGAGATCTTTTCAGGGATGCTTAAGGAGACTTGGGGTCTACCTGGAGGTGCCCTTATATCTTATTCAGTTTTTCATTTGCACCTAAAATGAGTTATGTAGAAAGAAAAGTGGTTTATTTGGCTAAGAGTTTTAGAGGTTGACCATCCAAACAGCATGGTATCAGAGCTGTGAGAAGGCCTCATAGCAGATGCAATCAGCGTGGAAATGAATGCTAGAGTGATTGCATGGTGAGACAGGATGCCAGAGAGGGGTGGAAAAGCCAAGCTTCACTCTTATATAGATTTACTTTCTCAGGAAGTAACTGGGGTTCCAAAAAAAAAAAATGATCAGAATCTCTTGAATTGGCAGCATGCTAGTGCTCTAACTGTTTCCCACTTGGGCCTACTTCTAAAAGGACCACCATGCTAAAATTTTTGAACTGAGGATCAAATTCCTAGCATATAAACCCATGTGTAGGTGATTCCTTATATCTTATGGGGATGGAGGAATGTTAGGAACAAAATAGAAGCTGAGGCAAGACTATAGAGTATGTAGGATCTATATCTTGAGACAGTATCTGGGACTGTCACCACCATCATTGCCATCTTCATCAACTTTATCAAGTATCAGAATGTGTTCTGCGGTCTATTCCTTCAGTAGGTACCAGTGCAATATGCCTGTTTACCAGTTCTTCAAGGTGAATAAAGACGTACACCCAGAAAAGAAAGAACCTTTCAAGTGAATACCATTTAGAAACAACCTAGATACCATTTCATCAATCAAGTCCACATAAAAACTTTAGGGGGCCATTTTTCATTTTTCTCCATATACTCTACATCTATTTAACTGAAAGACAATGAAAGAATAGGAGTAGGAGAAAGAAACTCTGAACATCAGAACTATTTATCCAAAATGATGAAATAGTAATTGAAGCAGTCAAAAGTGAATTTTATAAAAACAGATTTAAAACAAGCAGATAATAAACACTCATATTGGGCTTTCTGTTTATCCTGCAAGCTATGTCTTTTGCCCTGAGGAAGCTCTGACGTTTGATGCAGTTCCATTTGTCCAACCTTTCTTTGATTTGTAGCATTTCTGGGCCTTTATGTAGGAAGTTTTGTCCTGTGCCAAGGAGCCTAAGTGTTTCTCCTACCCTTACTTGTAGTATTTTCAGGATATATGTTTTTATTTCAAGGTCTTTGATCCATTTGGAATTGATTTTGGTGCTGGGTTATATATAAGGATCTAGTTTTAGTTTGTTGCAGGTGTTAAACCAGTTTTGCCAGCACCATTCGTTAAAGAGACTATCTTTCTTCCATCCTATTTTTTTTATCTCATTTATCAAAGATTAAAGAGGCATAATTTTGTGGGTTCATTTCTGGGTCTTCATTTCTGTTACATTGGTCATCATACCTGTTCCTGTGCCAGTAGCAAGCTGTTTTCATTACTATAGCTTTATAATACAGCTTGAAGTTGGGTATTGTAATTCCTCCAGCACTGGTCATTCTGCTTAGGATTGTTTTTGCTGTTTGGGGTCTTTTATTGTACCATATGAATTTCTGGATTGCTTCCTCTATGTCATTAAAAAATGGTGTTGGGATATTAATGGGTATTGTATTGAATTTGTAGATATAGCCTTTGGTAATTTTGTTATATTGACAATATTAGTCCTCCCAATCCAGGAGCATGGGAGGTTTTTCCATTTCCTTAGTTCTGCCTTAATTTCATTTTTCATGTTTTGAAAGTTCTCATCATAGAGGTCTTTCACTTCTTTGGTTAAGGTTATTCCTAGATATTTTATATTTTTTGAGGCTATTGCAAAAGGAGTTGCTTCCCTGATTTTAGCCTCAGTCTTTGGGTCATTGGCATATAGAAAAACCATTGATTTTTGAGGGTTTATTTTATATCCTGCTACTTTGCCAAAGTTTTGGATAAGCTCAAATACCTTGGGAGTAGATCTACAGGGTTTTTTAGATACAGGATCATGTCATCTTCAAAGAGAGTTTGACTTCATCCTTTTCTATTTGGATCCCCTGTATGTCTTCCTCTTGCCTTATTTCTCTGGCTAAGAATTCTACTAGTATGTTGAAGAGGAGAGGGGAGAGCAGACAACCTTGTCTTGCTCCTGATTTTTAGAGGAAATGGATTTAGCTTTCCCCCATTAAGAGTAATGTTCACTGTTTGTGACCCAAAGCAGACCTTATCAAGCACTGTTGCATAAATCTTAGAAATTCACAATTATATATAGATAACTTCCAGATTTGATGTCCCCAAAGACTACAATTTTAATATGGCAACCAACCCTGGGCCCTGTATTCAGTAGTTACTTATTTTCTGTTATAACCACATGAGCAATTTTGTCCTCACATTTAGTTCTTTTTGGTTTGGTGGGATTTCTCTATGAACCACTTTGACTCATTTGGATTGAACAGGGATATCCTGTATCTGATAACCAAGGGTCAATGGAGTCTGGAAACCCTGGAAGTAAATTTAGTAGGGTAAGATAGGGGTAGTGAAGAGAACGTAATAAAATGAATGGGGGATGACGATTTTGGTTTAGTTTCAGTGAAGTGGAAAGGTGGAGAAGAGTAGAATCAGTAGAAAAACAAGGTTAAAATGATGCACAATGGAGAGTCAACCGAAAAGAGTAAAGGAATAAGTCAAAGGAACGTAATTTCAAAGAAAGAAAATGTGGACAGAGAAACAAAAAAAATACAGGAAAACAAACACACAAAACAAAACAAAAAAATATAACCCAAAAAACAAACATGAAAAAACAACTCAAAATAGAAAAATAAAAAAAGTTTTTAAAAAGTTTAAAAAACTGGGGCTGGAGATATGGCCTAGTGGCAAGAGTGCTTGCCACGTATACATGAGGCCCTGGGTTCGGTTCCCCAGCACCACATATACAGAAAATGGCCAGAAGTGGCGCTGTGGCTCAAGTGGCAGAGTGCTAGCTTTGAGCAAAAAGAAGCCAGGGACAGTGCTCAGGCCCTGAGTTCAAGCCCCAGGACTGGCCAAAAAAAAAAGTTTAAAAAACTGAGTCTTAGGGGGATTGGGGGAAGATGGAGGACGAGCAGCGGAGCCCTAGCTGAGATCCCTCCAACACTGCAGTTTTCCCATCACTGAGAAACTTTTACTCCTAGAAAGACAGCCAAAGTAAATTATAACAGTACAGGGATTCTGGCCAGGAAGGAAAAACTGACTTTTTTGGCCTGAAAACACAGATTTGAGCTCCAGGTGGTGACCCACCGCCATGTGAGTGCCAGTGCCAGCACAGCACCCCACTCTCCACGCACCTAAACCACACCAGCAGCAACCAGGGAGAAATCCTCCAGACGGCAGCAGACACACACGGATCGCAGGCTGAGCATGGACCGACCGACATCACAGAGAAAGCATGAGTACCCAAAGAAAGATATTCTCACTTGCACCCACAGAGCAGCTCCTTCTCCCACCTCCAGAGCAAAGCGCCATCTTTGACACTGGCATAGAGCCAGACCAGACTGGAACTAAAGTGGGCCTGGGGAAAGCGAGGACAAATTGGCCATCTTTGAAAAGGGCAAGAGGGACCAATCAGTGAGAGCCAGCTCCATCCAGGAGAACGCCCCCTGCCCTGGCGGGAGGCTTGTTCTGGGCTGCCGCTCACAGCTCACACATTCAGAGTTGCCGGCCCTCCCCACCGGAATTTCTAAATTTAAACCGAAAGCGGTGAGCAGCTACTGGTGGCACAGAGCTACCAGATGGGAGAACAAACAGTTCCCGAGACAGATAATAGGTCCTGTCACAGTGGAAGCCCAACTCCCATCCCGAAACGGAGCTGAATTCCATAGCCAGCTCTTCCCAGGCGGCTGCCCACCCAGGAGGGAGGAATCTCCCCCAGGCAATTGTCTCTCAGCCAGGTAAACAAGGCCAAAGGTGCCCCGCCCTGCTGAGTCCACAGCCTATTCAAAGCCAGGCGTTAAAGGCAGTGGCCCCACAGCAGACGGAGGAAGCCACAGTTCCCAAGTCTGTTCACATCTCCATCTACAGAGGATGCCCAAGGCCTACCTGCAAGCTGTACAACCACAGAGCCCCAGGATTTCACTAGCAGGGAAGGAGGGTCATAACAGATCCACCCCCTGCAAACTGAAAGCAAGTCACACCAGCCAAGGAGCAAAATAGACTGCAGACCATTGCAAGGAAACCAAAAACTGGAGAAAGCCCACCTAAACAAGGAAGACTCCTTTTTTTTTTCCAAAACATTTTTTAAGCTTTTTTATTTTCATTTATGAAATGTCATTGGTTTTTTTGGTTCTCCATTTATACCTGTTTGCTTTATCAAGTAGTTTTTTTTTGGTTGCTCATTTTACTGTTTTTTCTCTCTTTTTTAAAATAACTTTTCTCTGTTTTGTGAATTTGTCTTCCAGTATTTTTTATTTATTTCTCTCTTGTCATTCTTTTTCTTTAAAAATTTACTTTCCTATGAATAACTCCTCTGCTCTTTTCTGCTAACACTCCATTGACTATCATTGTAACCTTGTTCTTTCTATCGATTTGACTCTTCTCCACATTTCCAAGTCACTGAAACTAAACCAAAACATCACCCACCCATACACTTTATTCTTTTTACTATCTCTAACTTACCCTCCTGACATACTTCCAGGACCTCCAGAATCCATTGACCCCTGGTTATTGGAGAGAAGGTATCTCTGCTCAAACAGAGTGAATCCAAGGGGTTCAAAGACAAAGCCATACAGTTCAAAAAGAACTTAATAAAGGAACAAAAATTGCCCATAGGGGTGTAACAGTAAATAAATAACTACTAAATACAGGGCTCAGGAGTGGTTGTTATATGAAAATTTTATTCTTTAGGAACACCAAATCTAACTATATATACAGGTATACAAGGTATCTGTATATAATTGTCAACTTCTAAGATTTACAGAACAGTGCTTGGTAAGGTCTGCTTTGGGTCTTAAACGGTATTCACAAGTGCTTGTAGATTGGTATTCCCAATCCAAATGGGCAAAAGAAACACAAGAAAGATGTCAAACAATGAAGCCTCATCTCCCACTCAAAACAAGCAGGAAGCAGAGCAGTCAGTCAAAGACATAGAAGAGAATGCTCAAAATGCTCTACAAAGTCTACTGATAAGAATGTTAAATGAAAAGTTTGAATCTCTTCAGTCAACTATTCTAGAGCGTGAGGAGGCAAACCAAAAATTAATGGAGAATTTCATGGCCTCCACAAATAGAGAGATAATTGAACTTCAAGAGTCAAATGAAAAGATAGTCACCCAGCTAAAAGATTTGACAGACAACACTCAAAACCAAATCAATGAAGTAAATAAAGTAAAGAAGTCCATGCAGGACCTAACAGATAAGTATAGCAAGATCATGGAGATCACCAGGAAAGTCCAGTCAAAAGGAAAAGAGATTTGGAATCAAGTAGCTATCTACACTTCCGACTAACTGAAGCAGAGGATAGAATCTCAGGAGCTGAAGATTGCCCAGAATCGATGGAGAGAGATAAAAAATTAATACAAAACAAATTCAATCAACAAAATAGATCGCTCCAAGAGATTCAAGATACAATCAGGAGGCCCAATTTAAGGATAATAGGTATTGAGGAAAACCTGGAGAAAGAAGTTAACGGAATAGGCAATCTATTTAACAGAATATTAGCCGAGAACTTCCCAATATCCAGAAGGATAGGCCTATGCAGATACAAGAAGCATTTAGAATGTCAAACCGACCAGAACAGAATAGGACATCCCACCAACACATTGTGATCAAAATAGGATCAGTAGAGTCCAAGGGGAGAATACTTAAAGCTTCTAGGTAGAAGAAAACACTCACATATAAAGGAAAATACATCAGAATTACCCCAAACTTCTCAGCAGAGATCATGAAAGCAAGGAGAGCCTGGAATGAGGTATGCCAAATAATAAACAAAAATAACAACCAGCCAAGAATACTGTACCCAGCTAAACTCTCATTCATAGCTGAAAGTCAAATAAAAGTCTTCCACAGTAAGGAAAAACTGAAACAATATATTTCCACCAAACCAGCTTTACAGAAAATCCTCAAAGATGCACTATACGGGGAAAATAATCAAGATCCCAAAACATACAGAGAAATGAACCCTAAGTAGTAGACCAGTCTATCAGATGACAGCTCTCAATCCTAACTCTCAACATTAATGGACTTAATTCGCCAATCAAATGACATAGGCTCATAAGTTGGATCAAAAATCAAGATCCATCTTTCTGCTGCCTTCAAGAGACACATCTATCCAACAAAAGTAAACATCTTCTAAAAGTGAAAGGCTGGAATCAAATCTATCAAGCAAATGGCCCCCATAAGCAGGCTGGAGTTGCAATTCTAGAATCAGACAAAATTGACTTCAAATTTGAAAAGGTAAGAAGAGACAAAGAAGGTTATTACTACATACTAGTAAAGGGGTCTTTCCTACAGGAAGATATTACCATCCTAAATATCTACACACCAAATACAGGAGCTCCCAACTTCATCAAACAAACACTACTGACTCTAAAAACACTCATAGACCCAAACACATTGGAAGTTGGGGACTTTAACACTCCACTATCACCTCTGGACAGATCAACACGCCAAAAACTGAACAAAGAAACCACAGAACTAAACAATTGCATAGACCAACTAGACTTAATCAACATCTTCAGAATATTCCACCCAGCAACAACAGAATACACATTTTTCTCAGCGGCACATGGAACATTCTCCAAAATAGATCACATCTTAGGGCACAAAGAAAATCTGTACAAATCCAGAAGTATTCCCTGCATTCTGTCAGACCACAATGGAATAAAATTAGAGCTCAATTCAAACAGACACCACAGAAAATCCTACAGTTCATGGAGACTAAACAACACACTGCTGAACCATCAGTGGGTCATTGAAGAAATTAAAACGGAAATTCAAATATTTATGGAAATCAACCAAGATGAGGACATAAAGTACCAGCTCCTTTGGGACACAGCAAAGGCAGTACTCAGAGGAAAATTTATATCTCTGAATGCATATACCAACAAACTGGAGAAACAGCAACTCAACCATTTAAGGAAACACCTTAATTTCCTTGAAAGAGAACAACAAGCCAAACCCCAAGTCAATAGACAGAAGCAAATAATTAAAATCAAATCAGAATTAAATCAATTAGAGACGAAAAAAGCCATAAAAAAAATCAACAAAAGAAAGAGTTGGTTCTTTGAAAAAATCAACAACAGGCACAGAACACTAGCAAACCTGACAAAAAAACGAAGGCAGCACACTCATATAAACAAGATAACAGATGAAACAGGTAACATCACCACAGAAACCACCAAAATTCAGACCATAATAAGGGAATAATTTGCAAAACTTTATGCCAACAAATTCAAGAACTTGGAAAAAATGGATGATTTCCTAGAAAAAATTCATATCCCAAAACTCAACCATGAAGATTTAAACCTTCTAAACAGACCCATATCCAGCATTGTAATGAAGTGGCAATAAATGATCTCCCATCCAAGAAAAGTACAGGTCCAGACGGATTCACAGCAGAATTCCACAAGGCCTTCAAAACAGAACTCACACCAATATTTCTCAAACTCTTCAATGAAATTGAAAAACAACGTTCACTACTAGACATTCTATGAAGCCAGTATAACCCTCATCCCCAAACCAGGCAGGGACTCATCACGGAAAGAGGACTATAGACCGATTTCCATGATGAACATAGACACAAAAATTATCAACAAAATTCTGGCCAATCAACTTCAAAAGGTCATCAAAAAAATCATACACCACGATCAAACTGGATTAAGCCCAGGGATACAAAGTTGGTTTAATATATGCAAGTCAATTAATGTAATCCAACACATCAAGCAGATCAAGATAAAGAACCACATGGTTTTATCTCTGGATGCGGAAAAAGCGTTCAATAAAATCTAGCACCCATTTATGCTAAAAGCCCTGGAAAAATTGGGATTCCAGGGAACATTCCTGAATATAATCAAGGTAGTTTATGACAAACCAACAGCAAGCATAATTCTAAACGGTGGAAAACTATAGCCATTCCCTTTAAAATTAGGAACAAGACAGGGTTGTTCACTCTCTTCCCTGCTCTTCAACATAGTACTAGATTTCCTAGCCAGAGCAATTAGGCAAGAGGAAAATATAAAGGGGATCCAAATAGGAAAAGATGAAGCTAAACTTTCTCTCTTCGCAGATGACATGATCTATACTTCAAGAACCCCATAGACCCTACCCCCAAGCTACTGGACCTTATCCAAAACTTTGGAAAAATTTCAGGATATAAAATAAACCCTCAAAAATCAACAGCCTTTCTCTATGCTAATGACCTGAAGACCGAGGCCGAAATCAGGAAAGCAACTCCTTTTGCAATAGCCTCAAAAAACATAAAATACCTAGGAATAACCTTAACCAAAGAAGTGAAAGACCTCTATGATGAGAACTTTAAAAATATGAAAAACAAAATTAAGGCAGAACTAAGGAATTTGAAAAACCTCCCATGCTCCTTGATTGAGTGGTTTAATATAATCAAAATGGCAATATTGCCAAAGGCTATCTACAAATTCAATGCAATACCCATTAATACACCAACACCATTTTTTAATGAAATAGAGGAAGCAATCCAGAAAATCATATGGAACAATAAAAGACCCAGAATAGCAAAAACAATCCTAAGTAGACAGAACAGTGCTGGAGGAATTACAATACTCAACTTCATGCTGTATTATAAAGCTATATTAATAAAAACAGCTTGGTATTGGTATCGGAACAGGACTGATGACCAATGGAACGGAATTGAAGACCCAGAAATGAACCCACAGAACTACGCATACTTAATCTTTGATAAAGGAGCTAAAACAATAGTTTGGAAGAAAGATATCCTCTTTAACAAATGGTGCTGGTAAAAGTGGTTCAACACATGCAACAAACTAAAACTAGATCCTTATATATCACTCTGCACCAAAATCAATTCCAAATGGATCAAAGACCTAGAAATAAAAACAGACACCCTGAAAACACTAAAAAAAAGGAGTAGGAGAAACATTTGGGCTCCTTCGCACAGGGCAGAACTTTCTTAAGAAAGACCCAGAAAGGCTACAAATCAAAGAAAGATTGGACAAATGGGACTGCATCAAACTGCAGAGCTTCTGCAGGGTAAAGGACATAGCACGCAAGATAAACAGAAAGCCCACAGATTAGGTGAAGATCTTTACCGACCATTCAACGGACAAAGGCCTCATCTCTAAAATATATGCAGAACTAAAAAAATTACCTTCATCCAAAACAAAACTTTAAAGAACCAACAGCTCCCTCATCAAGTGTGCTAAAGACCTAAAAAGAGACTTCTCTGATGCGGAAAAGAGAATGGCCAAGAGACATATTGCCGGGCTAAGCTCTACCTCCTTCCGTGTAGAGGTCCTGGGCCTATCTGCTCCTCCATGTTGTCCCCTATAGCTCTCAACGCATACCTTCTGTCCAGTAGGAATTATTGTGGAAGCGAGGTCCACGGGCAGCCTTGGTTAGGGTGTGGTTGCCAGAATGCCCTTCCCCCTCCCTATACCTGGCAAGGAAGTCAGGGGTGAGTGGGCTCTCCATGAAACTTCAAAGAGCATTCTGTTTATACAAGGGAGGGGCTAAAAGACTTATAGCAGTAGTGTCGAGCGAAGGGGTGGGACTGACCAGGTGCTAATGACAGTCTAATGATCATGTCCATCACAGTGATGTCACAGAACTTCCTGCAGAGGCCCTGCCTCTTGGCTCAGCCTTGCGCCATCATGACACACGTACTAGCTGCCGAGAGGCTGGGCCTTGTATGGCTGCCTCTTCTGGTTTCAGAACCGTTAGGAGGTGGGACTACTGGCTAGCAGCCAGCCGTCCCCTACAACATATGAAAAAGTGCTCTACATCATTGGCCATAAAAGAAATGCAAATCAAAACATTGAGATTACATCTCACCGAAGTAAGAATGTCCTATATCAAGAAAACTAACAATAACAATTGTTGGAGGGGATGTGGCCAAAAGGGAACACTACTTCATTGCTGGTGGGAATGTAAACTGGTTCAGCCACTCTGGCAAGAGGTATGGAGATTCCTCAGAAGGCTAAACAAAGAACTTCCCTATGACCCAGCAACCCCACTTTTGGGTATCTATCCAAAAGACCTCCAACAAAATCACACTAAAGCCACCAGCACAACAATGTTCATCGCAGCACAGTTTGCAATAGCTAGAATCTGGACCCAACCCAGATGCCCCTCAGTAGACGAATGGATCAGGAAAATGTACATATACACAATGGAATTTTATGCTTCTATCAGAAAGAATGACATTGCCCCATTTGTAAGGAAATGGAAGGACTTGGAAAAAATGATACTAAGTGAAGTGAGCCAGACCCAAAGAAACATGGACTCTATGGTCTCCCTTATAGGGAATAATCAGCACAGGTTTAGGCAAGTCACAGCAGAGGATCACAAGAGCCCAATAGCTATACCCTTATGAACACAAAAGACGATGCTAAGTGAAATGATCTCCATGTTATGGAAACGACTTTTATATCACAGTTGTAACTACTTTCAACGTGCCATGTGTAACTGTAGTTTGATTATTGATGATCTTCTTGTATCACCCTCCTGTGGTTGTACCTACACTATCTCTGTATCTTTTCTGAGTATACTGGAAACCATGTATTCTGGTATTAGAACTAGGAATTTGAAAGGGAATACCAAATTTAAGAGACACAGCATAAAAAAAGACAAACAAGTACAAAAACATTACTTGCAAATCAGTTTGGTGTAAATGAACTGAACAACTCATGGGGGGGAAGGTAAAGGGGGAGGGAGAAGAGTGAATGAGGGACAAGTTAACAAACAGTACAAGAAATGTACCAATGCCTAATGTATGAAACTGTAACCTCCCTGTAATTCAGTTTGATAATAAATAAATAAAAACAACAACAGAATAAAACTGAATCTTCCTTGTTTGGGTGGGCTTTTTCCTGTCTGTGGTTTCCTTGCGATGGTATACAGTCTACTTTCCTGCTACTTGGTTGGTTTGATTTGGTTTCCGCTTGGAGGGGGTGGATCTGCTCTGACCCTCTTCCCCTATTAGTTAAATCCTGGTGCTCTGTGGTTTGCACAGCTTGCAGGTAGGTCTTGGGTGTCCTCTGTTTTTGGGGCACTCTGAACAGTCTCAGCACCATGCCCCTCCCATCTGATGTGTGGCCACTGCCTTTAATACCTGCCTCTGACTAGGCTGTGGATTTAGCAGGGCAGGGTGCCTTGGGCCTGGTTTATCTGGTTGAGAGCCACTTGCCCCAGAGGAGGTTCCTCCTTCCTGGGTGGGGCTACTTTCTCCTGGGGGGAGCTGGGTGTGAAATTCAGCTAGGTCTGATGGTAGGAATTGGGCATCCTCTGTAATGGGGCTGTTTATCTGTCTTGGGAACTGTTTACTCTCCTGTATGTTTGTTCCATGCTGCCAGTAGCTTCTCACCGCTTTCAATTTGATATTAGAAGTTCCAGCTCCTAGAGAGTAGGCAGCTGCAGCATCCGTGGAAGGTGCCGGCATAGGGTGGGGTGGGGCACCTCTAGCTGAGTTTACCTGAGTCTGTGAGAACTGGCCTGGGAAGAGATCCTCCCATGTGGGTGGAGGGTCCTTCTGGGCATAGCTGGCTTTCACCATTCCGTTACTCTTGCCCTTTTCAAAGATGACCCCTTGGTCCTTGCTTGCCCCTGGCCCGCTTTATTTCCAGTCTGGTCTGACCAGGTCTATGCCAGAGTCCAAGATGGTGCTTTGCTCTTGTGGTGGGAAGGCCTACCTTCCAGATGCTGCTCTGTGGGTGCGAGTGAGAATGTCTTTCATGGGCTACTCATGCTTTCTCTGCAATTTCGGCCCATCCAAGCTCAGCCTGTGATCCAAGTCTATTTGCTGCTGTCTAGAGGATTTCTTCCTGGTTGCTGCTGTGTGCTTTAGGTGTGCCAGGTGCTGTGCCAATGCAGGCACTGGCGTGGCAGAGGGACGCCGACTGGGTCTCAAATCTGTGTTTTTAGGCCAGCAAAGTCAATTTTTCCTTTCTGGCCAGAATCCCTATAATGTTATAACTTACTTGGGCTGTCTTTCTAGGAGTAAAAGTTTCTCTGGAGTGGTAATACTAGGATGTCAGAGTAGCTTAGCTAGAGCTCTGCTGCTCCTCTGCTGTCTTTCTGGAAGTCTCTGCTAGTGTATTTTTCATCTTAACTTCTTTTCAATGGCTGCCTTTGATGCTTGTTATGGTTTAGATATGTCTTTCTGAAAGACCTATATGTTAAACACATTAATGGGAGATGAAAGGACTTTCAAGACATGAGGTCTCCTAAGAGGCCTATAGGACATTGAGAGCTGTGTCCCTGAGGGCATTATGAGACTCTGGTCCCTTTGTCTTTCCCTTTCACCTTCTTTTCATGTGTTGAGTAGTTTTTGATTTGCCATGCACTTCGCAGGGTGACAGGCTGGCTTCTACAAGATAAAAGGTGAAAGAACAATTTACTGATGTATTGGAAGTTCTGAAAGGCCCAGCTGAAGGACCAAATAATCCTTTTGTCTTTACAACATGATTATGTTAGATATTTTTTACATATCAACATGACTACATCAATGTACATTTCTATACAAAGACAGAACTTTCAAGAGGCATACGTTTCTCACTTTACTTAAAATTAAACAACCCAATCACTTTGCCACAGAATTCTTTGTGTCTATTTTTTCCCTGTTGCACTTAACAATGTATAGCCTATTAGATATTTATGTCATTTGTGAGTGTGTGTGTGTGTGTTCATTGTTTGTTTTTTCCACATTCTGGAGTAAGTACTTCATAAAATCAGTTGTTATTGCCTGCTTTGTTTAAAAATTCGTTCAGTTCACTAGAAGAATAACTGGAACATAGTAAAGACAATAAATATATGCCAAATGAATGTGTGAGAAAAATTAATGAAAGATGGATAGTGTAGCCACTCAATGAACCTCATCTAGATATCTTTTAGAAGTGTTGGTAGTAATTAGTTTACATAAGACTGAAAAAAGTTTTAGAAATTAATTCTTCATTGAAGATATATGACTCAGAAAATGGATATTTTAACACATTGCCCATAAAAAAGATAATATTCCTCTTTTGGGGGAATAAAAAGCCATTTTGTTACCATGAATAGTGATTGACTAGAAGAAATCTTTAATGGGAGCAGACATTTACTTCTGAAAGCTGCTTCAAAGTCTTCATTAGCATTCAAGGAAAGATTTACCCATAAAAGGCATCTAATAAAGAAATTTCCCAATGAAATGCTCACTGGAGACCCGGAGTCTCCAAGACCTCATTAACATGTGATGCATGCAATATGTTTCTTAACTGCTTGGATTACTTTACTGCCAAGGCCCATCAATAGAAAGAGTGATAAATCCTACTTTTGCTCTCCCTCTGTCTTAACCTAGGTTTGTTAGATTGTCTTACATCCAATACTGATGCAGTTAGTCTACGAGGCCATGATGGTATGTTCAAAGGAAACTACAGCTGCTCTTCTCATGTAGAGTCTTTCTGAGCTGTGAATACTGAGGACCTTGCATCCTTAGGACACTTTTGTTGCCAAAGAAACTGAGTTTCTTTCAAGTATGGTTATATTAAAAGGAGGAACAATGTTAGGAAGCCATTGTTAAACCCTTCTAGACCAAATGAGCACAGCTTTAAAGTTAAAACTATATATTTTAAAATCTAAAGGCTGTCTCCACAGGCTTTTGTATTAGAAACTATAATAGATGGATCAGTGGGAGGTTTTAGAACCTGTGTGGATTGTGCACACATGAAATAGGCCATACTCCACCAAGGGGAATAAAAAGAAGAGTAAACTGTCCATGCACTTGCTAGGGTTGGGGGTAGGGAATAGGGAGAGAGAGACTTAACCTTTTCAGAAGACTAAATCAAAAAAGCAAACACAAAGATATAAAATATGTGATAAAGAGAAGAAAAGCTAGTTAATTAGCATGCTAGCTCCTCACATTTGACTTTTAATTGTTGTCATTGTTATTGTGCTGGAGATTAAACTAAGGGTCTCACACATAGTCAGGTACATAACCACTGAGCTCCATTTCTTGTCCCAAATATATGATCTTATATACAAAGAGTCTATTGAATATGATTATTAAGTGTCTCTTTTTAGATGTAAACATGGATTGAAGGTTAGTTTTGTAAAAAGCATTTCTGTTGCAGTGATCTTGTGTATTTCAACATCTGGAAAATTGGCAAAATAAAATAAAATAATATATATGCCCTACCTAATCTAAACTGTTTTGAAAAAGCTCCAAATGGAATAGTTATTTTCAAATATATACATGACAGTTTTTCTCATTTTCTTTGCACATTTTCTTTATATATTTTGACATTCAGAAGCTATTCTTGTGACCTAAATTTGCTGGGGGAAAAGAATAATTGTTTTTTTTCTTAAATATGGATTATATGTCAGAATCTTTGATAAGTGATGAAGACTTGATTTTGTGAAATTTCTATGGGTTCAAGGAAGATTGTCTCAATGATTTGCAAGACAAATTTTTATTGTTTTATTTTTTTAATTTTATTATCTTAAAGTAGTTGTACAAAGGAATTGTCATTTAACAAAGCAGCTTATAAAAACAATGAATCTTGGTCAATGTCACCCCTTTCAACATTTTAGCCAACCCTTCCCACCCCATCCCGTCCCTCACCCATCTTAATTTTGTAGGATATACATTGAATTACTGACTGCATTCTCCCCTCTTCTCTCCTTCATCCATCTTCCCCTTTCCCTTGATTCCATTCCACCCTTTACAAATACTCATTTCCTAGTGTTTATTTTGATGAACTTTGATGTTGCCTTTCTAAAAATTTACAGAGTACTCCTATGAATCCACATTTCAGTTAACATATTTCTATATACTTGAATACTATCCAACATATTTATTTATCTGTTATAAAACTAATTCTTGCTTCCACATATAAGGGAAAACATGCAACCTATTTCTCTTTGGGCCTGACTTCTCTTAACATATTTTTTCCAGGTCTTTCCATTTATTTACAAATGATAACACTACGAGACTATAGAGAGAAATTTAAAAAGATTCCATAACTCAATTAATAAATTGTATAATGAGCAAAAGAGAATTAGCAGCCAAAGAAATAAAAATGGCCAGCAGATACATGAGGAAATGCTCAACATCCCTGGTCATAAAATAAATGCAAAATCAAAACAACACTGAAATTCCACCTCACCCCAGTTAGAAAACAAACAATAAAATACTAGCAGGGATGTGGACAAAAAGGAACTCTAATACATTGTTGGTATGAATGTGAACTTTTTCGATCACTCTAGAAAGCTGTTTGGAGATTCCTCAAAAAAAACTGAACATAGAACTACCCTATGATACAGCAATTATACCCCTCAATATTTATCCAAAAGATTACAAGCAAGGAAACAGCTTTGCAGTTTTTAACAGAGGTATCAGTGATAAAGTCAGCTGTTCAGACTACTAACTTCAGGCTCCCTGACTTTGGCACATTTATGTTGTCCAAGAACCAGACTGTCGTTTTCCCCCATTAGTAACTGAAAAGTAACATAAAAAGGCTTAAACTGAGTCACATTTTATTTATCCATTCATTCACTGATGGACACGTAGGCTGATTCTATGATAATAAACATGGATGTTGAGTATCTCTATTGTATGCTGGTTTTGTTTCTCATGGCAAATACCCAGATGTTAGTATAACAGTACATATGTTAGTTCTGTTTTTAATTTTTTTGAGGAATCTCCACGTTGATTTTCATAATGGTTGCAAATAGTTTACATTTTCCCCGGCAATCTCATAAAAAAGGCTTAAAGTTAAAATTGGAAAAATCCCCTATGTCAATAGTTCAACATAATAAAACCTAAAATTGATAACTGCTGGCTCATGCCTGTAATCTTAGCTCCTCAGGAATCTAAGGATTGAGATCTAAGGATTGTGATTCAAAGCCAGCCTGGGCAGGAAAATCTGTGAAACTCTTATCTTCAATTAAATACCCAAATGCTGAAAATGGAATTGTGGCTAAAATGGTAGAGTGCAAGCTTTAAGCACAAAAGATCAGGGACAGTACCTAGGCCTGAATTCAAGCCTCAGGAATGACACAAAAAATTAATAAATGTTAATATGAAAGCTTATACAAATATAATTTTACAACGTTGTCATTAGTATGAATGGAGAATTTTATTATCTATGTTTTTTTAAGAAAACTTTCATGTGCACAATGCTACAAATTTTTTACAAAATATTCTTTCTTAACAAGTTTTTTAAAAATTTCACTTTATTATCAAGGTGATGTACAGAGAGGTCACAGTGTATATAAGGTAGTGTGTACATTTCTTGTCATACTTGTTACCTCCTCCTCCCACCTTTTCTTTCTTTTCTTTTCTTTCTTTCTTTTTTTTTTTGGCCAGTCCTGGAGCTTGGACTCAGGGCCTGAGCACTGTCCCTGGTTTCTTTTTGCTCAATCTAGCACTCTGCCACTTGAACCACAGCACCACTTCTGGCTGTTTTCTGTATATGTGGTGCTGGGGAATTGAACCCAGGGCTTCATGTATGTGAGGCAAGCACTCTTGCCACTAGGCCATATCCCCACCCCTCCTAACAAGTTTTACAAAATTGTTAGAAAATGGTTCAAATATCTCTATCACATTCCAAGGAATGGGAACTTATAACATATTTGTCTGTTTTCTGTTAATATGATGAAATACCTAGAAATGGAGAAAGAAAAGAGGTTTGTTTAGATCATAGCTTTGGGGCAAAAAACTATCCAAAAATCAAGATAGTATCTCTGACAAGGCACCCCATGGATGGATTACCTCATAGCTGATGGCTGTGAGAAGAAAATTACATGGATAAACAGAAAGCCATATGAAAAGGTAGGACTCTACTTTTACAACAACTTAGTCACACAAGAACGAACCTTAAGTTTCACCATACTACCAGCATTCTTTATGAGTTTCTGATAACCGATCACTTTTATTGGATTCCACCATTTAATTAATACTGCTACCACCAACATTGCTTAAGTCCCCCATTTCTTAATGTTTCCATACCAAAGACTAAACTTCCAACATAGAAACATTTGGGAGATGCACTTAAGTTCTATTTAAGGCTTAGCACATAAAAATATTTTTTTATTTTGTTAGGAATTATAGCTAATAATGTAACCATTTTTTGGTAGTCCTGGGGCTTGAACTCAGGGCCTGAGCACTGTTCCTGGCTTCTTTTTGCTCAAGGCTAGCATGTTACAGTCCTGCATGTGGGCTAACTGTAATAGCCCTCTAGAGGCAGCTTGAACCCGGGAACTGTAACGACAAAATCAGTACATGGGGGGTGCATAGGCGAGTGAACCAATACACACTTTATTTTAGGAGGCCCAGGGTTTATATAGGGTTAGAAATCAGTTCATAACTTCAAGAGTAAAACAGAAAGATTTACTTATCAATGCATTGCTGCAGGTACCACTACAACAAAGGATCAGACCAGTCAAGGCAAAACTGTAATTATCACCTAGTTACTGTTTCCACAAAGCTAATTATCTTGACAATAGACTTCCTTATTTACTGTAAAAAAAAAAAACCTTTCCCCAGAGCAGCTGGGCAAACAAGTCTCCCCAGGGACTCTGTATTCAGGGGAGGAGAGTCTCATGACAAAGTGGCTTCCTTTGGCCAACAAACACAGGAAATTCTTTAATGAAGGTGTTTCCCCATTGGCCCATTAGTTTGCTAATAAGGCATCAGAATATCTGTGCTGAGGCTAAGTCTCCCACTGGTCAGAGAAATCATCCTCCCACACTAGCACTCTAATTCTTTAGCCACAGCGCCACTTTCAGCTTTTTCTGTTTATGTGGTGCTGAGTAATCGAACCCAGGGCTTCATGCATACTAGGCAAGCAGTCTATCACTAAGCCATATTCTCAGCCCTGCAGTCAATATCTTAATTGAAAAAAAACAGAGCACCAAATAAGGAGTTTCCTCCAGGAAAATTACTGAAATATCTTTATTTTTCTAGATATTTCCTGATAACATTGCTTTCTGAACAGTCCCATATTGTAATTAAATTCAAGATTGTTAAAATTTTATAATGACCTCATTGTTGGTAATTATGATGTAATTTTATCTATGCCATAGCAATGAAATATAACCTTACTATTTTAATTTGAGTTTATTTGATTATTTGAGAAACTGAGCAATGACCTGTATGTCCATTTAGGAATATTTTATTATTATTATGGAGCTATACTTAAATGAGATAATCCATCACATACCCTTTAATTCGAGAGCTTCCAATAATTCTGTGAAAAAATTATTTAGCCCAATTAAGGAATTGTGGATATAATTCCACTTGCCTCCTATGAAGGAGCCCTCTAAACATGAAGGATGTAGCGCAAGAAAGCCGAAAACAAATGCAACCTCTCCTGCACTCAGGTGCCTGCACACTGTGTCCTGTATCAGCCCCTGAGGTATGGAGTTAGGATGGAGTCCAGTATCTTAGTGTTGGTTTTGGCCCCTCTCACAACATGAAGAATATTCCCTTGTTGATCACAGTGGCTGTCACCAGGGGAATCTACTGTTTAGTTGTAGCCGTTTGGGATCTTCTAAATTCATGTGAAACTATGACCAGAGAATTGGTAAAATTTGTTCTTGAAGCACAAATATCACAGACTGTATATTTAGTGTTTCATCTATTCAAAGCCTGTAGGGGCAACTCCACGGGGGATAAGGGCTTTGGTCAGCCCCCACTTAACTGAGCCCTTTGATTTTATCTGTAAACAAAACTTTACCTGGTCACTCACATCCTACATAGAGCACCACATTGTCCATAAAATGTCATGATAATGAGGGAAGTCATGGGGACATGGTTGCTTGCTTCCATTTCAACCCTCATGGCAGATTTGGCTTTTGATTCCTGTTTCTACTTCTGATTTGTAGTTTAGTTTCAATTTCAACTTCCCATTTGAAGTTTGGTTTAGCTTTTGCATTCCACTTTGGGTTTTTATTTCCCTTTGAGTTACCAAGCAGGTTTCTGTTTCCATTCTGGTTTGGAGTTTGGTTTGGGTTTGGAATTCAACCTCCATTTTGGAGTGTGGTTTCAGTTCCGGTCCTGTATTCAGCTTGCACTTCCGATTTGGAGTTTAGTTTCGATTTCGATTTGGATTTCCACTTCTGGTTTTGTGTTCAGTGTAAGGATTCAATGTAAGTTTTAGTTGTGCGTTCAGGTTCAGGTTCAGTTTTAGGTTCTGGCTATTTTTAAGCCTGGGGTTCGTTTTAGGGATAAGGTTTAGATGAGGGTTTTGATTGGGGTTGAGGTACTTGTTCAGGCTTGCATTCACGCTTTTGTTCCCCTTCAGGTAAAGGTTTTGGTTTCCACTTCTGGTTTGGACTTTCGTTTCCCTCTGTATTCTGGTTTCGACTTTGGTTTGGAGTTTGGTTTCAGTTCCCATTCTGGATTTGGATTCCATGTCGGGTTCTGAGATTAGTTTCGGTTTTTATTTTGATTTCCACTTCCAGTTTGGACTTTGGTTTCGCTTTCTATTCTGGTTTCCATTTCCCGTGTGGAGTTTGGTTTCAATTTCGATTTCGACTTCTGTTTTGGAGTGTGGGTTTGGTTTCTGTTCTCCGTTCGGTTTTCACTTCTGGTTTGGTGTTTAGTTTCAGTTTTGATTTCCACTTCTGGTTTGGAGTTTGGTTTGCTTTCAATTCTTGTTTCCAATTTCAATTTGGAGTTTAGTTTCTGTTTTGATTTCAACTTCTGGTTTGTAGTTTGGTTCCGCTTTTGCATTCCACATCCGGTTTTTATTTCACTTTGGTTTTTGAATCAGGTTTCTTTTTACATTCTGGTTTGGAGTTTGGTTTGGGTTTGGATTTCGATTTCCACTTCCCATTTGGAGTTTGGTTTAGGTTTTGATTTCGACTTCCATGGAGTTGAGTTCGGTTTCTTTTCTGAATTGTTTCCACTTCCGGTTTGGAGTTTGGTTTTGTTTTCTATTCTGTTTTCCACTTCTGATATGGAGTTTGGTTCCGATTTTGATTTCGACTTCCATTTTAAAGTGTGGTTTCAGTTCTCCATTCGGGTTTCACTTCTGGTTTGGAGTTTCAGTTTTGACTTGGGTTTCCAATTCTGGTTTTGTGTTCAGTATAAGGATTCAATGTAAGTTTTAGTTGCAGGTTCAAGTTCGCATTCAGTTTTATGTACCTGCTAATTTTTAGCCTGTGGTTTGCTTTAGGTCGAAGGTTTAGGTTATGGTTTTGATTGGGGTTGAGGCACATGTTCAGGCTGGATTTGGATTCCACTTTGGGTTTGGAGTTTATTTTCGGTTTTGATTTCCACTTCTGGTTTGGAGTTTGGTTTCGCTTTCGATTCTGGTTTTACTTCCAGGTTGGAGTTTAGTTTCGGTTTCTATTTCCACTTCCGGTTTGAAGTGTGGTTCCCCTTTCCATTTCCTGTATTTATTTCACTTTCAGTTTCGAATCAGGTTTCTGTTTCCATTCTTGACGGAGTTTGGTTTGTGTTTGGCTTTCAATTTCCACTTCCGGTTTGGAGATTGTTTTGCTTTCACTTTCCACTTCCAGTTTTTATTTTGGTTTTGATTTCGAATCAGGTTTCGGTTTCCATTCTGGTTTGGAGCTGTCTTAGGGTTTGGATTTCAATTTCCACCTCAGTTTTGCAGTGTGGTTTCGGTTTCGATTTCGACTTCTATTTTGGACTGAGGTTTACGTTTTGTTTCTGTATTAAGTTTACACTTCCGGTTTAGAGTTTAGTTTCACTTTTGATTTGGATTTCCACTTCTGGTTTCGTGTTCAGTATAAAGATTCAGTGTAAGTTTAGTTGCGGGCTCAGGTTCACGTTTGGATTTAGGTTCTGGGTATTTTTTAGCCTGTGGTTCATTTTAGGGCTTGGTTCAATTAGGGTTTGGAGTGGGGTTGAGGTACATGTTCAGTCTTGAGTTCACGTCTTTCTTCCCCTTCAAGTAAAGGTTTGGATTTTCACTTCTGGTTTGGAGTTTGGTTTCCGTTGGATTCTGGTTTCCGATTTGTGTTGGAGTTCAGTTTTGTATTTTATTCTGGATTTGGATTCCCCTTAGGTTTGGAGTTTAGTTTTGGTTTTAATTTCCACTTCCGGTTTGGAGTTATGTTTCGTTTTCAATTCTGGTTTCCACTTCCGGTTTGGAGTTTGGTTTCGGTTTCGATTTCCACTTCAGTATTGGAGTTTAGTATTTCTTTTGATTTCCACTTCCGGTTTTTATTTGTCTTTGGGTTTTAAATCAGGATTCGGGTTCCATTCTGGTTTGGAGTTTGATTTCAATTTGGGTTTTGATTTCCATCTTGGTTTGGAGTTGGGTTTTGGTTTCGATTGTGGATTTGGATTCCACTTTGGATTTGGGGTATCATTTAGGTTCTCAATTTGATTTCCACTTCCAGTTTGGAGTTGGGTTTCACTTTCTATTCTGGTTTCCACTTCATGTGTGGAGTTTGGTTTTGATTTCAACTTCTGTTTTGGAGTGTGGCTTAGGTTTTGGTTCTGTATTCGGTTTACACTTCCGGTTTGGAGTTCAGTTTCACTTTTGATTTGGTTTTCCACTTCTGGTTTTGTGTTCAGTATAAAGATTAAGTGTATGTTTTAGTTGCGGGTACAGGTTTGCGTTCGGTTTTAGGTTCTGGGTATTTTTTGTCTGTGGTTCGTTTCAGGGCTTGGTTCGATTAGGGTTTGCATTGGGGTTGAGGTACATGTTCAGGCTTGCATTCACTCCTTTCTTCCCCTTCAGGTAAAGGTTTGGTTTTTCACTTCTGGTTTGGAGTTTGGTTTTCATTTGGATTCTGTTCCTCACTTTGTTTTTGAGTTCAGTTTGGGATTCGCTTCTGAATTTGGATACCACTTCGGGTTTGGAGTTTAGTTTCAGTTTTAATTTCCACTTCTGGTTTGAAGTTTAGTTTTACTTTCAATTTCTACTCCCTTTGAGTTTTGAATCAGGATTTGGTTTCCATTCTGGTTTGGAGTTTGGTTTAGGTTTCGATTTCGACTTTCGATTTGGAGTGTGTTTTAGGTTTTGGTTCTGTATTTTGTGTACATTTCCGGTTTGGAGTTTAGTTTCACTTTTGATTTGGTTTTCTAGTTCTGGTTTTTTGTTCAGTATAAAGATTCAGTATAAGTTTTATTTTGGGGTTCAGGTTCGGGTTCAGTTATTAGGTTCTAACTATTTTAAAGCCTGGGGTTTGTTTTAGGGCTAAGGTTAGATAAGGGTATTAATTGGGGTTGTGGTACTTGTTCAGGCTTGCGTTCATACTATTGTTCCTCTTCAGGTAAAGGTTCGATTTCCACTTCTGGTTTGGAGTTTTGTTTTTCTCTCTATTCTGGCTTCGACTTTGGTTTGGAGTTGGGTTTCAGTTTCCATTCTGGATTTGGATTCCACGACTTGGAGTTTAGTTTAGTTTTTTTTTTTTCCCTTTTTCTTTTTTCTTTTTTTTTTTTTTTTGATTTCCACTTCCAGTTTGCACTTTGGTTTCGTTTTCTATTCTGGTTTCTACTTCCGGAGTTTGGTTTCAGTTTTGATTTCAACTTCCGTTTTGGAATGTGGGATCGGTTTTGGTTCTCCATTCGGTTTTCACTTCTGGTTTGGTGTTTAGTTTCCATTCTTGTTTTCACTTCCAATTTAGAGTTTAGTTTCGGTTTTGATTTCAACTTCCCCTTTGAATTTTGGTTTCACTTTTGCATTCCAATCTGGTTTTTATTTTTCTTTGGTTTTGGAATCAGTTTTCTTTTTCTAATCTGGTTTGGAGTTTGGTTTGGGTTTGTATTTCTATTTCCACTTCCGTTTTGGAGTGTGGTTTCGGTTTCAATTTCGACTTCCGTTTTGGAGTGTGGTTTAGGTTTTGTATTCTGTTTACGCTTCCAGTTTGTAGTTTAGGTTCGCTTTTGATTTGGTGTTCCAGTTCTGGTTATGTGTTCAGTATAACGATTCAGTGTAAGTTTTAGTTGAGGGTTCAGGTTCACGTTTGATTTTAGGTTCTGGGAATTTTTTAGCCTGTGGTTCATTTTAGGGCTTAGTTTGATTAGGGTTTGGATTGGGGTTGAGGTACATGTTCAGGCTTGTGTTCATGCCTTTCTTCCACTTCAGGTAAAGGTTTGGGTTTCCACGTCTGGTTTGGAGTTTGGTTTCCGTTTGTATTCTGGTTTTCACTTTATTTTTGAGTTCAGTTTCGGATTCAATTCTGGATTTGGAGTCCACTTTGGGTTTGGAGTTTAGTTTGGGTTTTGATTTCCACTTCTGATTAGGAGTTTGGTTTCGCTTTCGGTTCTGGTTTCCACTTCTGGTTTGGAGTTTAGTTTTGTTTTTGATTTCCACTTCCGGGTTGAAGTTTAGCATAACTTTCGATTTCCACTTCCGGTTTTTATTTCCCTTTAGGTTTTGAGTTAGGATTCGGTTGCCTTTCTGCTTTGGAGTTTGGTTTGGGTTTGGATTTCAATTTCCACTTTGGTTTGGAGTTGGGTTTTGGTTTCATATCTGGATTTGGGGTCCACTTTGTGTTTGGAGTTTTGTTTCGGTTTTTATTTTGATTTCCACTTCCAGTTTGGAGTTGGCTTTTGCGTTATTTTCTGGTTTCTACATCCGTTGTGGAGTTTGGTTTCAATTTCGACTTCCATTTAGGAGTGTGTATTCCGATTTGGTTCTGTATTTGGTTTGCACATCTGGTTTGGAGTTTAGTTTCAGGAGTTTAGTTTCACTCTTAATTTGGTTTTCCGCTTCTGGTTTTGTCTTCAGTATAAAGATTCAGTGTAAGTTTTAGTTGCCGGTTCAGGTTCACGTTCGGTTTTAGGTTCTGGGTATTTTTTTAGCCTGTGTTTCATTTCAGGGCTTGCTTTGATTAGGGTTTGGATTGGGGTTGAAGTGCATGTTCAGGCTTGTACTCACACCTTTATTCCCCTTCAAGTAAAGGTTTGGGTTTCCACTTCTAATTTGGGGTTTGGTTTCTGTTTGGATTCTGGTTTCCACTTTGCTTTGGAGTTCAGTTTGGGATTTGATTCTGAATTTGAATTCCACTTCGGGTTTGGAGTTTAGGGTTTGATTTCCTCTTCCAGTTTGGAGTTTGGTTTCGCTTTCAATTCTGGTTTCCACTTCCTGTTTGGAATTTAGTTTTGTTTTCGATTTCCACCTCTGGTTTGAAGTTTAGTTTTATTTTCGATTTCCACTTCTGGTTTTTATTTCCCTTTGGGTTTCGAATCAGGTTTCTGTTTCCATTCTGGTTGGAGTTTGGTTTGGGTTTGGATTTCGACTTATGTTTTGGAGAATGGTTTAGGTTCTGGTTCTGTATTCAGTTTTCACTTCTGGTTTGGAGTCTAGTTTCGGTTGTGATTTGGATTTCCACTTCTGGTTTCGTGTTCAGTATAATGATTCAGTGTAAGTTTTTGTTGTGGGTTCAGGTTCACATTCGGCTTCGGTTTGGTTTCCACTTCCCATTTGGACTTTGTTTCCTGTTACGAATTCCACTTCTGGTTTGCATTTTGGTTTCGGTTTCAGTTTGTTTTCGGTTTCCACTCTCGGATTGGAATCTTTCTTCTATTCATATTTCGATTTCCACTTCCAGGTAGCAGATTCAATTAGGTTTCTGTTATGGTTTTGGTTTCTACTTCCCATTTGGAGTTTGTTAGCAGTTCGATTTACACTTCCAGTTTTGAGTTCGGTTTCAGTTTCAATTTGGTTTCGTTTTCCACTCTCGGTTTAGATATTTTTCGGTTCACATTTCAATTTAATTTCCGGATAGCAGTTTCTTTGAGGTTATTGTTCTGGTTTTGATTTCTACTTCCCGTTTGTAGTTTGTTTGCAGTTTTGATTTCCACTTTGGATTTTGGTTTCGGTTTCAGTTTGTTTTGGGTTTCCACTCTCAGTTTAAAGGTTGTTTTAGGATGAAATTTGATTTCTACCTCCGCACAGCAGATTCGTTGAGGTTCTTTTTCTGGTTTTGGTTTCTACTTCCTATTTGGACTTTGTTTGTGGTTTCAATTTGCACATCTGGTTTGGAGTTCGGTTTTGGTTTCAGTTTGGTTTCAGTTTCCACTCTTGGTTTGTAGTTTCTTTTCGGTTCTTATTTTGATATCTGCTTCCACATAGCAGTTTTGTTCACGAATTTTCTCTGGTTTGGAGTATGGTTTCGTTTCATATTTTGAGTTCCACTTCCAGATAACCATTCCATTGGGGATATTGTTGTGGATTTGGTTTCTACTTCCCGTTTGGAGTTTTTTTACGGTTTCAATTTCCAATTCTGGTTTGGAGATTGCTTTCAGTTTCAGTTCCTTGTCAATTTCCAGCCTCAGTTTGGAGTTCTTTTGTGGTCTGTATTTCGATTTCCTCATCCGGATAGCAATTTTGTTTAGGTTCTGGTACTGGTTTTCTTTTCTACTTCCCGTTTGGAGTTTGTTCACGGTTTCAATTTCCACTTAGGATTTGGATTTCAGTTTTGGTTTCTGTTTGGCTTTGGTTTCCACTCTCGATTTTGAGTTTGTTTTCCATTCATATTTCGATTTCCACTTCCACATATCAATTTCGGTCTGGTTTTTGTTCTGATTTGGGTTTCTACTTCCGTTTTGGAGTTTGTTTCATGTTTCAAATTCACTTCCGGGTTTGAGTTCGGTTTTGGTTTCAGTGTGGTTTTGGTTTCCACTCTCGGTTTGTAGTTTGGTTTCAGTTCATATTTCGATTTCCACTTCCGATTAGCAGATCTGTTGAGGATTTTGTTCTGGATTTTGTTTCTACTTCCCGTTTGGAGTTTGTTTGTGGTTTATATTTCCACTTCTGCTATGGAGATGGTTTCCGTTTCAGTTTCATTTCGGTTTCTACTCTCGGTTAGGAGTTTGGTTTTGGTTCATATTTCGATTTCCACTTCTTGATAGCAGATCCGTTGAGGTTTTTGTTCTGGATTTGGTTTCTACTTCCCATTTGGAGTTTGTTTGCAGTTTATATTTCCACTTCCTATTTGGAGTTTGGTTTCAGTTTCAATTAGGTTTCAGATTCCACTCTCAATTTGGAGTTTGGTTTTGGTTGGAATTTGATTTCTACTTCCGGATAGGAGATTCGTTGAAATTTTTGTTGTGGTTTTGGTTTCTACTTCCCGTTGGAATTTGTTTGCAGTTTCAAATTCCACTTCGGTTTGGGGTTTGTTTTGCTTTCAGTTTGGTTTCGGGTTCCACTCTCAATTTGGAGTTTGGTTTCAGTTCATATTTCGACTTCTACTTCCAGACAGCAGTTTCTTTGAGGTTTTTGTTCTTCTTTTGGTATCCAATTCCCTATTGGATCTTGTTTGCTGCTTTGAATTCCACTTCCGTTTTGGAGTTCACTTTTGGTTTCATTTTGGTTTTGGTTTCCACACTCGGTTGGGAGTTTGGTTTCAGTTCATATATCGATTTCCACTTCTTGATAGCAGTTCCGTTGTGGATTGTGTTCTGGTTTTGGTTTCTACTTTTCATTTGAGTTTGTTTGCGGTCTCGATTTCTAATTCTGATTTGGAGTTCGCTTTCAGTTTCAGTTTGTTTCAAGTTTCCAGTCACAGTTTGGAGTTTTTTTGTGGTATTTCGATTACCACTTCCAGATAGCAGTTTCACTTAGGTTTCTGTTATGGTTTTGGTTTCAACTCCCCGGTTGTTGTTCGATTGAGGTTTCGATTTCCAATATGGATTTGGATTTCGGTTTGTATTTCAGTTTGTTTTTCAGTATCCTCTCCGGTTTGAAGTTTTTTTTCAGTTGAAATTTGATTTCTACTTACAGATGGCAGTTTAGTTGTGGCTTTTCTTCTAGTTTTGGTTTCTGCTTTCCGTTTGGAGTTTGTTGGCTGTTTGGATTTCCACTTTCGGATTGTAGTTCAGTTTTGGTTGCAGTTTGGTCTTGGTTTACAGTCTCAGTTTGGAATTTGGTTTTGGTTCATATTTTGATTTCCACTTCCGAATAGCAGTTTGGTTGAGGTTTGTGTTCTGGTTTTGGTTTCTACTTCCTGTTTGGAGTTTGCGGTTTCAATTTCCACTTTCAGATTGGAGTTTTGTTTTGGTTTCACTTTCTTTTCGGTATCCATACTCTGTTTGTTGTTTGGTTTAAGTTCATATTTCGATTTCCACTTCCGGATAGCAGTTTCATTGTAATTATTGTTCTGGTTTTGGTTTCTACTTCAGATTTGGAGTTTGTTTGCCATTTCAATTTCCACTTCCGGTATGGAGTTGGTTTCGGTTCCAATTTGGTTTTGGTTTTCACACTTGGTTGGACTTTCTTTGTGGTTCATATTTTGATTTCCACTTCGAGATAGCATTTCCGTTGAGGTTTTTGTTCTGGTTTTGGTTTCTACTTCCCATTTTGAGTTTGTTTGCAGTTTCGATTTCCACTTACAGTTGGTAGTTTGGTTTCGGTTTCAGTTTGTTTTCAGTTGCCCTCTCAGTTTGGAGTTTGGTTTCAGTTCATATTTTTATTTCCACTTCTGCATAGCAGTGTCGTTGCGGTTTTTGTTCTGGTTTTGGTTTCTACTTCCCGTTTGGACTTTGTTTGCCGTTTTTATTTACACTTACGGTTTGGAGTTTGACTTCGGTTTCAGTTTGTTTTCCCTTTCCCCTCTTGGTTTTGTGTTTGTTTTCAGTTCATATTTCTATTTCTACTTCCTGATAGCAGTTTCGTTGAGGTTATTGTTCTGGTTTTGGTTTCTATTTCCTGTTTGGAGTTCGTTTGAGTTTTAGATTTCCACTTTGGATTTTGAGTTCGGTTTTTGTTTCAGTTTGGTTTTTGTTTCCGCTCACTATTGGAGTTACTTTTTGGTTCATATTTCAATTTCCTCTTTCGGATAGCAGTTTTGTCCAGGTTTTTGTTCTGGATTTGTTTCTACTTCCTGTTAGGAATTGGTTAGCAACTTCAATTTACCTTTCCATTTTGGAATTCGGTTTTGGTTTCAGTTTTGTTTTGGCTTCCACTCTGGATTTTTCATGTGTAAGGTCCTCTCCCTGAGGGCTCCATGTAGATGCCCCCACCTCATTAAGTCTCCACCCAGTTACCTGAGTAACCTGCAGACCTGGAGGCAGTTACCTCCCCTGTCCCTGAGGTCACATCCTAATCCACCTGGCCACACCCCTTGCCCCTGCCCAAGATATAAGGCAGGG
Organism: Perognathus longimembris pacificus; assembly: GCF_023159225.1. Classification (NCBI taxonomy): domain Eukaryota; kingdom Metazoa; phylum Chordata; class Mammalia; order Rodentia; family Heteromyidae; genus Perognathus; species Perognathus longimembris. The sequence goes on along the minus strand of NC_063173.1, from coordinate 44,952,792 downwards.
CTGGGTGGGGGTCGCTCTCTCTATCTCTCTCCCTTCTCTCTGGCTATGGATCATCTTGGCCACAGGCCAGCAGTTTGGTAATAAACTTTCTTTCCTGCCTGAATACTGCGTGGTGTTCTCCTTTACTGGCTACCTACTTTAAAAACCTAACAGCATGTTTTTGCAGTTCATATTTTGATTTCCACTTCCGAATAGCAGTTTTATTTAGTTTTCTGTTATGGCTTTTGTTTCTACTTCCCATTGGAGTTGATTAGCAGTTTCAAATTACACTTCCGGTTTGGAGTTTGGTTTCGGGTTCAGTTTGGTTTTGGTTTCCACACTTGGTTTGGCATTCGTTTTCCTTTCATATTTCTATTTCCAATTCTGGATAGCAGTTTAATTGAGGTCATTGTCCTGGTTTTGGTTTTTACTTCCCGTTTGGAGTTCGTTTTTGGTTTTGATTTCCACTTTTGATTTTGAGTTCGGTTTCAGTTTCAGTTTGGTTTCCGTTTCCATGTTAGGGCTGACCTGAAAACTGTAGTAACTAAATATAAGTTTTAGTGTTGAAATTATAATAGCTTATAAACCCTGGTAATGACTCCATGAGAGAGGGCTGCACCCTCACCCATGAGACTAGTTTCTTATAGTTTGACACTTAAAAATTTAGGGAGCACTTGATCACCTCTATACCTGGGTAACAACTATGGTAACGGACAGTAAAAAAATCACCATAGTCATAGAGTATCAAAATATCCATAATAGTGGTAGAAATTCCATCGTAACTGTCAGGATGGTTTACTTATGATTGAGTACTGGATTGTTTTAGCAATATTCTGCTTCTGTAAAAGGCTTGCTTAACCCATTTGTGACTTGCTCTACTCCCTGTACTAACCCCCTGCATCAGTGCTACGTGACCACCTGTTGTTAATTGCTGATATGGAGGCCAGTTCTCGATATCAAAGCCAAAATAGATAGCTGAAAGGGTAGGTAGCCAATAGAAATTGGACAAGACTTCCTTGCTAAATGCCATCCAATCAAGTGTCTGCCAAGTTGGAAATACCCTGCCCCTGTGGTAATCACAATAAAAATCCTGCCTATCAGAGGGTCAGGTCTCTCAAACCAGATTCGCTGTGTCGGTGATGGTTGGGAGTCCAGGTTGGAGCTTGCAATAAAAACTCTCTTGCGTTTGCATCAGTATCGGCTCCTTGGTGGACTTTCAGGACTGGAAATGTGGCATTATATCCACTCTCGGGTTGGAGTTTCTTTTCTGTTCATATTTCGATTTCCACTTGCGGATAGCAGTTTTGTTGAGGTTTTTGTTCTGGATTTGGTATCCACTTCCCGATTGGAGTTTGTTTGCGGTTTGGAATTCCACTCCCGGTTTGGAGTTTGCTTTCGGTTTCAGTGTGCTTTTGGTGTCCATACTCAGTTTGGAGTTTGGTTTCAGTTCATATTTCCATTTCCACTTCCGGTTAGCAGATTCATTGAGATTTTTGTTCTGGTTCTGGTTTTTACTTTCCGTTTGGAATTCGTTTGCCATTTTGATTTTCACTTCCGGTTTGGAGTTCAATTTCGGTGTCAGTTTGTTTTCCGTTTGGAGTTACTTTTTGGTTCATATTTCGATTTCCACTTCCAGATAGCAGTTTCATTGAGTTTAGTGTTCTGGTTTTGGTTTCTACTTCCCATTTGCAGTTTGTTGCCGTTTTGATTTCCACTTCTGGTTTGGAGTTCGGTTTAGGTTTCAGTTTGGTTTCGGTATCCACTCTCAATTTGGAGTTTGTTTACCGTTCATATTTCAACTTCCTCTTCTGGATAACATTTTTGTTGTGGTTTTGGTTCTGTATTTGGTTTCTACTTCCCATTAGGAGTTTGTTTGTGTTTTCAATTTCTACTTCCGGTTTGGAGTTAGGCTTTGGTTTCAGGTTGTTTTCAGTTTCCACTATCGGTTGGAGTTACTTTTTGCTTCCTATTTCGAGTTCAACATCCGGATCGCAGTTTCATTGAGGTTTTTGTTCTGGTTTTGGTTTCTAATTCCCATTTGGAGTTTTGTTGCGGTTACGATTTCCACTTCTGGTTTGGAGTTCAGTGTCGTTTTCAGTTTGTTTACGGTTTCCACTCTCTGTTTGGAGGTTTTTTTGAGGTTCATATTTCAATATCCCCTTCTGGATAGCAGTTTCATTTAGTTTTCTGCTATGGTTTTGGTTTCTACTTCCCATTTGGAGTTGGTTTGCGGTTTCGATTTACACTTCCGGTTTGGAGTTCAGTTTCGGTTTCAGTTTCGCTTTGGTTTTCACTCTTGGCTTTGAGTTTGTTTTCTGTTCACATTTCGATTTCCACTTTCAGATAGCAGTTCCTTTGAGGTTTTTGTTCTTGTTTGGGTTTCTACTTCCAGTTTGGAGTTTGTGGTTTCGATTTCCAATTCTGGTTTGGCGTTCACGTTCGGTTTAGTTTTTTGTTCAGTCTCCAGTCTCGAATGGGAGATATTTTCGGTTCATATTTTGACTTCCACTTCTGGATAGCAGTTTCATTCAGGTTTTGTTCTGGTTTTGGTTTCTACTTCCTTTGTAGAGTTTGTTTGGAGTTTTGAATTACACTTTCTGTTTGGAGATCGGTTTCACATTCAGTTTGGTTTCGGTTTCCACTCTCAGTTTGAAGTTTGTTTTTGGTTGAAATTTGATGTCTACTTCCGGATGACAGATTCATTGAGGATTTTTTCTGGTTTTGGTCTCCACTTCATGTTTGGTGTTTGTTTGAGATTTTGATTTCCACCTCTGGTTTGGATCTCGGTTTCAGTTTCAGTTTCCACTCTTGGATTAGAGTTTGGTTTCAGTTCATATTTCGATTTCCACTTCCAGTTAGGAGATTCATTGGGGTTTTTGTTCTGGTTTAGATTTGTCCTTCTTGTTTGGAGTTTGTTTGTGGTTTCAGTTTCCACTTCCAGTTTGGAGTTCGCTTTCGGTTTCAGTTTGGTTTAGGTTTCCACACTCGGTTTGGAGTTTGGTTTTGGTTCATATTTCGATTTACACTTCCGGTTTGCAGATTCATTGAGGTTTTTGTTCTGGTTTCGGTTTCTACTTCCCGTTTGGAGTTTGTTTGCTGTTTTGATTTCCACTTCTGGTTTTGAGTGTGATTTCGGTTTTAGTTTGTTTTTCGTTTCCACTCTCAGTTTGAATTTGTTTTCAGATCCTATTTTGATTTCCACTTCCTGTTAGCAGTTTTGTTGAGGTTTTTGTTCTGGTTGCTTTCTACTTCCCCTTTGGAATTCATTTGAGGTTTCGAATTCCACTTTGGATGTTGAGTTCGGTTTCGATTTCTGTTTGGTTTACCGTATCCACTCTCGGCTGGAGTTACTTTTTGGTTCATATTTCAATTTATACTTCCGGGTAACAGTTTCCTTGATATTTTTCTTCTGGATTTGGTTTCTACTACCTGTTTGGATTTTGTTTGCGGTTACAATTTCCACTTCTGGTGTGGAGTTTGGTTTTATGTTCTGTTTTTTTCGGTTTCCACTCTCGGTTTGGAATTTATTTTGCAGTTCATATTTCAAGTTCCACTTCCAGATAGCAGTTTCATTTTGTTTTCTGTTATGGTTTGGTTTCTACTTCCCATTTGGAGTTGGTTAGCAGTTTTGATTTACACTTTTTGTTTGGAGTTCAGTTTCGGTTTCAGTTTGGTTTTGGTTTCCACTCTTGGTTTGTAGTTTGGTTTCGGTTCATATTTCAATTTCCACTTCCGGATAGCACTTTCGTTCAAGTTTTTGTTCTGGTTTGGGTTTCTACTACCATTTTGGAGTTTGTGGTTTCGATTTCCACATCCAGTTGGCATTTCTTTTCTGTTTTTTATTTGGATTTCCACTGCTGGTTAGCAGATTTGTTGAAATTTTTGTTCTGCTTTTGGGTTCTACTTCCCATTTGGAGTTTGTTTGCAGTTTTGATTTCCACTTCCAGTTTGGAGTTCAGTTTTGCTTTCAGTTTTTACTCTCAGTTTGAAGTTTGTTTTCGGTTCATACTTCAATTTCTACTTCCGGATAGCAGTTTTGTTGAGGTTTTTATTTTGGTTTTGTTTTCTACTTCTCGTTTGTAGGTTTTTTTTTTTGCCATTTTGATTTCTACTTCTGGTTTGGAGTTGCTCTCGGTTTCAGTTTGTTTTCAATTTCTAGTCTCTTTTTGGAGTTATTTTGTGGTTCAAATTTTGATTTCGACATTCAGGTAGCAGTTTCATTTAGGTTTCTGTTATAGTTTTGGTTTCTACTTCCCATTTGCTGTTTGTTATCGATTTTGATGTACACTCAAGGTTTGGAGTTCAGTTTCTGTTTCAGTTTGTTTTCGGTTTCCACTCTGTTTGAAGTTTGTTTTCGGTTGAAATTTGATGTCTACTTCTGGATAACAGATTCACTGAGTATTTTTTCTGGTTTTAGTCTCCACTTCACATTTTGTATTTGTTTGCAATTTCAATTTCCACTTCTGGTTTGGATTTTGGTTTTGGTTTCAGTTTGATTTCAGTTTCCACTCTCGTTTGGAAGTTTGATTTCGGTTCATATTTCGATTTCCACTTCCAGTTAGGAGATTCGTTGAAGTTTTTGTTCTGGTTTTGGTTTATACTTCCCATTTGGAGTTTGTTTGAGGTTTTGATTTTCACTTCCGGTATGGAGTTCATTTTCAGTTTTAATTTGGTGTCGGTTTGGAGTTTGCTTTCAGTGCATATTTCTATTTCCACTTCCTGATAACAGTTTCATTGAGGTTTCTGTTCTGGTTTTGGTATCTGCTTCTTGATTGGAGTTTGCTTGCGGTTTCGATTTCCTCTTCCGGTTTGGAGTTCGCTTTCGGTTTCAGTTTGGTTTTGATTTCTACACTCAGTTTGGAGTTTGGTTTCGGTTCATATTTTGATTTCCACTTCCGGTTAGCAGATTCATTGAGCTTTTTCTCCTGGTTTTGGTTTCCACTTCCTGTTTGGAGTTTGTTTGCCATTTTGATTTCCACTTCTGCTTTGGAGTTTGATTTCTTTTTTAGTTTGTTTTTCATTTCCACTCTCAGTTAGAATTTGCTTTTGGTTCATATTTCGATTTCCACTTCCTGATAGTAGTTTTGTTGTGGTTATTGTTCTGGTTTTGCTTTCTACTTCCCGTTTGGAGTTCATTTGAGGTTTCAAATTCCACTTTGGATGTTGAGTTTGGTTTTGATTTTAGTTTAGTTAGCATTTCCACTCTCGGTTGGAGTTACTTTTTGGTTCATATTTCAATTTACATGTCCACATAGCAGTTTCATTGAGGTTTTTGTTCTGGATTTGGTTTCTACTTCCCGTTTGGAGTTTCTTTGCAATTACAATTTCCCCTTTCGTTTTGGAGTTCGGTGATGTTTTCAGTTTGTTTTCAGTTTCCACTCTCAGTTTGGAGTTTTTCTGCAGTTCTTATTTTGATTCCCACTTCCTGATAGCAGTTTCATTTAGTTTCTGTTATGGTTTTGGTTTCTACATTCCATTTGTAGTTGGATAGCGGTTTTGATTTACACTTTTGGTTTGGAGTTCAGTTTCAGTTTCAGTTTGGTTTTGGTTTCCATTCTTGGTTTGTAGTTTGGTTTCAATTTATATTTCTATTTCCACTTCCGGATAGCAGTTTCGTTCAAGTTTTTGTTCTGGTTTGGGTTTCTACTGAAGAGTTAAAGTAAACCCCATTTTGAGGCGGTAGCCATTTTTTTACTTGTTTAAACTATGAGTAACCCAAAGCCCACTTCAATTCCAAAGATTGCTGACTTGTTTGTGCTGAAACTGCTAAAGCATAACAAACTGGGGACAAAACAAAGCCATTTTTTAGTCTGGCTCCACTTTGTACTAAATTCCAGGGAAGGGCTACCCTAGCCTGAAATAAGCAAGCCTGGTCAAGGTCTGGGACAGTGTTTTATTTTTAACTAGTCTTGATATGGAAAATACGGGGCTTGGCTGACCTGGCAAATGTTGTGTTGCATCTGCGACTCAAGGCTAAGTTCTGTCTCAGTATTGCTATCTGCATCCTGCTATGGAAATGTTATCCTTATTTGAAGTTTAAGACTGTTAGAATTTAGATTGTTTTTCTCTATACTGCTTAGGAACTAGAACATACCCTGCCAAGCCACCTGCAGCCACCTGTGTAGTTTTTGCCTTTATAAACCCTGTAAGATTTCAGCTCAGGTCCTCCTCCCTATCTCTGCTGCATCGGTATATGGGACGAGGCCTGAGCTTCAGTTCACCTGAAAAAAGCCTTGCTTTTGCATTTTGAAACATCTGGCTCTTGGTGGTTTTCTTGATGGAGGTCCTGAGACTAGAGCACAACAGCCTGGAGGTTCGTCCAGGATCCCCAAGGACCCCCAAGACCCATGTCCCAAAGGTAAGAAACAGCGCTGTTCATTCTGTGTGTCTGTGTCTGTGTGATTTGTACTTTTGTTTTCTGTTTTGTCCGGCTACCTGAATCTGAATCTGAACCTGTAGGTAGTGAAGGACCAGCTGGACCAGATGCGCTCGTGTGGACAGTCCTGGAGGACTTAGGGGATGCCTCAAGCCCTCCACAGGGAGCTAAGAAAGCTTCCCACTAGCAACCTGAACCTGAACCTGAAGAAACTGACTGGGAATCCCTTCTAACGGGCGCCCATCCAGTCTACTCTATTCGGGGTTGTCTGGCTTGCTCCTACAGAGGAGTGGGAGAGAGACAGTCTCAAGACTGTGTGGTCTGCCGCCCCCCCCCCACAGGGGCAGAAGAGATACAGTTGAACCTGTAAGCCGCGGATCTCTGATAAGTCTGTATGTGTTGTCTAGTCTTTGTGCCTGTGATTGTTTTTTGTGTGTTTCTATATTGCGCTGTGCCTGACTAACAGATTGTCGATGGGGAATGTTCTTTCCACTCCCCTAGATTTGACTTTAGCTCACTGGAAAGAAGTTAAGGAAATTTTTCACAATAATAGTGTGGAGATTAAGAAAAGAAAATGGGTGACTTTCTGCTCTTCTGAGTGGTCCAATTTTGATCTAGGGTGGTCACCAGAAGGGACTTTTGACTTGAGTACAATTCTCAAAGTAGAGGACTATGTTTGTAATTCCTTACATAATCACTTGGAGAGAGTTGGTAGATAACAACTTCTCCAAGCCCCTCCAGTGGGTCTGACTCTTCTTACCACCCCCCCCCCCCCAGTTCTCCACAGTCTCTTCACAGGTTTTTGTCCTGAAGCATAAGAAAGAAGATCGTGGAGAACAAAAGCCCCCAGTGTTCCAGGGAGGCTCCGAGGAGGCTGAAATCTTTCCTCCACCCTACCCCTCTTTACCCCCCTTGCCAGCTCCAGCAGCCCAGGACACGGACGCGTCAGCCCTGAGTCCTGACCCTCAGCCGCCGACAGGGGTGGACGCAGGCCCAGCCCAAGCCACCCGCAGGCGGTGGGGAGTGACCCCACCGCGCAGCGCTGTCCTCTCTGTGTTGTTTGTGCTTCTGACAGTCTCTTTTGTGTCGAACCCTGCATAACTTGTTTTATTATCTTGTCTCGTGTTTGTTGGCACTGTCAGTTTATAAATTAGTAGATTGTTCATGGCATATTTAGTTCCTTTATGTGGTTTTTTTTTTTTTTTTTTTTTTTTTTTTGGCCAGTCCTGGGCCTTGGACTCAGGGCCTGAGCACTGTCCCTGGCTTCTTCCCGCTCAAGGCTAGCACTCCGCCACTTGAGCCACAGCGCCGCTTCTGGCCGTTTTCTGTATATGTGGTGCTGGGGAATCGAACCTAGGGCCTCGTGTATCCGAGGCAGGCACTCTTGCCACTAGGCTATATCCCCAGCCCCCTTTATGTGTTTTGCATGTGGTCTGTGTGTGTCTAACCTCCTCCACAATGGCAGGAGAAATTCCTCCTAGGCATGGGGATTGAACTGAAACCGTGGCAAAGAGAAGATTTCCTGGAGTGACTCCTTCCCTTTCTCTTTATGTCCCCAGTGGAATTTTCCTCCCTTCCTTTTCTTAGCAGCATTGCTTCTCCAGATTTGTCAAACTGCTTTTACTTTTGCCACTTCTGTATGTTTGTCTCGGTTTATGTCAAATGCTCTGAGTTTTCTGAATGATGTGTGTGATGAATGTGTGGTTAATTGGACTTTGATGTAAAAGAGAACGTGAAATTGAAAGCAAAAGTGCCTAGGATGAGATTGAGTACTGAGGAGACTAGGTCTGGTGGTGAATTAAAGAAAGTAAAAGTAAATCCAGTCGGAAATGAGAAAATATTGTGTTGCAGAAAAGGAAAAATTACCTGTATTGGTACAGGACTAGTCTGGACTGTTCTCTGTTTGCTGTATCTCCTGACTGTGACGGACAAAATGGGACAGATTCCCTTAGCCCCCTGGATTTATGTTTAGCTCATTGGAAAGATGTACAGGTGACAACTCACAATCAGAGTGTGAGTATCGGCAAAAAAGAACTCTGGGGGACCCCCCACCCAGCTTTCTTAAGCAGAAAATTAAATTTGTTGTGCTAAAATGTTTTGTTAAAACTTTCAAGCCCTGGAAAATGAGGCTGGAGAATGCTAAAATCATTTGCTAAAAGGTTTGTCTTATAATTTGGGTGTTTCAGGAGTAAGATTGGCAAAAATACCTCTTGCCACTGGAAAATGTACAGCTGATGCTTATTTTGCATGCTTTAAGATATTTTAAATATATGCATATGTCTATGTGTGCATGTGTGAATATAAACATGTTCAAGATTATGACGTAAAATTCAGTGAGTTTAAGTTTAAATTCAAATGGTCATCAAGTTTGGGCGTTACCAAATGCTTTAAAGGATTATTCTTCTTTAATTAAAAAATCAGGGTTAAGTGTCAGAAATTTTTATATAAAGGATTATCACTGTTTAAAAAAACTGCTTGAGTTTCTCAGTCAGAGACCAATAGGAAAGGACAGGAAAAACCTAGGACAGGCCTGTGTGCCTATCCTCAGGAGTGAGGGGTAATCTGGCAAAGGTGCAGCTTAGTCAGCCCACGTGGTGCCACAGGCCCTAGAGGAAATCCATGTGGTGGGACAGCCATAATGGGGTGTCCATTCATGGTGTAAGAGGACAAGCTGGCTCCAAGACAGTTCATCAAGCCATATGGAGTCAGGATGAAGCCAATAGAGAGCTTTCTTTTGTCTCTTTGTTTTCAGGTGAACATTGGAAACCTTGTGGTAAAAATAAATTATTTGATTGGAATTTCTAAAACTACTCCTTGAGAGGTACTAAGAATTGGAAAAGGTTTTTTTTTTTTTTTTTTTTTTTTTTTTTGCCAGTCCTGGGCCTTGGACTCAGGGCCTGAGCACCTTCCCTGGCTTCTTCCCGCTCAAGGCTAGCACTCTGCCACCTGAGCCACAGCGCCTCTTCTGGCCATTTCCCATATATGTGGTGCTGGGGAATCGAACCGAGAGCTTCATGTGGAGGAGGCAAGCACTCTTGCCACTAGGCCATATTCACAGCCCCTGGAAAAGTTTTTTAAATAGTTAAAAAGTTTATCTGATGTGATTTGATTCCTGTGCTATTTTTGCAATTTGGATGTGTAAAAAGCAAAGATGCTGAGACTGGATTTCTTGTGTTTGTAATTCTGGTGAACACTGTTAAAAGTACTTTTGTTACAATTGTTTTGGATATCAGTTTAATGATTCAGGTACTGAATTTTATGTGTATACTGTGATGTAATAGTAAGACTCTTAACTATCTTAAGTTACATACAATCAGGCAAGTATTTCAAAGTACATATATATTAAACTAATGGGGATAGAAGTAAACTCTCATTAACTCTCTGTATGTATGTATGTATGGCAAAATGGGCTAACATTTCTCACTAATTTATTGAAAAGCTGAATAGATAAATATTTCTAAATTTGTAAATTGTCATTTGAGTTTAAAGGTCTTCATGCAAAAACAGGCAGCCTGGAGGCAAAGGGCGGTACTTGGTTTCAGAATGCCTGTAAGCTTCAGAGTTTTTCCTATGCAGATAAAAGCTAAGGTGTTAATGTTAAAGCAGAGGTTAGTAAAAGGCTTTGGAAATCAAGAGTGCATTCCTAGATGAAGAATTTGGAAATAAAAAGAAGCAGCCAGAGTTCTATAAAGTAAGTGTTAAAGACTTTCAATTAAAAAAAGGATTTCTAGATGTGAGATTTGGTAATAAAACTTGTCCTAAATATTTGTTTAAAGGAAAATTACTGCTACCAACATGATTCTTTAATTGCTATTCCAGTTTGTCCATAGGTTTATGTAACAGTTTCCAACAGGCTCACAGAGGACAGACGATTCCTACAAGTTTGTCTGATGTAACTTTGGCCCTTAATAAGTTCCAGGTAAGAGCATGCTTAGAAACTACTTCTGTGTGGACCACCTTGTTGCTTTAAATTGGAGTAAAGTGGCCTCTTGTAAGACTCATTGATCTGAAATCTGCAGTTTGAAGCCAGCCTGGGCAGAGAAAGGTCCCTGTGAGAATCTTCATGTTCAGTTGGTCAGCAGGAGTGCTGGGAAGAGTCGTGAGTCGCTTTGAGGCTCAAAGCGTTAGGGTGCTTGTCTTGAGCTATAGAGCTGAGGGATAGCACTCAAACCCTGAGTCCAAGTCCAGTGATGGACCAAGAGAAATGCCAAAGGTGCATTCACACCAGCATGGAAAAGTCACTCCTGGGACAAAAGTGATGGAGCATTCAGAGGCAGTAAGCCCCTGCTTGGATGGCAGAGATGGTGTGAGATCCTAGAGTCACTCCTGTTAGATTCATTGAGGAGTTTGTTCTTGTTTTCGTTTCTACTTCCCGTTCGGTGTTTCTTTGCGTTTTTGATTTCCCCTACAGGTTTGGAGCTCGCTTTTGTTTTCAGTTTGGTTTCGGTTTCCATTCTCAGTTTGATGTTTGTTTTGAAACATATTTCGATTGACACTTCTGCATAGCAGTTCCGTTGAGGTTTTTGTTCTGGATTTGGTTTCCACATCGCGTTTTAAGTTTGTTTGTGGTTTGGAATTCCACTTCTGGTCTGGCATTCGGTTACAGTTTTGGTTGGTTTCGGTTTCCACTCTTGGTTTGGAATTTGGTTTTTGTTCATATTTTGATTTCCACTTCTGGATAGCAATTTCGTTAAGGTTTTTGTTCTGTTTTGTGTTTGTATTTCAATTTCAGAGTTTTGTTGCAGTTTTGATTTCCACTTCCGGTTTGGACTTTGGTTTCGGGTTCCGTTGGGATTTGGTTTCCACTCTCGGTTTGGAGTTTCGAATTACTTTTTACTTCATATTTCGATTTCCACTTCTGGATAGCAGTTTCATTGAGGTTATTGTTCTGGTTTTGGTTTCTACTTCCCATTTGATGTTTGTTTCTGGTTTTGATTTCCACATTGGATTTGGATTTCTACTTCCGGTTTGGCATTCGGTTTCGGTATCATTTTTTTTTCAATTTCCATTCTCGGTTTGGAGTTTTTATTCGGTTCTTACTTCGATTTCCAATTCTGGATAGCAGTTTCATTGAGGTTTTGGTTCTGGTTTTGGTTTCCACTTCCTGCCTGGAGTTTGTTTGCAATTTCAATTTCTACTTTCGGTTTGGAGTTCACTTTCTGGGTTTTTTTTTTTTTTTTTTTTTTTTTTTGGTTTCCACTATCTTTTTGGAGTTTGGTTTTGGTTCATATTTTAATTTCCACTTCCGGATAGCAGATTCGTTGAGGTTTTTGTTCTCATTCTGGTTTCTACTTCCAGTTTGGAGTTTGTTTGTGGCTTCAATTTCCAATTCTGGTTTGGAGTTTGCTTTCAGTTTTAATTGGTTTTCAGTTTCCACTCTTGGATTGAAGTTTGTTTTCAGTGAAATTTTATTTCTACTTTCGGATAGCAGATTTGTTGAATTTTTTTTTTTTTCTGATTTTGGTTTCTACTTCCCGTTTGGTGTTTGTTTATGGTTAAGATTTCCACTTCTGGTTTGGAGTTCGTTTTTGGGTTTCAGATTGGTTTCAGTTTCCACTCTTGGTTTGGAGTTTGGTTTTGGTTCATATTTTGATATCCACTTTTGATAGGAGATCGGATGAGTTTTTTTTCCTGGTTTTGGTTTTTACTTCCCGTTTAGAATTAGTTTGCGATTTTGATTTTCACTTCCGGTTTGGAGTTCGGTTTTGGTATTAGTTTAGTTTCAATTGCGACTCTCAGTTGGAGCTAATTTTCGGTTGATATTTTGATTTCCACTTCTGGATAGCAGATTCATTGAGGTTTTTGTAATGATTTTGGGTTCTACTTCCTGTTTGGAGTTTATTTAGGGTTTAGATATCCACTTACAGTTTGGAGTTCAGTTTTGGTTTCAGTTTCCACTCTCGGTTTGGAGTTTGATTTCTTGTTCAGCTTGGTTTTGGTTTCCACTCTCGGTTTGGAGTTTGGTTTCTGGTCATATTTCAATTTCCACTTCCGGTTATCAGTTTTGTTGATGTTATTGTTCAGGGTTTGGTTTCAACTTCTCATTTGGATTGTGTTTGCAGTTTAGATATCCACTTCCAGATTGGAGTTTGGTTCGGGTATCAGTTTGGTTTCAGTTTCCACTCTTGGATAGGGTTTTTTTTTCAGTTCATATTTTGATTTGAACTTCCTGATAGAAGTTTTGTTCAGGGTTTTTTTTTTTTTCTGGTTTTGGTTTCTACTTCCCGTTTGGAGATTGTTTATGGTTTCAATTTTCTCTTCCATTTTGGAGTTCACTTTCGGTTTCAGTTTGTTTTCCGTTTCAACTGTCAGTTTGGAGTTTGTTTTCGGTTCATATTTGGATTTCCAATTCCAGATAGCAGTTTCATCGAGGTTTTTGTAATGATTTTGGTTTCTACTTCACGTTTGGTGTTTGTGTCCAGTTTCGATTTCCAGTTCTGCTTTGGAGTTCCGTTTTGGTTTCAATTTGGTTTTGGTTTCCACTCTTGGTAGGAGGTTCTTTTTGGTTCATATTTCGATTTCCACTTCCAGTTACCAGATTCGTTGAGGTTTTTGTTCTGGTTTTGTTTTCTACTTCCCATTTGGAGATTGTTTGTGGTTTCAATTTCTCTTCCGTTTTGGAGTTCGGTTTCAGGTTTCAGTTTGTTTTCCGTTTCCACTCTCAGTTTGGGGTTTGTTTTTGGTTCTTATGTTGATTTCTAATTCCGGACAGCAGTTTCATTGAGGTTTTTGGTCTGCTTTTGGTTTCTACTTTCTGCTTGCAGTTTGTTTGCAGTTTCAGTTTCCACTTCTGGTTTGGAGTTCGCTTATGGTTTCAGTTTGGTTTCGGTTTCCTCTCTTGTTTTGGAGTTTGGTTTCAGTTCGTTTTTTTATTTCGACTTGCGGATAGCAGTTTTGGTCTGGTTTTTGTTCTAGTTTTCTTCTACTTCCCGTTTGTTGTTTGTTTGCGGTTTTCATTTCCACTTCGGTTTGGAGTTGGTTTCGGTTTCAATTTGGTTTTGCTTTCCACTCTCGGTTGGAATTTCTTTTTGGTTCATATTTCGATTTCCACTTCTGGATAGGAGATTTGTTCAGGATTTTGTTCTGGTTTTGGTTTCTACTTCCCATTTGGAGTTTTTTTGCAGTCTCAATATCCTCTTCTGGTTTGGTGTTCAGTTTCGGTTTCAGTTTGGTTTCAGTTTTCCACTGGTTTTGGGGTTTGTTTTCGGCTCATATTTTGATTTCCACTTCCAGATAGCACTTTTGTAGAGGTTTTTGTTTTGGTTGTGGTTCCGGCTTCCCATTTGGAGTTCGTTTGCGTCTTCGATTTCCTCTTCCGGATAGCACTTTAGTAGAGGTTTTAATTCTGGTTTTGGTTTCTACTTCCCATTTGGAGTTTGTTTGCGGTTTTGATTTCCACTTCCGGTTTCAAGATCAGTTTTGGTTTCAGTTTGTTTTCGGTTTCCACTCTGTTTTGGAGTTACTTTTTGGTTCATATTTTGATTTCCACTTCGGGATAGAGGTTTCATTGAGGTTTTCTTCTGGTTTTGGTTTCTACTTCACGTTTGGAGTTTGTTTGCAGTTTCAATTTCCACTTCTGGTTTGGACTTCCATTTCGGTTTCAATTTGGTTTCAGTTTTTACTCTCGGTAGGAGTTTCTTTTCAGTTTATATTTCAATTTCCATTTCTGGTTAACAGATTCGTTCAAGTTTTTGTTCTGGTTTTGTTTTCTACTTCATATTTTTTGTTTGTTAGCTGTTGTGATTTCCAGTTTCGGTTTGGAGTTTGGTTTCGGTTTCAGTTTGGTTTTGGTTTCCACTCTCGGTTTGGAGTTTGGTTTCAGTTCATATTTCGATTTCCACTTCAGCACAGCAATTTCTTGAGGTTTTTGTTCTGGTTTTGGTATCCATTTCATGTTTGGAGTTTGTTTGCGGTTTCCAATTCTACTTCCGTTTTGGAGTTTGCATTCGGTTTCAGTTAGTTTTCAGTTTCCAGTGTCGGTTTGTAGTTTTTCTTCAGTTCATGTTTCAATTTCCTCTTCCGATAGCACTTTCATTTAGGGTTCTGTTATGGTTTGTTTTCCACTTTCCATTTGAACTTTGTTTGCGGTTTTGATTTCCACTTCTCGTTTGGAGTTGGTTTAGGTTTCCACTCTCAGTTGGAGTTTTCTTTCGGTTCATATTTCAATTTCCAATTCATGATAGCACTTCCATTGAGGTTTTTGTTCTGGTTTTAGTTTCTACATACCATTTTGAGTTTGTTTGCAGTTCTGATTTCCACTTCTGATTTGGAGTTCCTTTCCAGTTTCAGTTTTGTTTTGTTTTCCACTCTAGGTTTGGAATTTGGTTTTGGTTCACATTTCATTTTCCACATCCTGTTATCAATTTCATTGACATTTTTGTTCTGGTTTTGGTGCCTAATTCCCATTTGGAGTTTGTTTGAGGTTTCCATTTCTGGTTCCGGTTTGGAGTTGGTTTCGGTTTCAATTTGGTTTCGCTTTCCACTCTCGGTTGGAATTTCTTTTCAGTTCATATTTCCATTTCCACTTCTGGTTAGCAGATTCATTGATGTTTTTGTTCTGGTTTTGGTTTCTACTTCCCATTTGGAGTGTTTTTGTAGTTTCGATATCCTCTTCCGGTTTGGGTTTTAGTTTCGGTTTCAGTTTCCACACTCGTTTGGAGTTACATTTGGTTCATATTTCGATTTCCACTTTGGGATAGCAGTTTCGTTGACGTTTTCTTCTGGTTTTGGTTTCTACTTCACGTTTGTAGTTTGTTTGCGGTTCGATTTCCACTTCTGGTTTGGAATTCCATTTCTGTTTCAATTTGGTTTTGGTTTCCCCTCTCAGTAGGTGTTTCTTTTTGGTTCATATTTCAATTTCTACTTCCAGTTACCAGATTCGTTGAGGTTTTTGTTCTGGTTTTGTTTTCTACATCCCATTTGGAGTTTGTTTGCTGTTGCGATTTCCAGTTCAGTTTCAGTTTCAGTTTGTTTACGGTTTCCACTCTCAGTTTGGAGTTTGGTTTTGGTTCATATTTCGATTTCCACTTCAGCACAGCAATTTCTTGAGGTTTTTGTTCTGGTTTTGGTATCCACTTCCTGTTTGGAGTTCGTTGGCGGTTTCGAATTCCACTTCCAGTATGCAGTTAGCTTTCAGTTTCAATTTGTTTTCGGTTTCCACTCTTGGTCTGGAGGTTGGTTTCGGTTCATATTTCGATTTCCACTACCAGATAGCAGTTCCATTGGGTTTTCTTTCTGGTTTTGGTTTCTTCTTAACATATGAATGAAGTCTTTTTCAGGTTTTGAAATCTACTTCCGGTTTGGAGTTCGCGTTCGGTTTCAGTTTGTTTTGTTTCCAGTCTCGGTTTGGAGTTTTTCTTCAGTTCATGTTTCAATTTCCTTTTCCTGATAGCAGTTTCATTTAAGTTCTGTTATAGTTTGTTTTCTAATTCCCATTTGCATTATGTTTGTGGTTTTAATTTCCACTTTCGGTTTGGAGTTGGTTTCAGTTTCCACTCTCAGTTGGAGGTTCCTTTCGGTTCATATTTCAATTTCCAATTCGTGATAGCAGTTTCGTTGAGGTTTTTATTCTGGTTTTAGTTTCTACTTACTGTTTCGAGTTTGTTTGCGGTTTTGATTCCACTTCCGGTTTGGAGTTCCTTTCTGGTTTCAGTTTTGTTTTACTTTCCAATCTAGGTTTGGAGTTTGGTTTTGTTTCATATTTCGATTTCCACTTCTGGATAGCATTTATGTTGACATTTTTGTTCTGGTTTTGGTGCCTTCTTCCCATTTGGAGTTTGTTTGTGGTTTCCATTTCTGGTTCGGGTTTGGAGTTGGTTTCAGTTTCAATTTGATTTCGCTTTCCACTCTAGGTTGGAATTTCTTTTGGGTTCATATTTCCATTTCCACTTCCGGTTAGCAGATTTGTTGACGTTTTTGTTCTGCTTTTGTTTTCTACATCCCATTTGGAGTTTGTTTGCTGTTTCGATTTCCACTTTCTGTTTGGAGTTCTGATTCATTGAGGTTTTTGTTCTGGTTGTTTTCTACTTCTCGTTTGCAGTTTGTTTGCAGTTTCAAATTCCACTTCCAGTTTGTAGTTCGGTATCTGTTTCAGTTTCCATTCTGGTTTGAAGATTGCTTTGGGTTTGGATTTCGATTTCCAATTCCAGTTTGGAGTTTGGTTTCGGTTTCGATTTTGACTTCCGTTTTAGAGTGTGGTTTCAGTTCTGTATTCGATTCCAACTACCGGTTTGGAGTTTAGTTTCAGTTTCCATTTGGGTTTCCATTTCTCGTTTCCTTCTTGGTATAAACATTCAGTGTAAGTTTTAGTTGCAGGTTCAGGTTCGCATTCAGTTTTAGTGTCTGGCTATTTTTTAGCCTGTGGTTCATTTTAGGGCTAAGGATTAGGTTAGGATTTTGAATGGGGTTGAGGTACATGTTCAGGCTTGTGTTCACACTTTTGTTCCCCTTCAGGTAAAGGTTTTGGTTTCGCTTTTGCTTTCCACTTCCGGTTTTTATGTCAGTTAAGGTTTCAAATCAGGTTTCGGTTTCCATTCTGGTTTGGAGTTAGGTTTGGGTTTGTATTTCATTTTCCACTTCTGGTTTGAGTGTGGTTTCTGTTTCGATTTCAACTTCCTTTTTGGAGTGTGGTTTCGGTTTCGGTTCTGCATTTGTTTTCCACTTCTGGTTTGGAGTTTAGTTTTGGTTTTAATTGCCACTTCAGGTTTGGAGTTTGGTTTTACTTTTGCTTTCGCTTTCCACTTTATTTTGTTTATCTTTTGGTTTCAAGTCAGGTTTTGGTTTCCATTATGTTTTAGAGTTTTGTTTAGGTTTGGATTTTTATTTCACCTTCCAGTCTTGGTTTCGGTTTTGATTTCAACTTCCCTTTTTGAGTGTGGTTCTGGGTTTCAGTTCTGAATTCGATTTCCCCTTTGGTTTGGAGTTTAGTTTTGGTTTTGATTTCCAATTCCGGTTTGAAGGTTGGTTTTGCTTTTGCTTTTGCTTTCCACTTCCGTTTTTTATTTCTCTTTCAGCTATGAATCAGGTTAAGGTTTCCATTCTTGTTTGGACTTTGGTTTGGTTTTGGAATTTCATTTCCACTTCCGGTTTGGAGTTTAGTTTCGGTTTTGATTTGGGTTTCCACTTATGGGTTCATGTTTGGTATAAGAATTCAGTGTAAGTTTTACTAGCAGGATCAGTTTCACATTCGGATACAGGTTCTGGCTATTACTTAGCCTTGGGTTCATTTTAGTGCTTAGGATTGGATTAGGGTTTTTATTGGGGTTGAGGTACATGTCCTGGCTTGTGTTTATGCTTTTGCTCCCCTTCAGGTAAAGGTTTTGGTTTCCACTTTTGGTTTGGAGTTCAGTTTCGATTTCGATTCTGAGTTTGGATTCCGCCTTTATTTTGGAGTTGTTTCACTTTTGATATTTATTTCCACTTCCGATTTTTAGTTTGGTTTCGCTTTTGATTCTGGTTTCCTTTTCTGGTTTGTAGTTTAGTTTCGATCTTGATTCTCTCTTCCCATTTGAAGTTTGGTTTCCCATTTGTTTTCACTTTCGCTTTCCACTTCCAGTTTTTATTTTGCTCTGGGTTTTGTGTCAGGTTTTGGTTTCCATTGTGGTTTGGAGAGTTTTATTCGGGCTTAGATTTCGTTTTGCACTTCCGGTTTGGAGTTTGGTTTCAGTTTTGATTTTGTCTTCTGTTTTGGAGTGTGTTTTCAGTTTCAGTTCTGTATTCGATTTCCACTTCCGGTTTGGAGTTTAGTTTCGGTTTCAATTTGGGTTTCCACTTCTGGTTTCGTGTTCGGTATATGAATTCAGTGTAAGTTTCAGGTTCAGGTTCTCATTTGTTTTTAGGTTCCTGCTTTGGTTTCGGCTGGAGTTCATTTTATGGCTAAGGTAAAGATTAGGGTTTGGCTTTGGGTTGAGGTACTTGTTCAGGTACTTATGTTCATGCTTTTCTTCCCATTCATGTAAGGATTCAGAATTCAATTTCAGATTTGGATTCCTGTTTGACTTTGAGTACATGTTTGCTAAGTTTTCCATTTAAATTTTCCTTTCCATTTGTAATTTGGTTGTGGTTTCATGTTTGGGGTTGAGTCCGGCTCAGGTTGGGGCTTGGGTTTGCTTTGGGTCTTGTGGTTTCGCTTGGGTTCTCGTTTCCTTACAGGTAGGGTTTGGGTTTGGTTTAGGTTTTCTTTTTTTTTTTTTTTTTTTTTTGTCTTTTTGTGTTCCTGTTTGGTCTGTGGGTTCCTGTTCAAAATTGCGGAAGGATTTCGGTTTTCGTTTCAGTTTCAATTTGGAGTTTGGTTTCTTTTTCAGAATAGGGTTGGGGTTCAGGTTCAGGCCCAGGATTGGGTTTGGTTCAGATTTGGGTTCTGTTTTGAGTTCTAGATCTGCTTTGGGCTTGGGGTGGCGTTTCATTTCTCACTTGTGTTCAGGATGTTTCCGTGTCCTGTGCAGGTTAGGACTCACGTTTCCTTTGGGTTTTAATTTTGTATTTGTTTTCAATGTTGGTTTGATTTTATTTTTAGTTGGGTATTTGGCTCTGGGTTTGTGTTCCAGTTTGAGTAAGGGTTTGCAGGTGGTTCGCTTTTAATTTTGGCTTCGATTTCCTGTTTGCAGTTTGGTTTTGCTTTCAATTTTGCTTTCCGATTTGATTTAAATTAGAATTTATCTTTTAAATTTTATTTTGGTTTCAGTTTCAATCTCTATTGCTACTTCTGCTTTGGAATTTGGTTTTGGTTTACGGTTTGGCTTTGGATGAGGTCCCTGTTCAGGACTGCCAGCCTGCCTGCCTGTTTTCTGTTTCAGTTTTGTGTTGGGTTTCGGGTTCGGTTCCGAGATTGGGGTTTGGTTCAAACTTGGGTTCGGGTTCGTTTTTGGGATTGGTTTAGGGCTAGGGTTTGGGTTTCCATTCTTGCTTGTATTCAGGCATTGGATCCTTGTCCTGTGCAGGTTGGACCTCTGGTATGATCTGTGTTTCATTTTGTATTCATTTGCAATGTCATTTTGATAGTATTTTCAGTTTTTTTTTTGGTTCA
This sequence comes from Perognathus longimembris pacificus, assembly GCF_023159225.1. NCBI lineage: Eukaryota > Metazoa > Chordata > Mammalia > Rodentia > Heteromyidae > Perognathus > Perognathus longimembris. Next base: position 44,933,413 of record NC_063173.1, on the reverse strand, counting down.
TTGTTTGTTTTTGAGTTTGAGTAAGGGTTTGCATTTGTTTTCAGTTTCAATTTTGGCTTCCATTTCTGGTTTGAAGTTTGGTTTGGCTTTTGAGTTTGTTCGGATTCCATTTAAATTTCCATTCCTGGGATGAATGTTATTTTGGATTCAGTTTGGATTTCAGATTCCTATTCTGTGTTTGAGTTTAGTTTCTCTTTTGGTTTCCACTTCCATTTTGGATTTTGGTTTCAGTTTCGAATCAGGTTTCAGGCTCCATTTCCCATTTGGAGTTCCTGTTCGGTTCAATTCTGGTTTCCCCTTCCGATTTGGATTTGGTTTCGGTTTCGATTTTCACTTCCGGTTGGGATTTTAGTTGTGGTTTAGATTCTGGGTTTGGTTTCCACTTCCGGTTTGGAATTTGGTGTCTGTTTTGATGCTGGTTTGGGTTTACTTCTGGTTTGGAGTTTGCTTTCCTTTTTGATTTGTGTTTCCACTTCTGGTTTTGTGTTCCATATAGGGATTCAGTGTAAGTTTCAGTTGCAGGTTCAGGTTCGTGTTCAGTTTCAGGTTCTGGTTTTTATTTTTAGTCTGGGGTTCATTTTAGACCTAAGGTTTAGATTAGGGTTTGGATTTAGGTTGAGGTACTTGTTAAGGCTTGTGTTCACGCTTTTGTTACCCTTCAGGTAAATGTATCGGTTTCCACTTATGGTTTGGAGTTTGGTATCTGTTTCGATTCTGCTTTCCACTTTGGTTTCCGTATCGATTCTGGATTTGGATTCCACTTTGGGTTTGGTGTTTAGTTTCTGTTTTGATTTTGATTTCTACTTCTGGTTGTTTTCTTTTTTTTTTTTTGTTTTGATTCTGGACTTGTTTTCCACTTCTGGTTTGTAGTTTAGTTTCTGTTTCAAATTCAACATGCAATTGTGGTTCGGAGTTTGGTTTTATTTTTGATTCTGGTTTGGTTTCAATTTCGATTTCATTTTCCACTTCTGGTTTTGACTTTGGTTTCGCTCTTGCTTTCACTTTCATTTCCGTTTTAGGATCTGGCTATTTTTTAGTCTGGGGTACATTTTAGGGCTACGGTTTTGATTAGGGTTTTGATTAGGTTTGGGGTGCATGTTTCGGCTTGTATTAATGATTTTGTTCTACCTCAAGTAAAGGTTTTGGTTTCCACTTATGGTTTGGAGTTAGATTTTCATTTGTATTCTGGTTTCCACATTGTTTTGGATTTCAGTTTTTGTTTTGATTCTGGATTTGGATTCCACCTTGGGTTTAGAGTTCAGTTTCGGTTTGATTTTTATTTCCACGTCTTTTTTGGAGTTTGGTTTCGCTTTTGATTCTAGTTTTCACTTTCGATTTGGAGTTTGGTTTCAGTTTCAATTTCGACTTCCGTTCTGAGGTGTGGTTTCAGTTTCAGTTCTATATTCGATTTCCACTTGCAGTTTGGAGTATAGTTTCAGTTTTGATTTGGGTTTCCACTTCTGGTTTCCTTTTCAGTATAAAGATACAGTGCAAGTTTTAGTTGCAGGTTCAGGTTCTCATTTCGTTTTACATTCTGCCTTTTTATTAGCCTGTGGTTTGTTTTAGGCCTAAGGATTAGATTAGGGTTTGGATTTGGGTTGAGGTACTTATTTAGGCTTGTGTTCACGTTTTTGTTCCCCTTCAGATAAAGGTTTCAGTTTACACTTCTGGTTTGGAGTTTGGTTTCCGTTTCAATTCTGGTTTCCACTTTGGTTTGGAGTACAGTTTTGGTTTCGATTCTGAATTTTTATTCCACCTTGTGTTTGGGGTTTAGTTTCACTTTTGATTTCCCTTTCTGGTTAGGAGTCTGGTTTCACTTTCAATTCTGGGTTCCTTTCGGTTTGGAGTTTGGTTTTGGTTTCCATTTAGATTTCCATTTCCGGTTGGTGGTTCTGATTGGTAGCGATTCTGGACTTCCTTTCCACTTCTGGTTTGTAGTTTAGTTTCGGTTTCCAGTTCGATTTCCGATTGTGGCTCAGAGTTTGGTTTCGGTTTCGATACTGGTTTGGTTTCACTTTTGGTTTGGATTTTAGTTTCAGTTTCTATTTCCACTTCCGGTTTGAAGTTTAGTTTCACATTCGCTTTCAATTTCCACTTCCAGATTTTATTTCCCTCTCGTTTTTGAATCAGGTTCAGGTTTCTATTCTGGTTTGGAGTTTGGTTTGGGTTTGGATTTCAATTTCCATTTCCTGTCTGGAGATTGGTTTCACTTTAGATTATACTTCCATTTTGGAGTGTGGTTTCGGTTCTGTATTGAGTTTCCACTTCTGGTTTGGAGATTAGTTTCAGTTTCGATTTGGGTATCCACTTCTGGTTTCGTATTTGTTATAAGGATTCAGAGTAAGTTTTAGTTGTTGGTTCAGGTTTGCGTTTGTTTTTAGGTTCTGGCTATTTTTTAGCCTGGGGTTTGTTTTAGGGGTAAGGTTTTGATTGGGGTTGAGGTACATGTTCTGGCTAGTGTTCAGCCTTTTGTTCCCCTTCAGGTAAAGGTTTTGGTTTACACTTATGATTTGGAGTTTGGTTTACAGTTGGATTCTGGTTTCCGCTTTGGTTTGGAGTTCAGTTTTGGTTTCGAGTCTGGATTTGGATTCCACTTTGGGTTTGGAGTTTAGTTTCTGTTTTGATTTTTATTTCTACTTCAGGTTTGGAGTTTGGTTTCGTTTTCGATTTTGGTTTCCACTTCTGGTTTGGAGTTTGGTTTCGGTTTCGATTTCGACTTCCACTCCCAGTTGGTGTTTTGGTTTGGTTTCAATTCTAGATTTGATTTTCAATTCCAGTTTGTAATTTGATTTCGGATTCAATTTAGATTTCCACTTCAGGTTTGGATTTGGTTTCAGTTTGATTCTGGTATGGTTTCACTTCTTGTTTGGAGTTCAGTCTCGGTTTTAATTTTGATTTTCACTTCCTGTTTGGAGTTTGGTATCTCCTTCTCTTTCGCTTTCCACTTTCAGGTTTTTGTTTTTTTTTTCGGTTTGGTTTTGAATCAGTTTTCGGTTTCTACTTCCACTTTGGAGTTTGGTTTCTCCTTCGATTCTGGTTTCAGTTTTCCTTCCGGTTTGGAGTTTGGTTTTGATTTGTTTCCACTTCCGTTTTTGGATATCAGTTTAGGGTTCGAATCAAGTTTCGGTTTCCTCTTCCAGTTTTGAGTTCCTGTTCGTTTTGATTCTGGTTTCCACTTCAGATTTGGATTTTGGTTTCGGTTTCGATTTCTATTTCCACTTCCTTTTTCGTGTTAGATGTGTGGATTAAGATTCAGTATCAGTTGCCAGTTGGCGTTCAGTTTTAGGTTCTGGCTTGAATTAAGCAGGGCTTCATTTTAGGGCTCAGGTTGAGGTTAGGGTTTGGCTTTGGGTTGAGGTTCCTGTTCAGGACTCCCTGTCTGCCTCTTCTTTTTCAGTCTTGTGTTGGGTTTCAGGTTTGGTCCCGAGATTCGGTTTTGTTTCAAACTTGGGTTCGGGTTGTTTTGCGGGATCGGGAATGGGCTTGCGTTTGGGTTTCTGTTCTTGCTTGTATTTAGGAATCAGATCTGTGTACTGTGCATATTGGGCATCAGGTTTAGTTTGGGTTTTATTTCGTATTCATTTGCAATGTCATTTTGATAATATTTTCAGTTTTGTTTTGGTTCAGAGTTTGTTTTGGAGATTGAGTAAGGGTTTGCATTTGCGTTCAGTTTCAATTATGGCTTCCATTTCTGGTTTGAAGTTTGGTTTGTGTTTTGAGTTTGCTTTTGGATTCCATTTAAATTTCCATTCCCGGTATGAATGTTATTTTGGATTTGGTTTCGATTTCAGTTTCCTCTTCCGGTTTGGAGTTTGGTTTTGCTTTCTCTTTTGATTTCCCCTTTAATTTAGGATTTCGGTTTTGGTTTTGAATCAAGTTTCAGTTTCCACTTCCAGTTTGGAGTTCATGTTCGGTTTTATTCTGGTTTCCACTTCCAATCTGGATTTTGGTTATGGTTTTGATTTTGATTTCTACTTCCGTTTGGGATTTCAGTTTTAGTTTAGATTCTGGTTTGGTTTCAATTACAGTTTGAAGTTTCATTTCGCCTTCACTTTTGATTTCCACTTCCTGTTTTTATTTCTGTTTCGGTTCTGAATCAGATTTTGGTTTTCACTTCCAGTTTGGAGTTTGGTTTCGGTTTCAATTTCGACTTCCACTTGGCAGTGTGGTTTCACTTTTGGTTCTCTATTCGGTTTCCAATTCCGTTTTGGAGTTTAGTTTTGGTTTCAATTTTGGTTTCCACTTCTGGTTTCATGTTGCGTATATAAATTCAGTATAAGTTTTAGTTTTGGGTTCAGGTTCACATTCATTTTTTGGTTTCAATTCTGGTTTCCACTTTTGGTTTGGAATTTGGTTTCCGTTCCATTCTGCTTTCCACTTTTGTTTGGAGTTTGGTTTCACTTTCAATTATGGATTTGGTTTCCACATCTTGTTTGGAGTTGAGTTTTTGTTTTGATTTTGATTTCCACTTCCGGTTTGGCATTTGGTTTTGCTTTCCCTTCTGGTTTCCACTTCCAGTTTGGAGTTTTGTTTCTGTTTAGATTTCCACATCCGGTTGGTATTTCAGTTTGGTTTCCATTCTGGATTTGGTTTCCACTTCTGGTTTTACTCTAGTTTCAGTTTCAAGCTCGATTTCCAATTCCCGTTAGGAGTTTGGTTTTGGTTTCAATTCTGGTTTGCTTTCACTTCAGGTTTGGAGTTTGGTTTCAGTTTCAATTTCCACTTCCGGGGGGGTTGGTTTCACTTTTGCTTTCCACTTCCAGTTTTGTTTCCGTTTCGGTTTTGAGTCAGGTTTCTGTTTCCACTTCTGGTTTGGAGTTTGGTTACTGTTTCGATTCTGGTTTCCACTTCTGGTTTGGAGTTTGTTTTCAGTTTCGATTTTGACTTCAGTTTTGGAGTGTGGTTTCGCTTTCGGTTCTGTATTCCGTTTCCTCTTATGATTTGGAATTCAGTTTTGGTTTTGATTTGTGTTTCCACTTCTGTTTTCATGTTCAGTATATGAATTCAGTGTAAGTTTTAGTTTTTGGTCCAGGTTCATATTCGTTTTTAGGTTCCTGCTTAGGTTTAGCCTGGAGTTCATTTTATGGCTAAGGTAAAGATTAAGGTTTGGCTTTGGGTTGAGGTACTTCTTCAGATACTCGTGTTCATGCTTTTGTTTACATTCAGGTAAGGGTTCAGATTTCGATTTCAAATTTGGATTCCTGTTCAACTTTGAGTACATGTTTGCTAACTTTTCCGTTTAAATTTTCCTTTCCATTTGTAATTTGGTGGTGGTTTTATGTTTAGGTTGGGTCCAGGCTCAGTTTGGGGCTTGGGTTCGCTTTTGGTCTTGAGATTTGGCTTGGGTACTCGTTTCCTTACAGGTAGGGTTTGGGTTTGGTTTAGGTTTTCATTTTTTTTTCTTTTTGTGTTCTAGTTTGGTCTGTGGGTTCCTGTTCAAGGTTGAGAAAGGATTCGTGTTTTGTTTCAGTTTCAATTTGGAGTTTGGTTTCTTTTCCAGAATTGGGTTGGGGATTGGGGTTTGGTTCATACTTGGGCTTGGTTTTGGGTTTGAGATCTGCTTTGGGCTTGGGGTGGCATTTCAGTTCTCACTTATATTCATATTCAGGCTGTGAGTTCGTGTCCTGTGCAGGTTAGGACTCGCGTTTCCTTTGGGCTTTAATTTTGTGTTTGTTTGCAATGCTGGTTTGATTTTGTTTTCAGTTAGGTATTTGGCTCTGCGTTTTGGTTTGAGTTTGAGTAAGGATTGCACATGGTTTAATTTTGGCCTCCATTTCCTGTTTGCTGATTGGTTTTGCTTTCAATTTGCTTTTGGTTCGATTTAAGTTAAAATTTCTCTTTTGACATTTTATTTTGGTTTCAGTTTCAGTCTCTATTGCTACTTCCGGTTTGGGGTTGGGTTTCAGTTTTGATTCTGGTTTCGTTTTTGATTTCTGTTTCCACTTCTGGTTTCACGTTAGGTAGGTAGATTCAGTGTCAGTTTCAGTTGCCGTTTCACGATCGGTTTTAGGTTCCAGCTTGGTTTCACCTGTTCTTCGTTTTAGGGCTCGGGTTGAGGTTAGGGTTGGACTTTGGGTTGAGGTTCCTGTTCAGGAGTGCCTGCCTGCCTGTTTTCTGTTTCAGTTGTGTTGGGTTTCAGGTTCAGTCCCAAGATTGAGTTCTGGTTCAAACTTGGGTTCAGTTTTGTTTTGGGGATTGGGATTGGGCTTGGGTTTGGCTTTCTGTTCTTGCTTGTATTCAGGCATTGGGCAGGTTGGGCCTCAAGTTTGGTTTGGGTTTGGTTCAGGTAATGGTTCAGGTTTAGTTTCAGTAATCCTCTGGTTTCAATTTCAGGTTTGGATTTCTGTTCGACTTTGAGTAAGTTTGCTTAGTTTTCCATTTAAATTTTTCTTTCCATTTGGAATTTGGTTGTGGTTTCATATTTGGGGTTGGGTTCGGGTTCAGGCTAGGGCTTGGGTTTGCATTGGGGTTTTGTGGTTCTTGTTTCCTTACAGGTAGGGTTCATGTTTGGTTTAGGTTTTGATTTTTTTTTCCATTTGTGTTCCACTTTTGTCTGTGGGTTCCTGTTCCTGTTTGAGTAAGGTTTTGGGTTTTGTCTCAATTTCGATTTTGGGTTTGGTTTCAGTTTCAGACTTGATGTGGGGTTCAGGTTCAGACCCGGGATTGGGGTTTGGTTCAGACTTGGGTTTGGGTTCAGGATCTTGTTTGGGCTTGGGGTCGGGTTTTAATTCTCGCTGGTATTCAGGCTCTGGGGCCGTGTCCTGTGCAGGTTAGGCCTTGCGTTTCCTTTGGGTTTTAATTTTATATTTGTTTTCAATGTTGGTTTGATTTTGTTTTCAGTTTTGTTTAGAGTTCTCAGTTTGTGTTTGAGTTTGAGTAAGGGTTTGCATTTGGTTCACTGTCAATTGTAGTTCCATTTCCAGTTTGCACTTTGGTTTTGCTTTTGAGTTTGCTTTCAGATTCGATTTAAATTACAATTTCTGTCTTGAATTTTATTTTGGTTTCATTTTCAATTTCTCTTTCTATTTCCAGTTTGGAGTTTGGTTTCTGTTTTGATTCTGGTATTGTGTTTGATTTTGGTTTCCACTTCTGGTTTTATGTTAGGTATGTAGATTCAGTGTCAGTTTCAGTGGCTGGTTCACGTTCTGTTTTAGGTTCCGGCTTGGTTTAAACTGGGGTTTGTTTTATGTCTAAGGTTGAGATTGGGGTTTTTCTTTGGGTTGAGTTTCCTGTTCAGGACTGCCGGCCTGCCAGCCTGCCTGACTGCCTGACTGCCTGGTTTCTGTTTCAATTTTGGGTTGGGATTCAGGTTCGTTCCCGAGATTGGGGTTTGGTTCAGAATTGGGTTTGTGTTTGTTTTTGGGATCTGGTTTGGACTTGTGTTTGTGTTTCGGTTCTCGCGTGTATTCACTCTTTGGGTTCATGTCCTGTGCAGGTTAGGCCTGAGGTTTGGTTTGGGTTTTAATTTTGTAATCATTTTCAATGTTGGTTTGATTTTGTGTTCAGTTTCTTTTTTGGTTTTGTGTTCGAGTATGACTAAGGGTTTGCATTTTGTTTCAATTTCTATTTTAGTTTTTATTTCCAGGTTCATGTTTGGTTTTTGTGTTGATTTAAGTTTCTGTTTAGATTTTGGCTTTCCTTTCCATTTCGGAGGTTCATGTTGCTTTTGAGTTTGCTTTTGGACTCGATTTAAATTTCCATCTTCGGTTTGAATTTTATTTTATTTTTTGGTTTGGATTCTGGTTTCGGTGTCAATTCAGGTTTCAGTTTCCATTTTGGCTTCCACTTCCGATTTTGAGTTTGCTATAGGTTTCGATTCTGGTATTGGTTTCCACTGCCGGTTTTGAGTTTGGATTCGGTTTCCACTTCAGGTTTGGGGTTTGGTTGTGGTTTCGATTCTGGTTTAGGTTTTGGTTTCCCCTTCCATTTTGGAATTTGGTTTTGTTTTCCATTTTGATTTTCACTTCTGGTTTGGAGTTTGGTTTCGGTTTTGATTCTGGATTCGGTTTAAACGTCTGGATGTAAGTTGGGTGTCCATTTCTATTTCAATTTTGGTTTCCATCTCTGGTTTGAAATTTGGTTTCGATTTCAATTCTTGTTTTGGTTTCGATTTCGGTTTCTGCTTTCGGTTTCATCTTCGGTATTTTGATTCAGTGTCAGTTTCGGGTTGAGGTTGGCATTCGGTTTTGGTTCCAGCTTGGGTTTAGGCTTGGGTTGGTTTTACACCTAAGGTTGATCTTAAGGTTTGGCTTTGGGTTGAGTTTCCTTTTCAGGCCTGCTTGCTTGCCTGCCTTGATTCTGTGTCAGTTTGGGTTGGGACCCAGTTGGGTTGGGGTCAGATTGGGGCCCATGATTGGGGTGTAGTTGAGTCTTGGGTTCGGGTTTGGGTTTGTGATCTGCTATGGGCTTGGGTTCAGGTTTCTGTTCTCACTTGTAATCAAGCTTTGTTTCCATGTCCTGTGCAGCTTAGGCCTCAGATTTTGTTTGGGTTTTAATTTCTTATTTTTTTCAATGTTGGGTAGATTTTGATTTCAGTTTCAATTTTGGTTTCTACTTCCAGTTTCATGTTTGGTTTTGGCATCAATTTATGCTTCTGGTTCCGGTTAGGAAGTTGATTTTGCTTTTGAGTATGCTTTCAGTTTAGATATAAATTTCCATTACCAGTTTGCATTTTATTTTGGCTTTGGTTTCTATTTTGGCTTCCACTTTCGGTTTAAAATTTGGTTTCAGTTGTGATTCTGGTTTCACTTTCCACTTCTGGTTTCAGTTTTGATTCTGGTTTCGCTTTCCACATCCAGTTTGGAGTTTGGTTTCAGTTTTGATTCTGGTTTCACTTTCCACTTCCGGTTTGGAGTTTGGTTTAAGTTTCAATTTTGATTTCCATTTCTGGATTGGAATTTGGTTTAGGTTTCGATTCTGGTTTTGGTGTCCACTTTCGGTTTTGAGTTTAGTTTTGGTTTCTATTTCAATCTGGTTTGGAGTTTGGTTTCAGTGTTGATTTTGTATCGATTTCAGTTTCAACTTCTGGTTTTTAGTTTGGTTTGGTATCAATTTTGATTTCCACTTCCGGTTTGAGGTTGGTTTTGGTTTCGATGTTGATTTTGGTTTCGATGTTGATTTTGGTTTCTACCACCCAATTTTGATTTCGGTTTTCCACTTCTGGTTTTGTGTCGGGTATGTGGATTCAATGTCAGTTTTGGTTTTGGGTTCAGGTTCACGTTTGGTTTTAGGTTCCAGCTTTAGTTTCCAACTAGGGTTCCTTTTAAGCCTAAGGTTAAAGTTAGGGTTTGGCTTTGTGTTAACTTACTTGTTCAAACTTGTGTTCCCACTTTTATTTAGGTTCAGGTTAAGTTTCAATTCTTATTCCAGTTTCGATTTCAGATTTGTCTTCCTGTTAGAATTTGAGAAAGGCTGTCAGTTTTCGGTTTCCACTTTCAGTTTGCATTTCAGTTTTGGTTTTGAATCAGGTTTGGGTTTCCACTTCCAGATTGGAGCTTAGTTTTAGTTTATATTTTGATTTCCCCTTCCATGTAGGAGTTTGGTTTCAGTTTTGATTCTGGATTCGGTTTCCTCTTCTGGTTTGGATTTGGTTTTGGTTTCAATTTCTTTTTCCACTTCTGTTTTCGTGTTTGGTGTATGGATTCAGGATAAGTTTTAGTTTAGGGTTCAATTTTGCATTTGCTTTAAGGTTCTGGCTTTGGTTTAACCTTGGGTTCGTTTTAGGGCTAAGGTTAAGATGAGGGTTTGGCTATGGGTTGAGGTATTTGTTCAGGCTTGGGTTCACACATTTGTTTGCATTCAGGTAATGGTTTAGTTTCAATTCTCCTGGTTTCGATTTCAGATTTGGATTCCTGTTCGAGTTTGAGTAAAGGTGGCTTAGTTTTCGGGTTAACTTTTCCTTTTTGTTTTGATTTTGGTTGTGGTTTCATGTTCAGGTTTGGGTTCAGACTGAGGTTGGGTCTTGGGTTCCCATTGGGTCTTGTGGTTTGGCTTGAGTTCTCATTTCCGGTCAGGTAGGTTTTGGGTTTGGTTTAGGTTTTGAATTTTTTTTCTTTTTGTGTTCAGATTTTGTCTGCGGGTACCTGTTCAATTTTGTGTAAGGGTTCTTTTTTTTCAGTTTTGATTTGGGTTTTGGTTTCTGTTTCAGATTTGGTTTGGGTTTCAGGTGCTGGCCTGGGATTGGGGTTTAGTTCAGACTTGGGTTTGGGTATGGGTTCAGGATCTGGTTTAGGCTTGGATTTGGGCTTTGGTTCTGGCTTGTATTCAGGATTTGGGTCCGTGTTCTATGAAGTTTAGCCTTCAGGTTTGGTTTGAGTTTAAATTTTGTTTTCATTTTTAATGTTGGTTTCATTTTGTTTTCACTTTTGTTTTTGATTCTGGGTTTGTGTTTGAGTTTGAGTAAATGTTGGCATTTAGTTTCAGTTTCTATATTGGTTTCAGTTTCCGGTTTCATGTTTGGTTTAAATGTGGATTTAGGATTCCGTTTCGATTTTCACTTCCATTTCCGGATTGGAGGTTCGTTTTGCTTCTGAGTTTGCTTTCAGTTTCGATTTAAATTTCTATTTCCGGTTTGAAATTTATTTTGGTTTCGATTTCGATTTTGGTTTCCACTTCTGGGTTGGAGTATGGTTTCTCCTTTGATTTTGGCTTCCACTTACAGTTTGGATTTTGGGTTTGATTTCAATTCCTGTTTCAGTTTAGATTTCAGCTTCCACTTACAGTTTGGAGTTTGTTCTCAGTTTCAATTCTGGTTTTCATTTCCACTTCCGAATTGAAGTTTGGTTTCTGTGTTGATTTTGAGTTTCACTTATGGTTTGGAGATCAGATTCGGTTTCAATTCTGGTTTCGGTTTACACTTGCAGTTTGGAGTTTGGTTTCGGTTTTGATTCCCACTTCCGGTTTGGAGTTTGGTTTCAATTTCGATTTTGGTTTCCACCTCACTTTTGAAATTTGGTTTCGATTTTGATTCTGGTTTTGTTTTTGATTTCGGTTTCCACTTCCACTTTCATCTTTGGTATGTGGATTCAGTGTCAGTTTCAGTTTCAAGTTCAGGTTCCTGTTTTGTTTTAGGTTGTGGCTTGGGTTTAAGCTGGGGTTCATTTTAGGGCTAAGGTTGTGGTTTGGGTTTGGCTTTGGGTTGAGGTACTTGTTCAGGCTTGTGTTCACGCTTTTTTTTTTTTATTGGCCAGTCCTGGGCCTTGGACTCAGGGCCTGAGCACTGTCCCTGGCTTCTTCCCGCTCAAGGCTAGCACTCTGCCACTTGAGCCACAGCGCCGCTTCTGGCCATTTTCTGTATATGTGGTGCTGGGGAATCGAACCTAGGGCCTCGTGTATCCGAGGCAGGCACTCTTGCCACTAGGCTATATCCCCAGCCCCGTGTTCACGCTTTTTTTAAGGTTCAGGTAAGGGTTCAGTTTTAGTTTCAATTCTCCTTCCGCTTTCCATTTCAGATTTGTTTTCCTGTTTGAGTTTTGGTAAGGTTTTGGTTGGTTTTCTGTTTCAATTTTCCTATATGTTTTGATTATGGTTTTGGTTTCATATTGGGGCTTGAGTTTGGCCCCAGGTTGGGCTTGGGTTCTCATTGAGGCTTGTGGTCTGACTTCCATTTCCAGTTTGGACTTTGACTTTGCTTTTGAGTTTGCTTTCAAATTCGATTTAAATTAAAATTTCTGGTTTGAATTTTATATTGGTTTCAGTTTCAATTTCAGTTTACACTTCCAGTTTGGAGTTTGGTTTCGGTTTCTATTTCATTTTCCACTTCCAATTTTCTGTTAGGTATGTGGATTCAGTGACTGTTTCAGTTTCCAGTTCAGGTTCACATTCTGTTTTGGTTTCTATTTCCATTTTCGTGTTTTGTTTCGTCATTGATTTAGATTTCCCTTTCAATTTTGGCTTGCATTTCTGGTTTGGAGTTGGGTTCAATTTAAATTTCAATTTCTGATTGAAATTTTATTTTGGTTTAGGTTTCGATTTCAGTTTCCACTTCCTTTTGGAATTGTTTTTTGGTTTGAATCTGGTTTCAGCTTCAATTTCCATTTCCACTCCCGGTTTCCTGTTAGGTATGTCGATTCAGTGTCAGTTACAGTTTCGTCTTCAGATTCACATTTGGTTTTAGGTTCCAGTTTGGGTTTAAGCTGGGTTTCGTTTTATGGCTGAGGTTAATGTTATGGTTTGGCTTTGGGTTGAGGTTCTTGCATGCCCTCTCAAAGCCAATTGCTGAGTTCTGTACCTCCTCAGCTATTCATTATCTATACGTGGATTAGTACTACATTCTCCATACTAGTCCTTACACTTCAGTATCTACAGCATGAGTTCAGGCTCCTTAGAGTACTACTCCAAATTCCCAAATCTCAATATTCTAAACATCCAGGCTTTGATCATGTGGCTCCCAGAATTAAGATGTTATTTCAATCCAATTCTACACCCTGAAGTATGTTTTTGCTATGTGTGTATGCTGTTACTGAGACTCAGGGACTAGGCACTGTTCATTAGCTATGGTGGTTTTTTTTGTTTTTGTTTTTTTTTTTTTGCAGTAAGGGGCCTGAACTCTTGGCCTGCGCACTGTCCCTGAGCTATTCAACTCAAGGCTAGTGCTCTACCACTTGAGCTACTGTACTACTTCTCATTTTCTGCTGGTTAATTGAAGATAAGTGTCTCACAGCTGCCCAAAGCTGGCTTTGAATCCTAATCTTCAGATCTCAGTCTCCAGAGTAGCTAGGATTACAGGCATTAGCCACTAGCACCTGGCTCCTTAACTTTTTTACTCCAGGATATCCCCCTACCACTTCGGCCAGCTCTATTTCTGTCTTTTGGTGGTTAACGGGTGATATTGCCCAGGGTAGCTTTGAAAAGCAATGCTCAGTTCTCAGCTTCCTGAGTAGCTAGGATTAAAGTCTACAGTTGAAATCTTACGTACCCTTGAACTAGAATCCAGGTACTCATTCTTTGATTTCATATGGAAATTTATCTTAGATCACTTCTTCCCATCAGCCACCTCTTCCCTAATCATATCCATCTCCATCATAAGCATCATAAGAACAGCACAGACATCTTGGCAACTCCCACAGTGATCACAGCATAAGAACTGTTAGACATGCCTAACAGGGAAATTGGAAAGAGTCATCGATCTGTCTGTGTGTTTTATTTTCTTTTTGTTTGGTTGTGTTTGTTTTTTTTTCCTGTGTGGTGGTATTGAGTTTGAAGTCAGGACTTGTGGCTTTCTATGGAGATACTCTACCCCTTGAGCCACATTCCTAGCCCACTTTCACTTTATTCTTCAGAGAGTCTCATGATTTTTCCCTGAGTCTAGCCTCAAACTATAATCTTATGATCTGGACCTCATGTAGCTGGGATGACAGATTCCTATCACCACATGTGGCATATTGGTTGAGATGAGGGACTTAATAACATAGGATCCTCCTGATCTCTGCCTCTCAAGTAGCTTTCATTATGGGTTTGTACCACAATGCCCTTTTAAATCATTCTCTTTTTAAAATATAATAACTAAGGCTCTCTTACAAAGTGAAAAATAATTTTAAATTATTCCTCTACCTCACTGTATATGTCGATATTTTCATATAGATGCAGAAGGTTCTGGGTTTCTGACATGCCCATGCATGGAAAAACACAATAAGACTAAACAAATTAATATTTTGGAAATTAAAATTTTACTCATTAATAACTACACTTAAACTATGTTGAAGATGTTGCTCTACCAAGTTTTACCAGGCATTTTATTATCTAGAAGGCACCAGCCAGGTTATAATGGGTTTCCCCAGGTGTCATATGGATAATTTTCTTTGTCTTACACAAGATATATACTCAAACATGCAGGGAGGTCACACTTAACAAAGAGAAACAGTTTCTTATGTGCAAGCATACATATTGCTAATAGACATCAAAATGATACAAGGTATTTACAATCAAAACGACTTTATTTTTGCTCTCTGATTCTTAGAGATAGAGAAGAGGAGATCAATCACCCAGAACTGATCAGAAACACTTACGTTTACACTTAAAACACATAATTTAAAAGTGTGGATAAATCTCAGTGGTATCACTTATACAAAGTCCCATTTTGACTCCTCCTAGCACAAAAAAGAAGAGGAGAGGGGGAATGAAGAGGATAGGAGGAGAGGAGATAGAATAAGACAGAAGAGGAAGAGAAAGGAAGAAGGAAAAGACAGGAGAAGAGGAGGAGGAAGAGAGATCGTGAGGGGAGAAAAAAGAAAAAGGAGAGGGAAGATGGAAAGAGGAAGAAAGAGAGAAAGAAGGAAAGGAGGAAGAAACTGAGGAGAAAGGTGGAGGAAAAGGGGAAAAGGAAGGGAAAGAAAAGAAGCTAAAAGCAAGGGGGGAAAATGAATTGATTAAAATAGCCAAAATGTTTCTATGGTGTATTAACACAAGCAAATCAGTTATCTGTCCACATTCTGCAATTCTCATATCTAACAGGATAAATACAAGACCCTATATCTTGAGAAAGATTCCATATAAGGTCCCATTCTATGTAACCTACAGCAGTGGTTCCCAAAGGGTGGTCCCAAGATCAATAGCTGTATCTGAAAACCAGTTCCCTACCTAAAACACTTGATATGTTTTAACAAACCCATTAGATTGTTCTAACAAACCACTAATCTAAAGAAAATTTTGACTCAGAAGGGAGTTACGGTTGTGAACTGAAGCTCAAATATTTCCCTGATATTCACATGGCATAAAAATGGCAGTCTGTAACAATACCCCCTTGGAACCCATAGAAAACTCTCAAGTACTAAATTAAAACAATACATAGAACTGAAGTTAATAAGCATTTCACTAAAGCTCATTCCTCTTTGCTCAAGGCTACCACTCTGCCACTTGAGTCACAGCACCACTTCTGGCCATTTTTTATACATGTGGTACTGGGGAATCGAACCCAGGGTTTCATGTATACAAGGCAAGCACTCTTGCCACTAGGCCATATTCCCAGCATGACTGTTATAACACTGTTGTAATTACTTTCAACATGCGATGTGAAACCGTCGCTTCTATTGTTGATGATCCTCTTGTATCCCCTTTCTGTGGTTGCACCTGCACTATATCTGTATCTTATCTGAGTACATTGGAAATCGTGTATACAGGTATTAGAACAAGGAAACTGAAAGGGAATACCAAAATCGGGAGACACAGGGTAAAAAAAGACAAACAATTAGAAAAGCAATACTAGCAAAACTGTTTAGTGTAAATCTACTGAACAACTCATGTGGGGAAAGGGAAAAGGGGAGGGGGAGGGGGGAATGAGGGAGGTGGTAACAAAAAGTACAAGAAATGTATCCAATGCCTAACATGTGAAACTGTAACCGCTGTGTATATCAGTCTGATAATAAAAATTAAAAAATAAATAAAGCTCATTCCTGTTCCTTTTATGTTTAGAAACAAAAGGCTATCACAGTTGAAGTCCACTAAAAGTTCTGTGATATCAGAAACAACAGAGTCAGTACAAGAGTGCACATGTGTAAAAAAGAGAAATATATAGAGAGAGGTGGGGAGAAAGAAAGCAAATAAATGGGGAAAATGAAACCACAATTGCAGGGTATTCTCATCCTAACATTTAACTCTGACTCATCTATACAGTTAACAAAAATGCCTTATTTTGGGTGCTTATGTTCCTTCCCTCCCAGGTCAAGCACTGTAATTTTATAATTAAACATGTACTTGGTAGCAGGCTATGGAGGCAAATAAATCAAAAGAGGAGATAATTCTAAGCTATAAATATTTAGACTGATTTTTTTTTACATTTTCAGGGCTTCCTGAATGTTAAATTTCAAGAGAAAAGTATTAGGAAAGTCTGTGTCCAGTCCCACTATATTCCAGAATAGAACAACAGCAAGCAAAGCCACAGTTTTGGACCAATATTATGTATCTCTATGACTAGCAACAACGGAGTCATTCTGGAAACACTGATGGAAATCACATTTTTCTAAAATTTCTTCTTTTAATTTCAATTAAGCAACCTTAGTCACAACAATGACTTTCTTAGATGAAGAGTAAAAGGTGAGTTTTACTGTTTTTTGGTCATTAGTCCAGGAGACATATTACTCAAGATTTCACCACAGGATTTAGTGGAAAAGTACAAAATGAGAACTAAAGTCCTGAAGCTGAGCCCCTACTTCCATTATTACAGTTTCTGGGATCAAAATTAAGATGCTAATCTTCACTGTGCTCAAGATTCTTCTTTCATAAAAGTGGGACATACTACTTTCCATGACCATGTTACAAGAATCATAAAAGCAGCTCAAGCAGTAAAGGGCTTGAGTTCAAGTACAGTCTACAAGAAAGAAAAGGGAAAGAGGGAAAGGGAGGGAGAGGAAGGGAAAGGGGGAAAGGGAAAACAAACAAACAAACAAACAAACAAACAAACAAAGAGAGGGATGGAGGGGAGCTAAAAGCAAATGGTCTGTGTATTTACACCAGATAAGGAAACAGTAAATTCCCACAATAGTGGTTCTTAGTAAAAAGGGTTAACCTTTAAAAAATTTAGAAACCAATAAAAGAAAGGTTTTAAATATATGCAACTGAAGTTAATTTTCATCAAGAACATATATAATTGGAAAATGTTTTCAATTTTATTCATAATTTAAAACATGCTTACAATATCCCTCACTTATCAATATATTTTACAGATAATAACAGATTAGAAACAAGGTGACATTTACTACCAAATAGGATCCCTCTGACTAGGGGACATGGAATTCTTTCTGGTCCTTATTTTTCCTTCCTATCCTTTTCATATACAGGTCTACAGAAGCAAAATCCTCACATTAGTACAAACCTCTGAACAATTCACAAAATTTCAAACTTAAGGAAAAATAGGAGAAATTCTTTGCGACTTTAGGGAAATTTTTTTCTTAATTTTTATTATCTTTAGTTGTACAAAGGAGGTGCTATGAAACAACGCAGTTTATGAATACAATGCATCTTGATTAGTGTCACACTTTTCAAGAAATTCTTACGTAGAAATAAAAGGCCTAAATTAAAAGTGTAAATTTCAAACAAATTTAATGAAAGCTAAAACATTTGTTCCTAAGAAGACACTACTTTGTCTTAATAAAATTAAATGCTAAGCCACAGTTTGGGGGAAAAAGTAAAACAAAACATACAACTGATATAAAGGATTTGGAAAAATATAAAAAGAACACTTAAAGTTGTTTAATTATAACAAAATAATTTCTTAAATGGATGAAATATTTTATGAAAATGAGGATATAAAAATGGTAAGTATATTGAAAAGGTCACTACCACAGTAATTAGCAAAATTTAATTTAAACACACTACGAAGTATTAAAATTCTATAATTAAAATTTTCAGCCATGAGCTGGACACTGGCAACTCACCCTTTTAATCCTAGCTACTCTGGAGACTGAGATCTGAAGATCATGGTTTGAAGCCAACCTAGGCAGAAAATTCCATGAGACTCTGATCTTCAATTAACCAGTAAAAAGCTACAAAGAAAGTGTGGGGTAGAGCGCCAGTTTTGAGTGAAAAGGCTAAAGCTAAAGGACAGTGCCCAGGCCCTAAATTGAAACCTCAGTACTGTTGGGAAAGGCCCACATACATGCACATACACACATGTGTGCATACACACACCCACCCACCCACCCCCCCCACACACAAGATTCTCCCCCCACACACACTCATTGGCAACAACGCAAACAATTTATAACAACTCAAATTCTCCTATTCTGCTGGTAGGGATGTATATTGGCATAAGTACTTTGGAAATGGCTTCTCAGTTTCTTAAAAAGTAAAATGCGTATCTACTACATAATTGAAGAATTTCACTCTGTTATGGTTTGAATGTGTCTTTCAAAGTTCACAGGTTAGAGCTTAATCTCCAAGACAAGAGTGTTGAGAAGTGAAACCTTAAGAGGTGATTAGGACATGAGGACTCTGCCCTATGAATGAACATTGATGACATTATGCATCACCAAGGATGAGTTGAGTTCTACTGTCCTCTTTCATTTGTTCATTTTCTCTCTCCTCCTTCCCTTTTTCCCTTCCTCTCTCCCTAATCCCTCCCTCCTATTCTATCTCCTACCACACAAATGCCATGTAATGTTTTTCTCAATGCTATGACACATTGTTGAACTTCCCAGCCTCAAAAACTGAGTTTTTTTTTAAAAATCCTGTTTATTTTAAGTTACTCTATTATATTGTTATAGCAACACCAAACAGATTTAGAGAGAAAACAAAATGCGCCACACATAGGAGGATGAAACATGATTTTAATAGCTCCTCTTTCTTCAGAAGTAATGGAAGTAAGAATACTGAGCAATAACACAGTCACTGTAGAAGAAAAATACTACAAAAAATTATATACAGTAAAGTTATTGTTTGAAAAATGAAGTAAAAAGTAAAAGACATTTCAAGGCAAACAAAAACTGAGAGTTTGTTGCTGGAAGATCTAAGGTAGACTACTTCATGCAGAAGCACATAACACATAACAGTAACCTGAGTTCCAAATCCTTCTTTCTGTAATACTTTGAAACTTTGTGTGTTTAAAGTTCCTCACCAAAGATTTACAAACATCCAAATCATTAGGTCCACTCACAACTTTCCTGTGAATGTACCTGAACTTCAAGATGACAGTACTATTTTTCTGAGTCTATGAAGATAAACACATATTCTCTTCAAGCTTGTATCTGCTGTAAGCACGTCAATTTTGTGTAATTCAGGTCTTAGCCAGTGTAAGACACGGAAAGAAATAAAAAGCTACAATGAAAGAAAAATAAAAACCTAGAATTCTCTTTATTCTCAGACCATGTGAATGGGAGATTAAAACCTGAGGAACCAATAAAATAATACCTTTAGTAATAATTTTGTTAAATTGCCAACATTAAAAGACGTGAGATCAAAATAAAACTCAACTATATTTCTCCACAATCTAGTACAATTGGCACTTAAAAGCATTTATACACTAAAACACACACACACACACACACACACACACAATCTCTTTTTTTATAAGGTAATCAAGAAACATTAAGAACTCAGTATGGTATTTTCAAAAATGTGTATGTAATGGTTTGAATATGAAATACCCCTCAGGCTCAAGTGGTTAAACATTTGGTTGCAGTTCATACTAGTGGCACCATTTTGTGAGGTTGTGGAAACTATAGCTGGTAGTGCCTACAAAGAAGAAGTAGGTTACAGGGTGTGTGGCTTTAACAGTGATACCTAGCCTCCAGTTGCTTTGCCTATTTCCTGTCTACCACAAGATAATGAAGCTCCTGTATGCTACATTCATGCCACCATGATGTTTGGTCCAACCAACCAATGCCAATAAACCATGGACTGAGCTGAAATAAATCTTCAGTCTAAACTGTTCATGACAGGAATTTTGTCAAACAATGAGGAGAACGTAACAAGACACTATAAAAAACCTATACACTGAATAATAAAGATACTGACGAGACAAACTATGGCTAGTGTTAGGGTTAGGGATAGGGTTAGGGTTTGGGATAGAGCTAGGGTTAAGGTTAGGGCTATGGTTAGGGTGAGGGGAGGTCTTGTTTTATGATTGGGTTAAGGCTAGGGTTAGGGCAGGGGTCACGGTAGGGTTAGTTTTAGGTCTAAGATTAGTGTTAGGGCTAGAGCTAGTCCTAGGGTTAGGGTTAGGTTTTTTGTTAGGTTACGTTTTGATCAGGGTTTTGGCTCGATGTGGTTTATGCTTAGTTTTATGGTTAGGTTCAGTGCAAGTGTTAGGGCTAGGGCTAAGGTTAAGGTTTGGTGTGGTTGTAAGGCTATGGCTAGTGTTATGGTTAGTTCTAGGGCTAGGGTAATGGCTAGGGTTGGGGTTGAGTTATTGCGAGTTTTAAATATTGTGCTGTGGTTAGGGTCATTGCAGTGATTAGGGTTGGGTTTAGGGGTCAAATTCGATATCAGGTTTAGCTTAGGGTTGCGTTAGGTTTAGGGCATTTTTTAGTGCTAGGTTTCGGTTAGGGTTAGGGCTAGTACTAGGGTTATGTTTTGGGCTTGGGTTAGTCTTTGGGCTTTGTTAAGGCTCAGGTTAGGGTAGAGTTAGGTGTAGGTTTAAGGCTATCTGTAGTGTAAAGTCTAAGGTTAGAGTGATGGTTCATCTAGGGTTAGGGTTCGGCTACAGCCTGGGTTAGGGCTCGGTTTCTGTTTAAAACTAGGATTCAGGTATGGGTTAGGCCTACTGTTAGTGTTAGGGCAATTTTATTCCTAGGGCTATGGCAATTTTAGGGCTAGGTCTAGGGTTAGGATAGGGCTAGTTTTAATTTTAGTGGTCAGGTTGTGGTTATGGTTCCTGTTCAGTTCTGGCTATGCTTGGGTTTATTGTTATTGTTAGTGCAAATGTTAAGACTAAGACAATCGTTATGGTTTTGGTATGGGTTACGCTTAGGTCTAGGGCCAGGGTTCTGGTTTTGTTTATGGTTACGGTTCTGGTTTGGTCATAGTTCAGTTGGGGTTAGGTTTCAGGTTCAGATTTTGGTTTTGTATTGGGTGAGGTTTCAGGTTGGGATTAGGATAAGGGTTCTGGTTCATGTTGGGCTTAGTGTTAGATATTGGGATAGGGCAAGGGTTAAGGCCATGGCTATGATTAGGGTCAGGATATTGTAGAGAGCTGCGAGCAGCTGCGCCCTGAAATGGCTCCCGCTTCCGCCCTCCGCCCTCCCGACGGCGAGTGCTCTCTGTGATAAACAACTCCTAATATGGTTAAAGCTTGGACTCTGGCTTGCTTCCGCGTACCTGGACCAATCGGTAATCCCCACGTAGTTTACCGGGATTGGCTACCCAGTTGGCACTTAAGGTCAAGGGGGGGAAGCCCCCAAAAAAGGAAGAGGGAGAAAAGACTGTTTCAAGGTTCTGGAATAAACTGCTTAGAGAAGAATCCGGCTTTGTGTCTTCCTTGCTGGTCGAGGCGGACGCGACAGATTATGGTTAGGGACAGGGATAGGTTTAGCATTAGGGTTTTGTTTAGGGTTCAGGTTCGGGTTAGGTTTCGGGTTGCTGTTAAGAGTATGGTTTGGGTTCAGGTTAGTATTTGGGGTATGGATTAGGGTTATATTTTGGATTCTGGTTTGGGTTTGGGTTCGGGTTCGGGTTCAGGTTTGGGTTAGTGTTATGTGTTAGGCATAGGGTTAAGGGTTAAAGTTTAAATTAAAGTTAGGTTCATGGTTAGGGCTAGGGTTTGGGTTATGGTTACCGCTAGGGTTACAGCTAGGGCTAGTGTTCAGGTTCGGTTAGTATTTGGGTTAAGTTTAGGACTTGGATTAGGGATAGGATTAGTGTAAGAAATAGCACTAGCTAGATTTATGGCTAAGGTTAGGGTTACTCTTATGGCTAGGCCTAGGGCTTGGGGTAGGGTTAGGCCTAGGGTTAGGGTGAGAGCTAGGGTTAGGTTGTATCTTCTGATTATTGTTAGGAGTATGGGTTAGGGTTATGTTTTACATCTGTTCTGTTTAGGGCTTGCGGTTTGTTAAGTTTATGGTTAGGGGTTAGGCACAGGGTTAAGTGTTAAATTTAAGGTTAGATTTAGGGCTAGGGTTGGGTTTATGGTTACGACTAGGGTTACAGCTAGGGCTAGGGTTCGTGTTCAGGTTAGGACTCAGGTTTAGCTTAGGGCTTAGATTAGGGCTACTATGTGGGTAAGGGTTAGCGTTAGCTAGGTTAATGGATAAGGATGGGTTACTGTTATGCCTAGGGCTAGGCCTAGGTCTTGGGTTTGGTTTAGGGTTTGGGCTAGTGTTAGGGTTAGGGCTAGTGTTTGCTTGACAGCTAGGATTAGGGTGTGGGGTTTCGTTGGGGTTAGGTTTCAGGTTAGATTCAGGTTAGGGTTAGGCTTAATGAAAGTATTAGGGCTAGGGATCGGGTTAAGATATGGGCTGGTTTGAAACTACAACTAGGGTTAGGTTTAGGTTACGACTTGGTTTTGGTTAGTTGTAGGTTTTTGTTGGGGCTAGTGTTATGTTTAGGGCTTGGGTTAGGGTTTGGTAAGGGCTACGGTTATGGTTAGTGCTAGAGCTAGGGTTAGGCTTAGGATAGGGTTTTGGCCTGTGGTAGGGTTAACGCTAGGATTAGGTTTAAGGTTAGGATGAGGTTTATTCCTAACATTTCTGTTAGTTTTAGAAGTAGGCGTACAATTGGGGTTTGGTTTTGGTTTATATCTAGGGTTCAGTTTTGGGTTAGATTTAGGGTTAGGGCAAGTATTACGACCAGGAAAAGGGTTAAGTTTTGGCCTATGGTTAGGGCTAGGTCTTTGTTTAGGCTTAAGGCTAGTGTTAGTGCTAAGATTATTGTTAGGTTGACAGGGGTAGTCTTAGTTTTCGAGCTATGTCTAGTGTTCGATAAAGAGCTGTGGTCTAGCTGATGGGTCGGGTTACTTCTAGGGTTAATTTTAGGTTTAGGAGTAGGATTAGGGCTAGTGTTTAGGTTATTGCTCAGTTTGGGCTTAGTGCTAGTTTTAGGGTCATGGTTAGGTTTATGTTTAATTAGGTCTAGGATTATGTTTCAAGCTAGGGCTAGGTTTGGCCTAAGGTTAGTGTTAGGGTTTGTGCTAGCTTTCCTGCTATGACTAAGTTTACGGTTAGTATAGTGCTAGGGTTAAGTTTAGGCCTAGGGTTATTTTTAGGGCTAGTGTTAGGATTAGCAGTTTGTTTAGGGTGTGGGTTAGTCTTAGGGTTATTCCTAGTTCTAGAATTATGGTTAGGTTTAGGGCTAGGGTTATCCTTAGGACTAGGGTTGGGCTTAGGGCTTAGCTATGCTTAGGTTTGTGCTTGGTCTAGGATCAGGGTTATGATTAGATCCAAATTTACTGCTAGGTTTAGTGTTATGGCTAATGTTTGCTTTAGGAGTAGGGTGAACACCAGTTTTAGGTTTCATGCTAAGTATAGAGTTATGGTTAGGTTTAGGACTATTGTTATTCTTTGGGCAATTGTTAAGGCCTGAGCCAGGGTTAGGGATAGATCTATGGTTATTACTGTGGCCATGTTCTCTTTAGGATAGGGCTAGATTTAGGGTTAGTTATCATTAGGTTTAGAGATAGTGATAGGCTTAAGGGTAGGTTTAGGTTGTGGTTATGTTTAGGGTTAGGCTAAATCTAGGGTTAGTGTTAATTTTACGGCTAGTGTTACCATTAGGGCTATGGCTTGGGATAGGTTTAGGTGTAGGGCTATGGTTCTGGTTTGGGATAGGGGTTGGTTTGTGGTTAGGGTTCAGCTTCAGGTTCTAGTTAGGCTTATGATTAGGGCAATTGTTAGGGCAAAGCTATCATAAGGTCATTGCATGGGTTGGGCTTAGGTCTAGGGTTATTGCTATGGTTAGCTTTAGGGTTTTTGATCTTGGTATGGTTAGGATTTGAGTCAGGGTTAGGTTTCGGATTCATTTCTGGTGCTGTTTAGCTTAAGGTTCGGTTTGTGGTTAGTGTAAGTATTCTGGTTTGGGTTGGGCTTAGTGTTAGGGTTATGCACAGGGCAAGTGTTAGGGCCAGGACAAGGTTTCGGGTTAGGATTAGGGCTGGGGTTTGGGATAGGGTTAATTTTCAGGTTAGGGGTAGGGTTAATGTTTGACCTGGGGCTAGGGTTAGGTTTAGGGCTAGTGTTATGTTTAGAGCTAAGGTTTGGTCTAAGGTTAGGGCTAGTGTTAGTATTAGGACTATTTTAAGGGTAAGGTTTAGGGTTCCAGTTGTGTTAGGGTTCAGCTTTGGTTTCTGGTTTGGTTTATGGTTAGTCATTGGGTTAAGGCAGGTGTTATTGCTATGGCCTGGGTTAGGATTAGGGATAGGGTTATGGCTATGGCTAGTGTTTTTTAATGTTAAGGCTAGTGTTTTGGTTTGGGCTATTGCTAGGATTAGGGTTAGGCCTGGTGTTAAGCTTAAGGTTAGTGTTTCGACCAGGGATAGAGTTGGGGTTAGGGCTACTGTTATTGCTTTTGCTAGGATTAGGGTTATGATAGGTCTAACGTTAAGGCTAGGGTTATGTTAGGGATAGTTTTAGGGATAGGGTTAGTGTAAGGGTTAATCCTATTGTTATGGCTAGGTCTAGGGTTATGGTTAGGTTGAGGCTAGGGTTAGCATTAGGGTTAGGGCTTGACTTAGGTTTGGTGTAGAGATATGGTTCTGGTTTTATTTATGAGTTGGTTTGTGGTTACATTTTAGCTTCTAGTGCCATTTAGGCATTTGGTTTAGGTTAAGGTTAGGGTGAGTGTTAGCACCTAGGCTAGGTTTGGCGTCATTGAGTGGGTTAGGCTTGTGGCTAGATTTATTTTAAAGTTTGTTTTAGGGTTAGTGTTCTGGTTACGACTTAGGTTCGGGTCCTGGTTAGGTTTCAGATTTAGTTTCTTGTTCATTTTAATTTATGGTTTGGTGTGTGGTAAGGGTAAGTGTTCTGGTTTGGTTTGGGCTTTCAGATAGGGTTAGGTTCAGGGAAAGTGTGAAGGCCAGGGCATTGGTTAGGGTTAGGGCTATGGCTAGGGTTACAGTTGGTGTTCGGGTTAGGTATAGGGTTTGGTTTGATGTTAGGGTTCAGTATTTGGTTTGCGTCAGGGCTAGGGTTAGTGTTATGGATTTGGATTAGAGTTATCTTTAGGATTCTGGTTCATGTTAGAGTTTGGGTTAGCATTTGTGTTAACGTTAGGGTTTAGAGTTAGTTTTAAAAGTTAGAGTTAGGGCTTGGTTTGGGGTTTGCTTTGGTTTAGGCCAGAGTTAGGGCTGGGTTAGGGCTAAGTATAGAGTTAGTGCTAGGTTGAGGGCTAGGGTTAGGGCCTGTATCATGGTTAGGGCTAGGGTTAGGCTTAGGGGTAGGGTTAGGGTTTGGGTAAGGCCTAGTGTTAGGGCTATGAATCATGTTAGGTTTCTGTTTCGGGTTGGATTTAGGGTTCAGGTTCTGTTTAGGCTTAGGTTTATCCTTTTTGTTAGGGCAAGTTTTAAGGCTAGGGCCAGGGTTAGGGTAAGTTATAGCATTAGGGATATCGCTATCGTTAGTGTATGGCTAGGGTAATGTAGGGCTAGGATTAGGGTTAGGGCTTGGGCTAGGTTTAGGGTTATGTCTCCCATTAGGGCTAGGCCTAGGGTTAGGGTTAAGGTTTGGGCTTGTGTTAAAATTAGAGCTAGGACCTGGGTTCGGTTTAGCTTTCAGACTTGGGTTTTGGTAAGGATTATGCTTCCAGTTGGGGTTAGGGCCAGGATTAAGGCTAGGTTTTGGATTATTCTTAGGGTTAGTGTTTAGGTAGGGATATGGTTAGGATTAGCGCAAGTGTCAGTTTTAGTATTAGGGCAAAGTTTATGGCTATGACTAGTTTTATGGTTATTGTTTAGTGCTATGGTTATGTTTGGGGCTATGGCTATGGCTAGCATTAGGCTTAGGAATAGGGATAGGGTTAGGGCTATTGTTACCTTTAGGGATATTGTTAAGCTTAGTGTTAGAGTTAACGTGTGGGTTGTCCTAGTGTTAGGGCTAGGTCTATGATTTGGGTTAGGTATAGGACTAAGTTTAGATTTAGGTCTTGGGTTTGGGTGAGGGTGAGGGTTTCGTCTCAGGCTTGGGATTGATTTAAGGTTTTCGTATGTGTTTGGCTTATGGTTAGGTTTAGGATAGGGCAAGTGTTAAGGCTAGGGCTTGGGTTTTTATTTGGGCTAGGTATAGGGTGTGGCTAGGGTAGGGTTAGGCCTGGGTTACGTAGAACAGAGACCCTGAGCTTTTTTATTTTGTCTCTTATATGCTTGTTCCTATTTTCCTACATCAAGTGGAGACGCACACTGTCCACTACAGCAGCTTCCAAGGCCTGATTCAGAGCTTGGAAATCTGTTTTTGTTTACCTTCCTTGCTTATGCATTAGTCTCATGCTCACACCAATCAGCAGGACAGGTTCAACACATAAATTTCAGGGTTGTAGGCTTTTCAAAATACCTAGTCCTAGAGGTCTACATAACATTCCATAAGATATTTTTTAAACTGGAATTTATTTTCTAGGACAGCAAAATAGCTGGTAAACTTGCAAACTGTAAAAATATTTCACAAGTATTTAAGTCACCCCTGGTGACAATGAATCAAGCTGGATCCATTTCCTTTCCACCTTGGGGGTTGGGGGGTGGCTCAGAGCTCTCCTCTATGCCATGTGCTTGCACGTCCATCATTTCCATGCTCCACTTGTGTCATTCGAGAGAGGTACTCACTAACTTACTCACTAACTCATTCATTGGCCAAATGTCTGCTTGGCCAACCCCAAGTGTTCTGCAGCTATGTGCTGCTGCACCAGCTTCTGCGGTGAGGCAACTTCTCCCTCCATCTGGCATTTTCAGTTCCTGGAGGAGGCCTGATGCCACCCCTCGTGGTGGTGTGCTACATGGCCTATAGCAGGAAGGCAGCACCAGTGTACACGTGCCCAGGAGGATACCAATGTTGACAAAGTTCTTACTGTGGTCCTCGGTTCAGGGCATTCACTGGGCTACACGCCATCCTCCATTCACTTCTGACCTGGATCCGGAAGAGATGGCAGCTGCAGCTGCTGAATCATAGATGAAGTAGTGTCCCTACCCTAACACTCAGCTTAGACCCAAACCTAATCATAACCCTATCACGTCGTCCTAACTTAACCCTAACCCTAACCATAATTTAACCCTAACCCTAACTGTAGCACTAACCTAACACTAACTCAAAACTAGCCCTAATCCAAGAAATTACTGTAGCCCTCACAGTAATCCAAAACCCTAGTACTAAGCCTAGACCAAACCATAAATATGACCCAAAATTTAGCCATAAACCTAAACCTAGACCTAAGCTTAACCCTAACCCTGGACTAACCTTAACACTAGCACTAATCTTAACTTAACTATAAACTCAAACTATGCCAAACCATAGCCATAGCCCAAAAACAAACAAATCACCTGACCATAAACCAAACATTAGCCTAAAACCTAACCATAACCCAAGAACTAGCCCTAGACCTAAGCATAACCCTAGCCCTAGACCTAACTCCATTAATAACCCTGATCATAGCCACAAACCTAGTCCCAAACATAACCCTAGCCTTAAACCTAACCTTAGCCCTAATCCTAACCATAACCTTAAGCCAAACAATAAGCCTAGAACCAAACCTAACCCTAAACATAATCTGAGAATTAGTCACAAATTTATCCCCAAACCTAACCCTAGCCCAAAACCTAACCTTAAGGATAAACTTACCCCTAAGTCTAACCTAAACCATAGCCCTAAACCTAAACCACCAATAAAAGTAACAAAAGCCCTAGCCCTAACACTAATGCTAAGCCTAAGACGATAAGTGTGCCTAGGTGCAAACCAACACTAACTCTAACCAAAGCCCTAGTCCCAACCTTAAACCTAACGTGAATATTAGCTATAAAATAAACCATAAATGTACCACTAACCTGATTACTAACCCTACCTCAAAACATAACCCAAACTTAAATGTTAAACTATCCCTAACCCTAACCCTAGTTGTAGCTCTAAATGTCTGGTAAACATAAGCCAAACACTAGCACTAAACAGAGGCCTAACCTTAACTCTAGCGGAAATCGGAAACGAAACCTAACCTTAAATATTGCCACAATGCTAACACTACACCTAAAACTAACCGTAAGGCTAACACTAAACATAACCATAGACATAAAAATAACACGAATGCAAACCCTTACTCAAACCAAAGACCTAATTCTAACCAAATACCTAACCCTAAACCTAACTCTAGCCCTAACGCTAAGCCCTAAACCTAACCCTAGCACTAACTGTAACCCTAGACCTAACACTAACCCTAGTCCTAACGCTAACCCCAATGCTAACACTAACCCTAAAACTAACCCTACCCCCAGGCCAACATTAACAGTAACCCTAAGCCTAGCTCTAAACCCAAATCTAACCCTAGCCACAGACAAACCCTAACCATAAACCTAACCCTAATAATAACCCTAACCCTAAACATAGCACTAAACCTAACTCTAAGCCTATCCCCAACATATACCCTAATCCTAACCCTAACACTATCCATAACCCTAACTCTAACCTAACACCAACCCTTACACTAACAATAGCAGTAACCCTAATCCTAGTCCTAAACCCAATCCTAACCCTAGCCTTAACACTAAACCTAACCCTAGTCCTAAACTAAACGCTAGCACTAGCCCCAACCCTAACCCTAACAGTAGCCCTAACCTTAACGCTAACCCTAGCTCTACCCGTAAGCAAGTGGTTTATCATTATTGTAGCTATTTTCATCATATCATGTGAAGTTGCAGTTTTTCTGAAAATGAATAATGGATTTGGGCAGTGCGGGAATGGAAAATACCAAGGTAAAATTTAGGGCCAGAGAAGTTTAAGTTGAATTGGAAGATTTCAGTGTGCATTTTTAAATGAGTACATGAACCACATATAATTGAGAGATGAGGTGTGAACTGGGATGCAGGCTAGAAACAGGGTCTTTAACTTCTGCTATCCTGTGGTAGGTTAAGAAGCAGCTATTTTGTATATATTAATTTGTCAATTAAATACCCACAAAATATAGTTGCACATTAGTGCCTTTAGAGGTTCCATGGAGTTAGAGTGAGTTTAAATTCCATTGCTTATTTCTTTTTTTTTTTTTGGTACAGTTCTTCTCAATGCTATGGGAACTAGAAGCTTCTCATTCAGTGATGACTTTTCAAATATATTCATATGTGGATAGTTGACATTATTTGTCATTCATGCACATTTGTGCTTGGATTTGCCTCTGTTTGAACAAAAAAGCCAGTTCTTCATGCAGAGGATGTGGAACAGAGAGGTAGCTTCTGAAAATCATTCCTGAATTATTTTAGTAGAAAAACCAAAAGTCAGAAGTCAATCTACTTCAAATATACTGTGTTCAATTATGGAAATGTCACAATAGATTCCCACCACAATATAATTAGTAAACATTCAAAAGCAAAATAAAAATTTAAAAAGTCCCCTCCCAATTGCAGTGGTGGTGATAGTATATAGAAATTAAAAATTGGGGAAACTTCATGAAATTAAAATTACCTGTGCTTGTGATTCATGCCTGTAACTCTACTTGATCAGTATCCTGAGACTTATGGATCCTGAACCAAAGAAGACTAGGTCACAAAAGTCCAAGACACACTTATCTGAAGTTAAGCAACAAAAGCCAAAAGTGAAGGTGTGGATCAAGTAATGAAGTAATCAGCCTTAGGAGAAAAGGCCAATCAAGAGTGCAAAGCAAGCCAAGCATTGATGGCTTGTACCTGTGATTCTAGCTAACTCAGGAAGCTGAAAATGAACAGAAAAATTAAACCTAAGAGAGAGAGAGACAAAGGGATGTGGGAGAAGGTCTAAAATCATAATAAATAGAATGAATGACTATAATAAAAATTTACAATGTGAAGGGTGGAACTACAATATGAATCATATAACTGGCACAAGTTCCATATTCATTCTTGAAAAGCAGATAAAGGTAATGACATTTTTTTTCTTGATCTAGGTATCAAATCGGCTCCTATAGTTTCTTGGAGTTTTGTATGGCCACTTTTATTTCTTTTTTCTTGTTTGTATAGCCATTTATCAGTTAGAAACTTTGCAACAGAACAAAAGCCAAGGATACGCATATGCATGAAGAAAACTGATGTCATACTGGGAAGATAAATTCCTCCACAGGGGATCTGTGATAATGCAGACCAACTTGGTAATACCTCAATTGTGGAGCATATTTGCCATATAATAGTGGCACCGGTCTTAGTTTGGAAGAGTAACAATCTGTCTACAATAAAAGAAAAAGAGAGGGAGAGAGAGAGGAAGAGAGAGAGAGAGTAAAGGAGAGAGGAGGGGAGAGGCGGGAAAGAGAGAGAGAGAGAGAGGGAGGGAGGGAGGGGAGGAGAGGAGGGAAAGAGAGATAGAGAGAGAGTTTTCTGGGCTTGAAGCCCAGAAAACATTGTCTTCGAGCTTTTTTGCTCATGGCTAGCACTCCATCACTTGATCCACTGCTTAACTCCCATCTTGGCTGGTTAAATGGATACAGAAGTCTCTTGGACTTTGATGCCCAGCCTGGCTTCAAACTTTAATCAAATAATGTCAGCTCTGTACTTCACTTTGACAATATAGGAAAAAATAAATAAATAAAAAGAGATATCAGCATTTTGACATTTACCTCATGAACCATCAGACTACAATAAGAATTTTTATCACTTTCCTCAAACTATAAGTGTTACAAAAGAGTAGTTTTCTGACCACTGGCCTGTGAGGAAAGAAATGTGTCTGCCGCCTTTTAATACAGAACTCATGGCGCTGATTCAGGTTGCTTGTACTCACATCACTTCATTGTCTGCAGTCAGATCTGAGATGGAGAAGGTACAGGAATACAGGAGTAAAATGAAGTGCCTAATGTCCTAGAAAGAGAAGCTACATGGAAAGACCAGATTCCCTTCCTATGAGCACATAGAAATTTACTCAATAATAGATGGAGGATATAACAATAAAACTAAGCTCTTTCTGTTGCAATAGGAATGGGTTGTCAGGGTAGAGAAGACAAATCATTGATGTGTTCACCAGGATTTCCCACAGCTATTGTCTATTTGAAAAAAACAAAAAACAGCACATGGAAATAAATTGATGTGGTACTTATGGCTTATTTGCTTCATGCCAGTAAGCAGTGCTGTTACTGTGCTCTGTTCCCAAAGTGTAGAGAGGGAAAAACCCAGAAATCATCACATCTCCATCCATGTGTGCTCGGTGCTTCATTGTAGAAAAGCAGCTAGTGCCAGCCAAGGATCTAATAAAGAGGGGAAGCTGGAGAAGAAGGAATGTGAAAGTCAAAAGGCACATCCCTGAAGCATCTGCTAAGCTGAAATCCTGGGTGGAAGTGAAAGCCATAGCATCAGGTATATATATTAACTTACTATTTTATAGGTGTATATGTATTCTTTCTAATGAAAAAGATGTGCCTCTAGTCCCCCCATCATAGAAACCTCTTTTCAGTCCCCAGGAAGAATGTATAAAACACTTCCTTGGGGCTCTGCACCTGAGGCCTTGCATGCAGGAGGGAAATACAGGCTGTAAAACACATCTGCAGATTCTACTTTATCCCAGGTACTGTGATTTCCTACAAGACCACAGATAGTGAGCCCCTAGGGATGAAGTTTACTTTGATACATTTGGTCCAAAATTAGTCTCAAGAAACTGTTTGCATGAAAGCCATTTAGGATGATGCAACTGGATTGTATTAGAGGATGCCATGTCAGGTTCTCTGTGAAATGACCAGGAAAATATAAATGCCAGTGGGATGTAAACCATAGTTATTAAGGAATCACACCCAGTGTGTCAATTTTCAAATTACATGTCCATAACATAACAGTCATAGAACATTGCTGGTTGATCAAGGCAGGTTTCAGTAAAAAAATTCATGTGCAGTTCTACAAAAATAAACTTATTTACTATTGTATGGAAAGCAATGATGCTGCAGAAAGCAGCAGCATTGTATTGAAGTTTGTGCATAGATTTTCTGTATAACATATTTTGACAAATTGGCAGATCAATACATCATAAAATATCCTTATCTGCATAACCTTAATAAGTCAAGAACAATGCCAAAATTGAGTTTTACATTCCATTTCTGAACTTTTACCTTCAGAGAGGTAATTTTTAGTAAATATGCTGATAAAATCCTAGGTTTATATATCTGGTGGTAAGGCAAAAAAACAAGGCTTCACATATAACTTGAATTTGACCTTTTCAGAGACTTCAGTGATGTTTTCTTTGATTTTTCTATTAATTCTTCTCCAGCTTCTACTCCTTGTCAGATACTTGGCTGGCACTGCTGTGGGAACATGTGGTAGTAGAGAAAATTCTTCTCTATCACAAACATAAATCAATATCAAAACCAACTCTATGTTTACTACTTTTCAAAATATATTAGACTCCACTATCATGAGGAGACATCAATGGCCCTGGAGAACAGAGCTACTTCAGGGCAATGAATATAATGTGCACAAGGTTGCAGTGGTGGATGAACACTATGGTACACTTGCCATAATAATACACTGAGTGTGAAAATAACCACTACAATATAGATGAAGCAGCACTTTTACTTTAATGTAGGAGGAAAAATTCATTAGGTTATGTAAGATTTTTATAGGATTATATAGGATTTTATCAGTTATTTTTAAAAATTCTTAGTTGCATATGTTAGCTCTCCAGTGGATTTATTTAGCCAGTTACATGTATGCATGCAGTAAACTTCTGTCTCACAAAGTATTTGCATTAGTCCATATCCTAAGTCTGTTTATAGTTTGTTTAGGAAACTACATACATTTCCATAATGGTTGAATGAAATTACATTCCCATGAATTGTGTCTAAGTGTTCCTTTTACTTCATTCTTGCTAGCATTTGTTATTGAGGATAGACATTGTCACTGGAGTGTGATAAAATTCACTGTCCTTTTGCTGTAAATTTCCTATGACAAGGATGTTGAGCATCACTTCGTGTATTTTTTATACATTTTTTACATCTGTATTTGAGAAGTGTCTCTAAGTTTGCCAATTTTCTCATTGGGTTGTTACTTCCTTAAAACAATAGTTTTCTGATCCCCCTGTACATTCTGGTTATGTGTCACATGCTAGATGTTTACCTGGCTAATTCTGCAGGCCATATATTCACTCTAGTGGCTGTTTCCTTTATTGTGCCAAAGGTTTTAATTTGGTGTAATTGTTGTCAATTCTGGCTCTTATTTACAGAGCTATATGAGGTTTTAATCAGGAGACTACTGCCTAGAAAAACATTTCTTTGTTTTTGTTATCTGTAGTGTAATTTTTTAATCTTAAAATCTACCTGTCTAATTTCTGGGAGTAAATAAATGAGGAACATTTGCAACTTAGAGTGTAGTGGAGTACATAGCCAGTGTCCAGAGGGAGATTGCATGAATTGTGGTCAGAGAGAGAGAGAAAAAGAGAGAGAGAGAGAGAGAGAAAGAAAGAGAGAAGAGAGAGAGATGCTCTGTCCTTGGACACATTAAATTAGCACCTATATTTCCCTTGTGTGTACAGATGTGGGGAATTTGGAGGAAGAGGAATTCTGTGTGGCTCATAAACCAGAAGTCTCCCTGCAGCCAGCAGTTGTTTCAGGCGCTCAGAAAGGAAATTCTAGGGCGAATCATTTTTGAAGGTAGTGTTTTCAAGAATTAACAGTGTATTAAGTAGTACTGTATTTTATAAAATGTCCTCATACACTAATAGAAAATCTAGTGCATTTCTGATTACAATGAGTAATATAGGAAAGATTTCACCTGTTATTTAAGTAACATATGCATCATTTCTCTATCCCTAGAATAATCGTAGGTATAGTTTTTCATCATTGATGCCATTAGGGTGTCATGGAGCAAAACATTGACATTCCAGAGTGGTTGAACAAGTTTAAATGCCCACCCACAATGTAGTAGGGTTCCCTTTTGGCCACATCTCCTCCAACATTTGTTGTCATTAGTTTTCCTGATAATGGCCCTTCTTACTGGGGTGAGGTGGAATTTCAGTGTTGTTTTGATTTGCATTTCTTTTTTGTCCAGTGATGTTGAGCACTCGTTCATGTGTTTCTTGGACATTCTCATATCCTCTTCAGGGAAATCTCTTTTTAGGTCTTTAGCCCACTTGTTGATAGGGGAGCTGGTCCTTTGAGGATTTGTTCTGGAGGAATTTAATTTTTTGAGTTGTAAGTATACTTTAGATATCAGGCCTTTAGATATACAATGATTCTAGGGATATAGAAATAATGCATGTGTTGCTTAAATAACAGGTGAAGTCTGTTGTATGGCCGGTGAAGATCTCCCAATCTGTGGGCTTTCTATTTAACTTGCAAGCT
This sequence comes from Perognathus longimembris pacificus, assembly GCF_023159225.1. Classification (NCBI taxonomy): domain Eukaryota; kingdom Metazoa; phylum Chordata; class Mammalia; order Rodentia; family Heteromyidae; genus Perognathus; species Perognathus longimembris. The sequence goes on along the minus strand of NC_063173.1, from coordinate 44,899,591 downwards.
ATGTCCTTTGCTATGTAGAAGCTCTGCAGTTTGATGCAATCTCATTTGTCCAATCTTTCTTTGATTTGTTGTGTTTCTGGACCTTTATTAAGAAAGTTTTGTCCTGTGACAAGGAGCTCAAGTGTTTCTCCTATTCCTTCTTGTAGTGTTTTCAGGGTGAGGTTCCTCAGAAGACTAAACATAGAACTCCCCTACGAACCAGCAACCCCACTTTTGGGCATCTACCCAAAAGATTACAAACAAGACCACACTATAGACACCAGCACAACTATGTTCATCACAGCACAATTTGTCATTGCTAAAATAAGGAACCAACCCAAATGTCCCTCAGTACATGAGTGTATCAAGAAAATGTGGTATATAAGCACAATGGAATTCTATGCCTCGATCAGAAAGAATGACATGGCCCCATTACTAAGGAAATGGAAGGATTTGGAAAAAATTCATACTAAGTGAAGTGGTCCAGACCCAAAGAAACATGTACTCTATGGTACAGCAAAGTAGACATGTCTAGCCCAAGTACTGGCTGGATGAACAAATTTGAGTATAGATATTCAAATGGAAGAAAGGGAAGTGAAGAACTCATAGACTGTGAGAAAATCCTTTGGAGTTTTGTGATTTACCAGGCTATGCATGTTGTATGTCCAAGTCAGTGCTGTATCCTACATGCCACCCCTGTGTATCAGGTTATATCGTAATGTAGCCAATCCCAACAACTTGTAATGTCACCTAGAGTTGGAGGTTATTGTACAAAACAAAAAAAGAAAAGAAAGAAATCTGGTATGTCCTTACCAATAAGATTATGCTTTATTGGCACATTCCTCTGAACCATTTTTGATTTGTCATAGCCTTCAATTAACTATTACACTATACTTACAACTTTTATTAAGCCTTTTAATTAAGAAGTAATTCTGAGATTTTTCTGTTTTGTATATAATTATCACAATTATTTTTATTATTTCACATTCTTATTATGTCGTTATTTTATTTTTTAAATTATTTTTATTTATTGTCAAAGTGTGATACAGAGGGGTTACAGATTCATATGAAAGGCAATGAGTACATTAATTTTTTCTTCATTTTATAAAAAGGTTCAGCTGTATTTTATGTTCTTATGGGTATATTTTTGAGTAACTACTTATTTTTTGTCAAAGTGATATACAGAGGTTTTACAGTTTCGTACATTTCTTGTACAATTTGTTACCTCCTCTCTCATTTCCCTCCTCCCAATCCCCCTTTCCCTCTTACTCCATGAGTTATTTTTAATAGTAAAAAGTGGATTTCAACCAAATTTCTTTCTTTTATTATTTTAAGTACTTGTACAGGTGAGTTTCCATTAAAAAAGCAGTGCATGAATATGATACATATATGGTCATTGTGTGAAGTTAACATGTTGTCACATATTTCATGCTATTTGATATATTTTAAATTTCTTGCATTTTGTAACTAGTTTCACGGGTAATACATTTTCCTCATTTGCATTGTTTTTCTGGGAAAATAATCTAAGAGGTAAAATGTCAATTTAAAGTCCCTATCTTTTATAGCTTTTAATATGTTTGTGTGTGTTAGAGAGAGAGACAGAGACAGCGTGAAAAGACAGCATAGAAGAAGGAAGTGTTAACTACACACTTCTCATAAACATTCCTTCATACCTCCATGACAATTCTTAATTGCCATGTCTAATCATATATGCATAGTGAATTTCTTAATTATTTTAATTATTCTTACATTGTTGTACAAAGGGGTTTAAATTCAGCAAGTCAGATTTTGAGTACAATGCATCTTGCTTCCACCATTCAATATTCTCCCCCATTTTTCTGAACCCCTCCCATCCCCATTTCATTTTTACCTACAGCACTGACTATTATGACTCAATTCTCCCACCCTTCCTTTCTTCATTGGTCTACCTCCCTTCACTTGACCTCCCCTGCCCACTCCCAACAACACTTTTCAGCTTCCCTGTATTCATTTTGTTCAACTCTAAGTAAGAACAATTCTTGAAACAATTCTTTCCCAAATTCTATGTGAATCACTCTCTATAGACTGGCCCTAAGCCTGAACTCTGTGCTTCAAGCCCCTTAAGCTTCAATAAACTCCTGGGGGAGATGTGACATGATTGTCAATCTCCTCTCTTTCTAAGATGATCCACTTTCACCTCTGAAACTACCTTCTCTATTCTAAAAAAAAAAAAAAAACAACAACCAAAAAACTGAACTTGCATAACATTTAGCATGTTACTTTAATTCTCTTGCCAGATGCAAGAATCAATTGTGAAGGTAACTGTTCTGACCCTTGTGGACATTCTGTTTCTCCTCTCCTTCCCTTCTTTCTCCGCTTTGTCCTTCTTTACTTTCTTTTTAATTCATCTTCTATAGGAAAAAATGTAGAACTATATTGACAAAACTCAACTATTTCTTTCTAATATAAACAATTAATATTAGTCCTATACTAAGAACTGTTGAGCTGAAACAATAGGATAGTAGTAGAGTAAATCTACTTGCCTAGCATTCACAAGGCCTCAGAAGCCATTCTCAGCATGTGTTCCCAAGTGGACCCATGCACGTGCGCACACACACACACATACACATAACCAGGGTGTGAACTCAAGGCCTATTCTTTCTAGGTAACTACTCACTTGAGACATAACCCTTGCCATATATGTTTATCTCTCTCTTTATCTATAGATACACAGTTATAGATAGATAGATTTATCTATCTATCTATATACACTATATATATACTATATAGAATATCTACATATATAGTTACATATGATGCCGTATATGTAGTGTACATATAGATATCTATAGTATATATACTTATATATTATATGTACATATATGTGTAGCATATCTATGTATCTATATATAGTATATCTATAGATATAGAGATAGATATAGTTATGGATATAGAGATATAGCAAAACCTCAAAACCTACTATTTGGATCATCATTGTTACAGACTACAATCCTAATCAGTTCTCAAATATTTGTTATTTTTTTTGCTCTGAAATATTTTGATTTCACTCTTGGTTAACATATTAATTATAGATAATGATAGGTATTTGGAAAAGGATCCCCTGATAGGTGCTTTGAGAGACAGTGAAGGGAAAATCTATCTTAGACCCTAAGGACTGACTCTGTTTAGTGGCAAGATGAATAGGGGCTCAAAGAAAAGGCAGCTACATAGCTTAATTGGTAAAATGTATCTCAGTGTGTCCAAGTTGTCCTCATCTGTAAAATACATGCAGATGGAGGAACAGGGAATAGGAATAAATTTGAGCATCAACAGTAGACAAATCAATAAGATGACAAACAGTACAATTTAAAAGTCAACACAAGCATTTTATACATTTGCACAGCACCCAACTTATTTACTTATAACTATATGAGGTAAATGTATTTCCCACATGTAAGAGAAAACATAGGTTCTTGTCCCTTACTTAACATAATTTTTCCAGGTCAATATCATACTTTCTCATGGATAAACAAAATTCTAAGAAAATCTACTATCATATTTTCTTGATCAAAGAAAGTTTGAATAAAGGAGATTGCATTAAACTGCAGAGATTCTGCAAGGCAAATGACATAGTTAGCAAGATAAATAGGAGGTGCAAAGTTTGGGAGAAGATCTTCACAAGCCAAACAACAGACAAGGGCTTCATATAAAAAAATCTACCTAGAGCTGAAAAAATTAAACCTCTCAATAACAATGTCTCAAAAAACAACATCATTCATAAGCAGGCTAAAGAATTAAGAAGAGATTTCTTTTTTAAGGAATTGTCACACATTTATTATAACTCCAAACTGAAAAGCAGACATCAATAACAGAATTGCTAAATAGTCACACATTGCTAAATGGAATACTGTAATAGATGGCAACTCAAGGGTATGAATTACAGCTATATGAACAACCTAAACAGCCTATGGATTAAAACAATGTTAAGCAAATGCAGCTAACATAATAGATTATATATTACACTGTTACATTTGCATGCAGTTGAAGAGAAAGAGTAAAACTAAACAATATATTACTTAGGATTGAATGTTTGTGATAAAACAATAAAGTAAAGCAAGGATATCATTAAACTTAGCATAATGGCTATTTCCAGGGCAGAGGGAAAGGCCAAGGGCATTAGAGGATATCTGGAGAGGTAGTAATATTTTATTTTTTGATCTTATTAGTTTCTTTCTTCATAATACTGTAGTCAGTTTATGCATTTAGAATATTTAACAACAAAATATTAAAAGTAATTTGATATACTGCAGATAACATGGAAAGGAAAGAAAGTTTGCCAAATTATGTAATCTATGACAGTAGAAACCACTGGTATGGGATAATCACTGACTAGTTTCTTATAAATGCTCACTTTCAAGTGTAGCTGTGCTTAACCCTACATACATACTCTTTTGTTTTTATGTATATATACACACATATTTAAATATAGTATGCAGATCTCTATCATAAATTGACAAACTAGGTAAAGAACTGTTGGCTGAAAGTTGTTTCTTTTGAAGTAACTAGTTATTTGTCCTCTAGATTTATAAGCAATGTAAGATTAAGAGCTAACAAGATGTAGAACAAGTTAGAAATCTATGCACTTCCTTCTTCGCAGTGTCTAGGTCCAGCTGTTTCCCTGAGTTATCAGGCTGGGTGGGAGGTAGGTGGATCTTTACTGGTAAGCTTAGTGAAGCTGGCACTTCACAAGTAGGTGGCCTCTCCTAAGTTTCATTCTGTCCCTCAGTGTTAAGGTTCTAAGGTGGAATTACTGCTGGTTCTAATTTCAAGACATAGTTCCAAGGATTCCATTCCTTTAAAAATTTCTATTCCTAGAAAAACTACACTTACAGGCCATTGAAAAACTCTTGTGGGGCATACATTTTGGAGATGTTCACTGGGTGACGCCGCGCTGCTGGGTGCATTATTTTCATTCCAAGCTCAAACTATGTGATGCTCAGCTTCACAAATATCCAAATTTGTGTATTACACTTTTAATTTCTCCTCAGTCAAAACGGGAACAAAATTGGAACACTGTCAAAAGTAAAAAGAAGAAAAAAGATTCTGCTGCCATTGACTGTTGATCTTTTTCCCTTTGAATATAATTTGGGATGATGGTCACATAGAGATAGTCAAGTCTACGGAAATTAAGGCAGAATGCTCAGCCTGGCTTTTGCAGCTTTAGGTGGAAAGAAATAGGGTCGGGGCAACCTTTGCAGCATCCTTCTCCTCTCCCCCTCCATCCACATTTCCTGCAGCATTTTAACTAAAGAAAACCCAACCAGCTGTTAAATTACCCATTAGAATTTTCCCTGGCCTAATGCTTGCACATATACATGGTGGTGGGAGTGCAGAAACCCTGAGCTTCCCAACTTTGTCTCTTATACACTTGTTCCTATTCTTCTACCTCAAGTGGAGATGAGCACTGTCCACTACAGCAGCTTCCAAGCCCCACCTCAGAGCTGGGAAATCTGTTCTTGTTTACCTTCCTTTAGTCTCATGCTCACGCTACTCTGCAGGACAGGTTAAACACATAATTTTGAGGATTGTGGTCCTTTCAAAATATCTAGTCTTAGAGGACTACATAACATTCCATAAGATTTTTTTAAACTGGAATTTATTCTCCAGGACAGCAACATCGCTAGTAAACTTGCAAACTGTAAAAATATTTCACAAGTAGTTAAGTCAGACCTGGTGACTCTGCACTCAAGCTGCACTCATTTCCCTTCCCGGCTAGGGTGTTGCGGGGTGTGTGTGTGGGGTGTGGCTCACAGCTCTCATCTTTGCATTGTGCTTGCACCTCCATCATTTCCAAGATCCGCTATTGTCATTCGAGACAGGCACTCACTCACTCACTCACTCATACATTCGCCAAATATCTGCTTGGCCAACCCCAAGGGTTCTGCTGCTATGTCCTGGCAGTGAGGCAACTTCTCCCTTGGTCTGGCGTTTTGAGGTCCTGGTGGTGTCTGGATGCCTCCTCTCATGGTGCTGAGCCTGGCCTCTCCCTGGCAGGCAGTGTGGCTCCCACCTTCCCCGGAGAATACTGCTACTGAGCAAGCTCTCCCTGCTGTCCTCTGGTCAGGGGTGAAGTTGGGAGGTAGTTCTGCTGGGCCCCTCCCCCTCCTCTCTTCAGCTATCTTCAGTTCTGATGTGGCCCTGGAGTAGTCAGCAGAGGCAGCTGCAGTAGCAGAGACACATTGGTGGCTGCTACTCCCCTCGACCCCAGAAAAGATTTCTGTGGAGATAAAAGAAAAGTATCCAATTGAGAGACAAAGGGTAAAATACGAGAAACAACAACAAAAGCAATACTTGCAAAACTGTTTGGTGTAAGTGAACGGAAGACCTCAGGGGGGACAGGGGGAGGGGGGAGGGGCGTATGAGGGATAAGGTAACAAACAGTACAAGAAATGTATCCAATGCCTAACGTGTGAAACTGGAACCTCTCTGTACATCAGTTTCATAATAAAAACTTAAAAAAAAAGAAGTTAACAATAACAACAACAAAAAGTATCCAATAGGCACATGAAGAAATGTTTGACATCTCTGGCTATAAAACAAATGCAAATCAAAACTACATTGAGATTCCACCTTACCCCAGTTAGAAGGGCCATTATGAAAAATACAAATAATAATGGATGCTGGCAGGGGTGTGGTTGAAAGGGAAAGCTCCTACACTGTTGGTGGGAGTGCTAACTCGTTCAACCACTCTGGAAAGCACTATTGATTTTCCTCAATAGGTTAAACAGAAAGCTACCCTGTGACCAAGCAACCCCACTCCTGGGCGTTTATCCAAATGATTACAAACAGCTATGTTCACTGCAGCATTATTTACTATAGCATTACTAAGATATGAAAGCAACCTAGATTCTCCTCAGTGGATGAAGAATGGACCTAGAAATTGTGGCATGTATATGCAATAGAATTCTATACTTCCATCAGAAAGAATGACATCACACTATTCCTAAGGAAATGCAAAGACTTGGAAAAAAATCTTATTAAGTGAAGTAGGCCAGAACCAGAGAAACACAGTCTCCATGGCCTCCTTCTATGGCAATGATTGGTATATGCCTAGGATAGTCCTAGCCGAAGATCACAATAGCTCACTATCTATCTACCTATGACCATATAAAATAATGCTAATTGAAATGAGCTCCAAGATTAGGAACAAGGGGCTTTTTTTGTGCTGTGGGGCTTTTTTTGGTACTGTGTGAAGTGATGTCTATTTCCTTTCATTTTCCCCCATTTTGTTCATTACCTACTATCACTGTCGTTTGTTTGTTTGTTTGGTGCCTTGTGTGTTGTATATATGTTTAGCTATTTTGAGGAAGTAAAGAATGCTGAGGCATAGGACAAAGGGTGAACCAATACAACAATGATACTCACAAGACATTTTGTTGGAAATGACCTTTACAACTTGTGGGGAAGGTACTCAGGGGCAAGAGAAAGTGGGAATAAATGAGGGGAGGTGTAGAAGTGTTTGACACGAAAGATACTCATTGCCTTCTGCAGCTGTTATCCCACTGTACATCATGTTTTCAATAAAATGTTAAAAAGAGATTTAATAAAGAGAAGAACAAGGAATGACTTTCAATGGATGAGAAGAAAAATTTTAAGCCTTCAAGAATAATCACGATCATGCATAGGGCTGGGAATATGGCCTAGTGGCAAGAGTGCTTGCCTTGTCTACATGAAGCCTCGTCTACATGAAGTTTGATTCCTCAGCACCACACATATAGAAAATGGTCAGAAGTGGCACTTTGGCTCAAGTGGCAGAGTGCTAGCCTTGAGCAAAGAGAAGCCAGGGACAATGCTCAGGGCCTGAGTTCAAGGCCCAGGACTAGCCAAAAAAAAAGAAGAAAAAAAAGAATGAATCACCTAGCAGGAAATACTTTCAAATACAAGCCAAACTATAATTGCAGTTCAAATGTATTATACTGTATTATAATCACATAGTGTATTATAATCATATTTCCCTTCTAAGAATCCCTATCAAGAATCCTTATGCAAGAATTACAAGCACCACAATTACAAACACAAGGATCCAGACTTACTATCTTTGCTTTAAAAAAATATTTACAACTTGCAAAATAGCATAGAAATCTAATTACATCATACAGAGAGACTTTTTAACCCTCTTTTTAAGACTTTTCCAATTTTTAATACAACCCCACAGGCAGTTTTAGAAATACCAAACAAATCATCACATTGCCCATTTTACCCTCAGGTTTCCATTGTCCATCAGCAAGGAACAGACAAAGATAGGCCTCCACTGGCCTGTCCTACAGAATGGGCATATACCCATCTGACTCCTTAGAGCTCGATGAACTGCCTTTGTGTCAGCTTACTCTTTTTCCACCACATGTGCACTCACACCTGGGGCCTGCCTCACCATTCATGGACCAGCTAAGCTGCACCTTTGCCAATTCAACCCTCAACCCTGAAGACAGGCATACAGGCCCATCCTAAGTTTTCCTGTCCTTTCCTTTTGATCTTTGACTGAGAAACCCCAAGTAGTTCTTTAACAGTTATAAACATTAATAACCAAATTTCTGACATTTAGTCTCAAATTTGTAAACAGTGGAGAGAAATAAATTTTAGATTCTCAGTGCCTTTTGCTAAGCCAGATAAATTGATTACAGTGCAAACAGCCTAACACATTAAGATACCAATATTTTGCAACTGCAAATTAAAGAATTTTTTTGGTTTAAACTATAATTCCTCTTTAAAGCAATGCAAAAATCCTTTAAAACATTTGGGAACACGCAAACTTGATGAACTTTTTGTAGTTTGAACTGAAACTCAACCATTTTTACATCATACTGACAGTTTTAATCTTTAATATGTTCACACTCACACACACACATATATTTGCACAAAAGATCCTAAAGCTGGCAAAAAAAAAATATGGACCGTACATTTTCCAGTGGCAAGTGATATTTTTTTCCAATCTTGTAAATCACAAAGATTTAAGACAAAATTTTTTAACAAATTACTTTGGCATTCTATGGCCTTATTTACCAGGGCTTGCTTCTGTAGCAAGGCATCTTAGGACACCAAGTAGTTTTTGGTTGAATAAAGCTGGGTGTGGGTCCCCTGGAGCTAAATTGAGCCCACCCAGTACTTGACTCAAGTCTTTACCCCAATTTTGACAGGAGCATTTTAAATTCTCACTTTACATTTTGAATACTTGCAGCTGGGGAAAGAAGGCGGTTATCTGATCTCTTAGCCCACAAGGTGGCCTGACTGACTTTTACAATTTAAGCCAGGAGCACTTTACAAATTCAATTTATTCTGAGACTGAGAATTGCCAATGGTTTGAACCAGGCCCAAAGCTGCCTGTACCTTTCCAACTGCCCCATCCTGGTCCATTGACATGAATAAAAATATCATTATCCACTTGGGTTGGACTAATGAGGCTTCTCTATCTACTGTTATTGTATAATTTTAAAATATTGTATTTTCATTTGGCTTGTGAAGTTTTGAAGGTCAGAAGGCAGCTTCCCCAAAATATATCACTTTTGCACAAGTATACTTTGAGTTGAATTGAAATAAAATCATGTTTCAGAGAAGCTGTCTGGGCTGGGAATGTACATTAATGGCAGAATTAGTTCCTGTTAATCCCAAAGCCCTGGATTCTCCAACACTGAAGATAGGGAGCAGCTGTAGGAGAGGGAGAATGGGAGGAGGAGGAAAGTGGTGATCACATAGAAAGGAGAAGGGGAGGAGGAGAAGTAGGATCAAAGACAAATTGAAAGTCAGAGCAAGGAATTAGCTCAGGGGTAGAGCACTTGCATAGAATTCCTGAGGTTCAGGGTTTGATTCCTCAGATAGGGCTAGAGCGAGGCTAGGGCTAGAGCGAGGCTAGGGCTAGACCTTTGACAGGATAGGGTAGGACAGGGTAGAGGTAGAACAGGGTAGGACAGGGTAGAGGGAGCCAAGCTCAAGCTCTGACAGAATTGTCTCAGATCCGAGAGGATGCTGAGATATTGGCAATAGATGAAAAAACGCAGGGGGAAGACATGAAAAATTGTGAGAGGGAAAAGCCAGTGGATGTTCAGGCATTGGTAATAAAAAACAAATGCAGAGGGAAAATGTGGAAAACGGTGAGATGGAAGAGCCAGAGGATGTTTAGAGTTCAATAATGGAAGAACAGATGCAGGAGAGATAACCAAAAGGCTGTGAGATAGAAGATCCAGACAAAACAGAAGAGTGGAGAGCTGTGAGAGACACCTTGGATATGGTCTGGAAGAGTAAATTCCATATAGATAGCACCGACTTGCCTGGCATCATAGACAGAAACCGGAAGTGGATACCATTTCTGCCTCCCTGGCTTGTCATCTAGCCAAAGGTGGTGGTGCTGTATGACCCCTCACGCAGTGGGAAGACCACACTGGAGAGGAAGTTGGTTCTGGAGTGGGCAGAGGGCCATCTGGACTACCTTACCCCTTCTCATGGGTCTTCTACTTCAGCTGCAGGGAGCTGGCCCACATGGCACTCTGCAAGTTGTTGGAAATTCTCTCCCTTGACTTCCTTGAGTTGGACAATGACATCATGAGGTTTCTGGTGAACCCCAGGATTCCCTGTTCATCGTGGATGGCTTTGATGAGATGACATTCCCCAAGTGAGACCTCACAGATAATCTTTGCATTGACTGGCTGGAAGAGAACCCCGTGCCTGTCCTGCTGATCAGCTTGCTGAAGGGGAACCTAGTCCACAAGGCCACCCTGATGGTCACCATGCAGCCCCGGGCCCTGTGGAACCTCATCCCCCTGGCCAGCCAGCCATGCTCCCTCTGTTTCCAGGGTTTCTCAGAGGAGGATAAGCAGTAGTACTTCCACAAACATTTCAAAGACCAGGTCCAGGCCCAGAGAGCCCTGGAGGCCATGAAGAGTAGTGAAACCCTGTGGGCCATGAGCAGGGTACCTGCCATGTGCAGGCTGCTATGTGCATGTCTGCAGCCACATACAGAGAGAGGTGTCGACCCCGCCTGGGCCTGCCAGACCTCCACTCACCTGGTTTTCCAGTTTTACTGTGACCACTTTCGCCCTGGTTCCAAAACCCTGGCTCACAGGCTGGAGTTCCTGTGTTTCCTGGCTGCCTATGGCCTGTGGACCCACGTATCTGTGTTCTAACTGGAAGATATGGGGAAACTTGGGGTGCACGAGTCCACCCTCCACCCTTTCCTTGCCAATCACATCATTCAAAAGAACTGGAACTATGGGTCATATACTTACTATTTCATTCACCCCACCGTCCAACAGTTCTTGGCTGCTCTGTTCTACATCCTGAAGCACAAGAACAGCAGATGCGAAGGCTGCCACTCTGGGACGATAACATCAAAGATATGAGTAAGCCGTTCTCCCAAGAGGCACAGATGAAGAGCCCCGATCTGGCCCAGACAGACATCTTCCTGTTTGGCCTCTTGAACAAGAAGAGGGCCCAGGAGCTGGAGGCGGTCTTTGGTTGCCAAATGCTCATTGCGGAGATCAGACGGGAGCTGCTGGAGTGGACGTCCACCTGAGGAGACCAAGCCCTTCCTCTTGCAATGGAGCAGAGCCAGGTCTTCTCCTGGCTCTACAAATATCAGGACAAGGAGCTGGTGCAGGAGGCCTTGGATTCCTTTGAGGAAATGCTTCTGATCTTAAAGAGCCACCAGGATTTCCTGCATGCTTCCTTCTGCCTCAAGCACTGCCCAGACCTGTGCAGGCTCACGGTACAGGTGGTCAAGGGGCTGTTCAAGGACAGCGCTCAGCTGAGATGTTACCTTCAAGATGGGAGGTTTCAGCCTGGCAGCACACTTGCCCTGTGGCTGGATTTTTGCTCTTCCATTTGCTCCTACCCAAGCCTGAGAGCTTTGACCATCAACCAGAGCTTTCTGAGCTCTGCCTCCTCAAGGGTGCTCAGCCAATACCTGGACTACACCACCTGGCATGTGAAGAAAGTGGTGATTCAGTGCATCACCCATGAGATCGCCTATGAGGACTTGCGCCTGGACCTCATTGGCAAGGAGAGCCTCACCCACCTGGCCCTGGAGGGCCGTGTCCAGGAGGACAAGGTGCACCTGCTGCTGATGGTGGGCGAGATACTGAAGAATGAGAGGTGTCACCTGCAGTCCCTGAGGCTGGGGACATGCTGTGACATCAACCCCCAGCAGTGGGCCATACAAGCCTGCCAGTCCCTGACTGACCTGGACATTGTGGACAACGAGATTCTGGACCCAGGCTCCAAGATGCTCTGCCAGATCCTGATGCAGCCAGAGTGTGCTATGCAAAAACTGTCCCTGGAGAATTGCCAGCTCAGCCATATCTGCTTCAAGGACTTTGCCTCTTCATCATCAGTCAGCACCTGACACATCTAAGCTTGGCCAGCAATGACCTTGGGGATTTTGGGGTGAAAATCCTGTGTGAAGGCTTGCTTCATGCTCAACTGCAGACCCTGGTGTTGCATCATTGCAAAATGGGGGTAGAAAGCTGCCAATGCTTCGATGCCCTTCTCCAGGAGGCTGCAGCCTCACCAGCCTGGACCTGAATCTGAATTCCATCAATGCTGGGCTGCTCGTGCTCTGTAATGCCTTAAGGAAGGGAAAATCCATGCTAAGAACCCTCGGGCGAGCCTGCCTGCCTATCTACCTACTCATGTACTCATACCTATAATGAAGAGATAATGCTTTCATGCAGCACACAGAATGCATACTTCTCTCCTTCATCCGGACATATACATATTTTCCCAGCATCTATTCATAAAGAATTTGAACTGACACAAAATTCTTAAAGTAATTACTGCTCTACCATTAGAACTTATAGGCACAGGTAGGAAGTTCCTGAACATAGTTCCAGGGGCATAACAGATAGGGGAGAGTCTTGAGAAATGGGTCTATTAAAAAGTAAAAAGTTTCTGCACAGCTAAAGACATAGCCACCAAACCAGAAAGACAGCCAACCACATAGGAACGGATCTTCACCAGCACAGCAACAAAGGCCTAATATCTGTCATCTACAGAGAACTCAAAAAACTAACCCCGTCCAAACCCAGTAAACCAATTATTAAATGGGCAAAGTAGCTAAAGAGAGACTTCGCAGAAGAAGAGATAAAAATGGCAAAGAAACATATGAGGAAATGTTCAACATCCCTGGCAGTAAAGGAAATGCAAATACAAACTACCCTGAGATACCACCTCACTCCAGATAGAATGGCCTCTACTCTGAACTCAGGCAATAAGAAATGCTGGGGGGGGGGGATTCAGGGAAAGAGGAACCTTTCTCTACTATTGGTGGGAGTGCAAATTAGTACAGCCACTTTGGAGAACAGTGTGGAGGTTCCTCAAAAAGCTCAGCATAGACCTACCCTACGGCCCAGCCATACCACTCCTAGGCATCTCTCCTGAACAACAGGTCTCAGGATATCAAAAAGACATCTGCACATCCATGTTTATCACTGCACAATTCACAATAGCCAAAATATGGAAACAACCCAGATGCCCCACTACAGATGAATGGATAAAAAAAATGTGGTACGTATACACAATGAAATACTACATAGCGATTAGAAATGATAAAATATTGGTATTCCCAGGGAAATGGTCAAAACTTGAACAAATAATGTTGAGCGAGACAAGCATAGAACACAGAGAACAAAGGGGCATGGCCTCCTTGATATATGACTGTTGGCGGAGGCGGGGGAGGAGATGGGGGCAGGTCTGCAAAACAACAAACATCTTTTCAAATGATATTTCCACAGATTTCGGTCAGTGACCTTACATTATGTGTCTAAAACCAAACAACTAATAAACATAAAAAAGTCAAGAATAGACCTATCAGTGGCTCACAATAGCTCAACCGCTATGTACACATGATCATATAAGATGAGGAGAAGCAAAAACAATTCCAAGAGAAGGACATAGGAAGATTCCATTGTTGACATTACATTTAAAGTTCTAGGTGAATTTCCTTTGGCGTACCCTATGTGGTTACGCTATATGATTTTGGTACACTCGATACTGTATAAATGCCTACCTGATCTGGGGAAGGAAAAGCAAAACGAGGGTGTAAGATATCACAAGAAATGTACTCACTGCCTTATTATGTAACTGTACCCCTTTTGCACAACACCTTGTCAACAAAATTTAATTAATAAAATTAAAAAAATAAAAAAATAGAAAAGAAATTATTTTATTATAATTAAACAGTGTAAAGTGTTCTTTTTATATTTCTCCACATCCTTTATATCAGTTATATGTTTTGTTTCAGTTTTTCCCCAAATCTGTGGCTTAGCTTTTAATTTTCTTAAGACAAAGTAGTGCCTTTTGAGGAACACATGTTTTAGCTTTTGATTAAATTTGCTTGAAATTTACACTTTTACTTTAGACCTTTTATTCCTATGTAAGAATTTTTTGAAAAGTGTGACACTAATTAAGATGCATTGTATTCATAAACTGCGTTGTTTCATAGCACCTCCTTTGTACAACTAAAGATAATAAAAATTAAGAAAAAAATTTCCTAAACTAAATTCACAAAGAATTTCTCCTATCTTTCCATACATTTTATACTTTTGTGAATTGTTCAGAGGTTTGTACTAATGTGGAGATTTTGCTTCTGTAGACCTGTATATGAAAAGCATAGGAAGGAAAAATAAGGACCAGAAAGAATTCCATGTCCCCTAGGCAGAGGGATCCTATTTGGGTAGTAAATGTCACAGTGTTTCTAATCTGTTATTTTTTGTAAAATAAATTGATAGGTGAGGTACATTGTAAGCATGTTTTAAATTATGAATAAAATTGAAAACATTTTCCAATTATATATGTTCTTGATAAAAATTAATTTCAGTTGCACATATTTAAAATCTTTCTTTTATTGGTTTCTAAATTTTTTAAAGGTTAACCCTTTTTACTAAGAACCACTATTGTGGGAATTTACTGTTTCCTTATCTGGTGTAAATATACAGACCATTTGTTTTTAGCTCCCCTCCATCCCTCTCTTTCTTGTTTTTGTTTGTTTGTTTGTTTTCCCTTTCCCCCTTTCCCTTCTTCTCCCTCCCTTTCCCTCTTTCCCTTTTCTTTCTTGTAGACTGTACTTGAACTCAAGCCCTTTACTGCTTGAGCTGCTTTTACGATTCTTGTAACATGGTCATGGAAAGTAGTATGTCCCACTTTTATGAAAGAAGCATCTTCAGCACAGTGAAGATTAGCATCTTAATTTTGATCCCGGAAACTGTAATAATGGAAGTAGGAGCTCAATTTCAGGACTTTAGTTCTCATTTTGTACTTTTCCACTAAATCCTGTGGTGAAATCTTGAGTAATATGTCTCCTGGACTAATGACCAAAAAACAGTAAAACTCACCTTTTGCTCTTCTTAGATGCCAAGCATCTAAGAAAGTCATTGTTGTGATTAAGGTTGCTTAATTGAAATTAAAAGAAGAAATTTTAGAAAAATGTGATTTCCATCAGTGTTTCCAGAATGACTCCGTTGTTGCTAATCATAGAGATACATAATATTGGTCCAAAACTGTGGCTTTGCTTGCTGTTGTTCTATTCTGGAATATAGTGGGACTGGACACAGACTTTCCTAATACTTTTCTCTTGAAATTTAACATTCAGGAAGCCCTGAAAATGTAAAAACATTTCAGTCTAAATATTTATAGCTTAGAATTATCTCCTCTTCCATACCCTGCTACCAAGTACATGTTTAATTATAAAATTACAATGCTTGACCTGGGAGGGAAGGAACATAAGCACCCAAAATAAGGCATTTTTGTTAACTGTATAGATATGTCAGAGTTACATGTTAGGATGAAAATATCCTGCAATTGTGGTTTCATTTTCCCTATTTATTTTCTTTCTTTCTCCCCATCTTTTTCTCTCTCTGTCTCTCTGTCTCTGTCTCTCTGTCTCTGTCTCTGTGTGTGGGTTTTTTTTTTTTTTGCACATGTGCACTCTTGTACTAACTCTGTTGTCTCTGAAATCACAAAACTTTTAGTGGACTTCAACTGTGATAGCCTTTGGTTTCTAAACATAAAAGGAACAGGAATGATCTTTAATGGAATGCTTATTAACTTTAGTATCTAGACTTCTATGGACTGTTTAAATTTAATATTCGAGAGTTTTGTATGGATTCCTAGGGGGTATTGTTACAGAGTGCCATTTTTTATGCCATGTGAATATCAGGACAGTATTTGAGCTTTAGTTCAGAATCATAACTCCCTTCTGAGTCAAACTTTTCTTTAGATTAGTGGTTTGTTAGAACAATCTAGTGGGTTTGTTAAAACATATCAAGTGTTTTAGGTAGGGAACTGGTTTTCAGATACAGCTATTGATCTTGGGACCACCCTTTGGGAACCACTGCTGTAGGTCACATAGAATGGGACCTTATATGGAATATTTCTCAAGATATAGGGCCTTGTATTTATCCTTTTTGATATGAGAATTGCAGAATGTGTACAGGTAACTTGTTCGCATGTGATAGTACACTTTAGAAACCTTTTTTCCGCTTTTAAGCAATTCACTTTTTCCACTTGTTTTAAGTTATTTTCTTTCCCTTCCTTTCCCCCTTTTCCTCCACCTTTTTCCTCCTCAGTTTCCTCCTCTTTTTATTCCTTCTCTCTTTCCCTCTCCCTCTCCTTTTTCTTTTTGTCTCCCCTCATGATCTCTCTTCATTCTCCTCTCATCGTCTGTCTTTTTCTTCTTCCTCCCTCTTACTCTTCTGTCTTGTTCTGTCTCCTCTCATCCTATCCTCTTAACTCACCTTCTTCTCTTTTGTGCTAGGATGAGTGAAAATGGGACTTTGTATACGTGATACCACTGAGATTTATCCACACTTTTAAATTATGTGTTTTAAGTGTAAACGTAAATATTTGTGATCAGTTCTGGGTTGTAGGGAGCCAAGAGCAAAGTTCATCCTGACCTCTGGCTATGTTGTTATCTCAATAAATGTGTAAGGATATGGCTTACTTAAAAGACACTAAGAGTCTGGTTTATGTTAACTATTCAACCTTATTTTGTCTTTACTGCCACCTGTTATTGCTGACTTCAAAGCTTTTTTGTTTTCTTGAACTTTAGTAACCCTATGCTATTCCCTGGTTCCTAAACTGCATATAAGCTGGAAGTTAAGGATAAACGGGCTGCAGTTTTGAGCTGCAGACCTCCCGAACCCCATCTTTTATCTTTTGTCTTTTGTCTGTAGTCTTGTACTTTTCTTTTTCTGTTATCCTTGTCCACTCAATCAGGACTCCCTTTCGTTGCTGGCTGGCTCCAGCAAGTGGCGCCTGAACAGGAACCTGAACACCTTGGACTATGGCAGAGGACCCCACTGTGGTAAATGAATGTCCAAACACTTGGGAAGGAGAACGGGAGAGAGTATAGTCGGGAGTAAGTAATTATGGGACAAGGTAACAGCCGCACGTTATACGTGCAGGCAGGCCCTCAAGGGAATGCCTCATGCCCGGGGAGTGAAACTTTGGGCACGGACAGTTAGAATGTTTTTTTCACTTTGCTTATCACTGTTATGACGTAACTTGATTTTTTTATGCTGGCTTACAATTTGGCTAAGTCTGAATTCTTGTGTTTGTAATTCTGTGTTTGCAATTTTTGTATTAAGGAAAATTTGTCATTTGAGTTTAAAGGTTTTGTAGACCGTAACTCAAAAAAATAGGCTCTTTTAAAACAAGCAGCCTGATGCAGTGGGAGGCACCTGGTGCCTCTAGGTTTCAGAGTTCTTCAAATGCAATTAAAAACCAAAGTGTAAATGGTAAAGCAGAGATTAATAAAAAATTTGTTCCAAAGTGGAAAAAGGAAAAGTTACAGCTACAAAAATGATTGTTTAATTGCTAATCCAGTTTGCCCATAGGCTTTTGTAACAGTTTCCTACAGGCTCACAGAGAAGGACAGACAATTCCTACAAGTTTGTCAGATGTAACTTTGGTCCTCAGTAAGTTCCAGGTAACATCATGCTTCAAAACTAATTCTGTGTGGGTAATTTAGGCACTGTTAGGTCATCAGAGATCAGTTTCCCCAGCCAGTCAGAAAAATGCTTTTACAAACTAACATGTTAAAAGGATACATTGCCATAGCCCAAGGAAAAGTCTGTATAGTTGTTAAAAGTTAAATGTTAGATGTAATTTCCAGTTTGGAGTAAAGTTCCCAATGGACATCTGATCCTGGCAACCCCTTGGTACAGTAGGTTAAGGTTCTATAGGTTCCTGACTAAAAAAGGCCAATGCTTCTGAGTCAGCCTGAAGTAGTTACAGAAGATGGATGATCTTCGCCTATCAGTTCCCCTTTAAAGATCAAGGCCCCCAAAAATGAATCCGAGGGCCACTGCCTAAACCAGTGGGGTGCCAGCCTGCAAGAGACAGTGTAAAAGTAAGGATTGTCTTCAACTGTCACAGAATACTCCAGTAAGTTGCTGATGGTGTGAAGAAGTAGATGTTGGTGTGAGTGGGGATGTGTTAAGTTTTATAAGACACAGCTTATAAAACAGTATAAGGAAAGATTTTAGAAAGAGAATTGGGGGAACAAAAATGTTTCCTTTAAGTTAAAAGTTTTGGCATGTTAAAAGTGAGAAAGACAATCTCTAAAAAGTTTAAGTATGTAACAAATGGTATGGGTATATTTTAAAATTAAAACTTCTGACTAAAGTTGTAGCAAACCTCAACAACATCTGGCATCATTACAACTTATCCTTGGATCTGTTCCAGCTACATAGACCGATTGCATTACTCAAACAGGCACTTCCTTTAGATTCAGAGGTGGATAAAACTCTTTTACTAATGTTAAGGGGCTATTAATGACATTGCTCGGCCTGTGGATACTTCTACTGATGGTTTTCCTATGCCTTCCTTGCATTGTACGTATATTGCAAAACTCTTTTATGAGTTAAGCCAGCCAGTTACATAAGATCAAGCTCCAAGTAAATGAATTTCCCCCAGAGGAACTGCAGCCAGAGATGCATAAGAGGGGGTGCTGGTCTGACCAACATAAGACAGAGCCTTCAGCTTCGCTCTGAGGAAGTTCCCAATGACAGGTAAGGCAGACAAGGTGATCCACCCAACGTAAGACAGGCGGGTTCGCTTCTTTAAACAAAGATGTGGAGATCTAGGGAGCCAACAGCAAAGTTCATCCTGACCTCTGGCTATGTTGTTATCTCAAGAAATATGCGAGGATAAGACTTACTTAAAAGACAACACAAGAGTCTGGTTTATGTTAACTATTCAACCTTATTTTGTCTTTACTGCCACCTGTTATTGCTGACTTCAAAGCTTTTTTGTTTTCTTGAACTTTAGTAACTCTACACTATTCACTGTTTCCTAAATTGCATATAAACTGGAAGTTAAGAATAAATGGGGCTGCTGCAGTCTTGAACTGCAGACTTCCCGAACCCCATCTTTTGTCTTTTGTCTTTTGTCTCTTGTCTTGTTCTTTTCTTTTTCTGTTATCTTCCCCTCCTCAATCAGGACTCCCTTTCGTTGCTGGCTGGCTCTGGCACTGGGTGAGTGATCTAGTGATCTCTATGTCTATGAATCAGAGAGCAAAAGTAAAATTGTTTAGATTGTAATTGCCTTGTACCATTTTGATTTCTAAAAGGAATATGTATGCTTACACATAAGAAACAGTTTCTCTTTATTAAGTGTGACTTCCCTGCATGTTTGAGTATATGTCTTGTATATGACAAGGAAAATTATCCATATGAAACCTGTGGAAACCCATTATAACCTGGGTAATTAAGTGCCTGGTAAAATTTGCTAGAACAACATCTTCAACATAGTTTAATTGTAGATATTAATGAGTAAATTTTTAATTTCCAAAACATTAATGTGTTAAGTCTTATTGTGACATGCATGCACATGTGAGTAACCAGGAACCTTTTGCATGTATATGGAAATATCGACATATAAAGTGAGGTAGAAGAATAATTTTAAATTATTTTTCACTTTGTAAGAAAGCCTTAGTTATTATATTTTAAAAAGAGAATGACTTAAAAGGGCATTGTGGTACATACCCATAATGCAAGCCACTTGAGAGGTAGAGATAAGGAGGATCCTATGTTACTAAGTCCCTCATCTCAACCAATATGCCACATGTGGTGATAGGAATCTATCATTCCAGCTACATGAGGTCTAGATGGTAAGATTATAGTTTGAGGCTAGCCTCAAAAAATCATGAGGGAAAAATCATGAGACTATCTGAAGAATAAAGTGAAAGTGGGCTAGGAATGTGGCTCAAGGGGTAGAGTGCCTCCCTAGAAAGCCACAAGTCCTTGAGTTCAAACTCAATACCACCCCAAGGGCAAAAACAATAAAAACAAAAACAAAAAAAGAATGAAATAAAACACACAGAGACAGATTGATGACTCGTTCCAATTTCCCTGTTAGGCATGTCTAACAGTTCTTATGCTGTGATCACTGTGGGAGTTACCAAGATGTCTGTGCTATTCTTATGGTGCTTACGATGAAGATGGATATATTTAGGGATGAAGTGGCTAATGGAAAGTGATCTAAGATAAATTTCCATATGAAATCAAAGAATGAATAGCTGGATTCTAGTTCAATGGTAAATGAGATTTCAACTGTAAACTTTAATCCCAGCTACTCAGGAAGCTGAGGGCTGAGCATTGCTTTTCAAAGCAAGCCTGGACAGTATTTTGTTAACCACCAAAATTCAGAACTGGAGTTGGCTGAAGTAGTAAGAGGGATATCCTTGAGTAAAAAAGGTAAGGAGCCAGGTGCCAGTGGCTCATGTCTTTAATCCTAGCTACTCTGGAGACTGAGACCTGAGGTTTAAGATTCAAAGCCAGCTTGGGCAGGAAAGTTTGTGAGATTCTTATCTGCAATTAACCAGCAGAAAACCAGAAGTGGTACTGTGGCTCAAGTGGTAGAGCACTAGCCTTGAGCTGAATAGCTCAGGGACAGTGCCCAAGCCCTGAGTTCAAGCCCCACTACTACCAAACAACAACAAGAACATGGTTAAGGAACAGTGCCTAGTCTGTGAGTCCCAGTAACAGCATATACACAAAAAAAAGGCTTCAGTGTGTAGATTGGATTGACATAATATCTCAGTTCAGGGAGCCACATGATTAAAGGCTGGATGTTTAGAATATTGAGATTTGGGAATTTGGAGTAATACCCTAAGGAGTATGAAATCATGGTGTAGATACTGAAGTGTAAAGACTAGTTGAGAGAATATAGTGCTAATCCAGGTAGGAGATTATGAATAGCTGAAGGGGCACAGAACTCAGCAACTTGCTTTTAGAGAGGGATGCAGGCAGGCAGGCAGCACCCCTGAACAACCTCAAACCAAAGCCAAACCCTAACCTCAACCTTATCCATAAAGTGAACCCAAGCTTAAACCTGAGATGGAACGTAAAACCGAATGAGAACCTGAACCCAAAACTGAAACTGACACTGAATCCACATACCAAACACAAAACCAGAAGTGGAAACCAAAACTGAAACTGAAAGCAAAATAAAATCCAAACCAGAAAATGAAATTTAAATTGAATCTGAAAGCAAACTCAAAAGGAAAACCAAAGTCCAAACCGGAAATGGAAGCCAAAATTGAAAGGGAAACCTAAATCAAAGCCGAAACCAAACACAAAACCAGAAAAGGAAACCAAATTCAAAACAGAACCCAAATGCAAACCCTTACTCAAACTCGAATACAAACCCAGAACAAAAGCAAAACTGAAAATAAAATCAAACCAAAATTGAAAGCAAATACAAAATTAAAATGCTAAGCAAATCAGAGTCCTAACATGCACAGGACACGGACCCAAAGCCTGAATACAAGCGAGAACCAAACCCAAACTCAAGCCCAAACCAGATCCAGAACCGATACCCGAACCCAAGTCTGAACCAGACCCCAATACTGGACCCAAACCTGAACCCCAACCCAACTCTGAAACAGAAACCTAACCCCAAATCGAAACTGAAACAAAACCCGAATCCTTACTCAAACTCAAACAAGAACCTTAATTTGGGTTCCAAACTGGAATACAAAAAGAAAAAAAAGACAACACCTAAACAAAACCCGAACACTTACCTGGACACAACCATGAACCCAAGCTGGACCACAAGCAGCGAGGCAAACCCGAGCCCAACCTGAGCCTGAACCCAAACCGGAACATGAAACTAAAACCAAAATCCAAACGGAAAGGAAAATTGAAACAGAAAACTAACCACACCCTTACTCAAACTCAAAGAGGAAGCCAAATCTTAAATAGAAAAAGGAAGGAGAATTGAAACTAAACCCTAACCCTTACCTGAACACAAACAATAGTGTGAACATAAGCCTGAACAAGTACCTCAACTCAAAGTCAAACCCCAACCTCAAACTTAGCCCAAAAATGAACCCCAGCTTAACCCGAAGCCGGAACCTAAAGCCAAACGTGAACATGAATCTGAAAATGAAGCTGACACTGAATCCACATACCATATAACAAAACGGAAGTGGAAACCAAAATTGAAACCAAAACCAAAACTAAACTCCAAACCAGAAGTGGTAATCGATATCGAAACTGAAACCAAACTCCAGATCAGAAGGGGAAACTGAAACAAGAATTGAAACCAAAACCCTACTCCAAACCGGAATTGGAAATCGAAAGCAAAAGTGAAACCAAATTCCAAACCGGAAGAGGAAACCAAAACCAGGATCAAAACCAAAACCGAACTCCAATCGGGAAGTTGAAACCAAAATTGAAACTGAAATCAAAATAAAATTCAAACTGGAAATGGAAATTTAAAACGAAACAGAAACCTAAATAAAAGCAAAAAAACCCCAAGAAACCGGCAATAGAAACCAAAATCGAAACTGAAACCAATGCAAACACTTTCTCAAACTCGAACCAAACCGAGAACCAAAAATGACACTGAAAACAAAATCAAACCGACATTGAAATTGAATGTGAAATTAAAACTCAAACCAAACCCAGGCCTAACTTGCACAGGACATGCACCCAAAGCCTGAATATAAGCGAGAACCAAAACCAAATCCAAGCCCAAACCAGATCCCGATCCCAAACCCCAAACTAGATCTGACCCAATCCCCAATCCCCTGCCTGAACCCGAACCCCAACACAAAACTGAAATGGAAACCACACACACAGGCATGCAGGCATGCAGGCAAGCAGGCCTGAATAGGAATCTCAACCCAAAACAAACCCTAACCTGAACCTTAGCCCTAAAATGAACCCCAGCTTAAATCTGAGACCTAACCTGAATCCTAAACTGAAAATGACACTTAATCCACATACCTAACATGAAACCAGAAGTGGAAACTGAAATCGAAACTGAATCCAGAAGAGACCAAAACCCAACTCCAAACAGGAAGTGGAAACTGAAATCGAAACCTAAACCAAATGCAAATCCTAAAACAAATTCGAACACAAACCCAAAACCAAAAGCTAAACTGAAAACAAAATCAAACCAACATTGAAAACAAATATGAAATTAAAACCCAAACCAAAACTGAGGCCCAACCTGCACAGGACACGGACCCAAAGCTTGAATACAAGTCAGAACTGAAATCACAACCCAAACCCAAACAAGATCCTGAACACAAACCTGAACCCAAGTCTGAACCAAACCACAATCCCAGTACTGAACCTGAATACCAACCCAAATCTGAAAGAGACCAAACCCGAAATCGAAACTGAAACAAAACCCAAATACTTACTCAAACTCGAAGAACCCAGAGCCCAAACTGGAACCCACTAAGAGAAAAAAATCAAAACCTAATCCTAACCCGAACACTTTACCTGAACACAAACGTGAACCCATGCCAGACCAAAAGCCCCAACATGAACCAATGACCTAACCTGAGCCTTAAACCAAACCCAAACATGAAACCAAAACCAAAATCCAAAAGGAAATGAAAACTAACCAAACCCTTAATCAAACTCAAACAGGAAGCCAAGTCTGAAATCAAAACCAGAGGAGAATTGAAAAGAAACCAGAACCTGAAAAAAAGCGTGAACACAAGCCTGTATAAGTACCTCAACCCAAAGCCAAACTTTAACCTCAACCTTAGCCTTAAAACGAACCCTGGCCTAAAGGAAAACCAGAACCTAAAACTGAACACGAACCTGAACACGGAAATAAAACTGACACTGAATCCATATACCGAACACAAACCAGAAGTAGAAATGGAAATTGAAACTGAAACCAAAGTCCAAACCTGAAGTAGAAACCGAAACCAGAATCGAAACCAAACATAAATTCTAATCCAGAAGTGGGAGCTGAAGTAGAAACTGAAACCAGAATCGAAACTGATACCAGACTCCAAACCGGAAGTGGAAACTGAAACGAAAACCGAACACAAAATAAAACTCAAACAGGAAATGGGAATTTAAATGGAATCCAAAAGTGAACTAAAAGGAAAAACAAACTCCAAACCGGAAATGGAAGCCGAAACAGAAACTGAAACCAAATGCAAACCCTTATTCAAACTCGAACACAAACCCAGATTCAAAAACAAAACTGAAAATAGTATTAAAATGACACTGAAAATAATATGAAATTAAAACCCAAACCCAACCCGAGGCCTAACCCTCACAGGACACGCATCCAAAGCTTAATTACAAGTGACAACCCAAACCCAAACCCAAACCCAAGCCCAAACCAGATCCCAAAATCAAACCCAAACCCAAGTCTAAACCAAACCACAGTCCCGGGCCCGAACCTGAAACCCAAACCCAAACTCCAATGGAAACCAGGAGGCAAGCACCCAGGCAGGCAGGTCTGAACAGGAACCTCAACCCAAAGCCAAACTGTAACCTCAACTTGAGCCCTAAAATGAACCCTAGATTAAACCCAAGCTGGGACCTAAAACTGAACTCCTGAACCTGAACCTGAAAGTGAAAGGGACACTGAATGAACATACCTAACAAAACCGGAAGTAGAAACCAAAATCAAAACTGAAACGAGAATGGACACTGAAATCAAACTCCAAACGGGAAGTGGAAACTGAAATAGAAACAAAAACCAGAATAAAATTCAAACCAGAAATTGAAATTTAAATCGAATCCGAAAGCAAACGAAAAAGCAAAAGCGAACTCCAAACTGGAAATGGAAGCCAAAACGAACCAAAAACCTAAATCAAAGCCGAAAACAAACACAAAACTGAAAATGGAGAAAGTTTAACTTCATCTTTTCCTATTTGGATCCCCTTTATATTTTCTTCATGCCTAATTGCTCTGGCTAGGAATTCTAGTACTATGTTGAAGAGAAGGGGAGAGAGCGGACATCCCTGTCTTGCTCCTGATTTTAAAGGGAATGGCTTTAGTTCTTCACCATTTAGAATTATGCTTGCTGTTGGTTTGTTATAAACTGCCTTTATTATAGTCTGGAGTGTTCCCTGGAATCCCAGTTTTTCCAGGGCTTTTAGCATAAATGGGTGCTGGATTTTATTGAATGCCTTTTCCGCATACAGAGATATAACCATGTGGTTCTTTACCTTGCTCCGGTTGATGTGGTGGATTACATTAATTGACTTGCATATATTGAACCAACTTTGCATCCCTAGGATGAATCCAGTTTGATGTGGTGTATGATTTTTTTGATGACCTGTTGAAGTTGATTGGCCAGAATTTTGTTGAGAATTTTTGCATCAATATTCATCAGGAAAATCGGTCTATAGTTCTCTTTCTGTGATAAGTGCCTGCTTGGTTTTGGGAAGAGGGTTATACTGGCTTCATAGAATGTCTAGTAGTGAACGTTGTTTTTCAATTTCATTGAAGAGTTTGAGAAATATTGGTGTGAGTTCTGCTTTGAAGGGCTTGTAGAATTCTTCAGTGAATCTGTCTGGACCTGGGCTTTTCTTGGATGGGAGATCACTTATTGCCATTTCTATGTCAATACTGGATATGGGTCTGTTTAGAAGGCTTAAATCTTCATAGTTGAGTTTGGGGATATCAATTTTTTTTCTAGGAAATCATCCATTTCTTCCAAGTTCTCAAATTTGTTGGCATAAAGTTTTGCAAAATAGTTCCTTATTGTGCTCTGAATTTTGGTTATTTCTGTGATGTTACCTATTTCATCTCTGATCTTGTTTATTTGAGTGCGCTGCCTTCGTTTTTTGGTCAGGTTTGCTAGGGGTCTGTCTATCCTGTTGATTTTTTCAAAGAACCAACTCTGTTTTGTTCATTCTTTCAATGTTTTTTTTTTCTTTAATTCATTTAATTCTGATTTGATTTTAATTATTTTGCTTCCATATATTGACTTGGGGTTTGGCTTGTTGTTCTCTTTCAAGAAAATTATGGTGCTTCCTTAAATTATTGAATTGCTGTTTCTCCAGTTTGTTGGTGTATGCACTCAGAGATATAAATTTTCCTCCGAGTACTGCCTTTGCTGTGTCCCAAAGGAGCTGGTACTTTGTGTACTCCTCTTGATTGAATTCCATAAACATTTGAATTTCTGTTTGAATTTCTTCAATGATCCACTGGTTGTTCATCAGTGTGTTGTTTAACCTCCATGAATTGTAGGATTTTCTATGGTGGCTGTTTGAGTTGAGCTCTAATTTTATTCCATTGTGGTCTGAGAGAATGCAGGGAATGGTTTTGATACTTCTGAATTTGTACAGATTTTCTTTGTTCCCTAAGGTGTGATCTATTTTGGAGAATGTTCCCTGTGCTGCGGAAAAGAATGTGTATTCTGTTGTTGCTGGATGGAATATTCTGTAGACGTCGGTTAAGTCTAGTTGGTCTATGCAACTGTTTAGTTCTGTGGTTTCTTTGTTCAGTTTTTGGCGTGTTGATCTGTCCAGAGGTGACAGTGGAGTGTTAAAGTCTCCAACTATCAATCTGTTTGGGTCTATGAGTGTTTTTAGAGTCAGTAGTATTTGTTGGATGAAGTTGAGTGCTCCCATATTTGGTGTGTAGATATTTAGGAAGCTTATATCTTCCTCTAGATTTATTAGTATGTAGTAACCTTCTTTGTCTCTTCTTACCTTTTTTAATTTGAAGTCAATTTTGTCTGATTGCAACTCCAGTCTGCTTATGGGGGCCATATGCTTGGTAGAATTGATTCCAGCCTTTCACTTTTAGAAGATGTTTACTTTTGCTGGATAGATGTGTCTCTTGGAGGCAGCAGAAAGATGGATCTTGATTTTTGATGCAACTTAAGAGCCTATGTCGTTTGATTGGAGAATTAAATCCATTAATGTTGACAGTTAAGATTGAGAGATCATCATTTTTTTCCTTTCATTATAGTTATCTTGTTAATAGCTGTGTCTTCCCAATTCTTGATCTAATATTCTGGTTTTCTAGTTAGGGTTCATTTCTCGGTCTGTATTGTGATCTTGATTATTTTTCCTGTATAGCACATCTTTGAGTATTTTCTGTAAAGCGGATTTGGTGGATATATATTGTTTCAGTTTTTCCTTACTGTGGAAGACTTTTATTAGACTTCGCCTATGAATGAGAGTTTAATTGGGTACAGTATTCTTGGATGGTAGTTATTTTTATTTAGGGATTGGTATACCTCATTCCAGGCTCTCCTTCCTTTCATGGTCTCTGCTGAGAAGTCTGGGGGTAATTCTGATTGCTTTTCCTTTATATGTGATTATTTTCTTCTCCCTAACAGCTTTAAGGATATTTTCCTTGGACTCTATTGATCCTGTTTTGATCACAATGTGTCGATGGGATGTCCTATTCTGGTCTGGTCGGTTTGGGATTCTATAAGCTTTTTGTATCTATATAGGCCTATCCTTCTGGATATTTGGGAAGTTCTCGTCTAATATTCTGTTAAATAGGTTGCCTATTCCATTAAGTTCTTTCTCTAGATTTTCTCAGTACCTGTTAGCCTTAAATTGGGCTTCCTGATTGTGTCTTGGAGCTCCTGGATTGAGCTGTCTTGTTGACTGGATTGGTTTTGTATTGATTTCTGATCTTTCTCTTTAGATTCTAGGGACTTGTCAGCTCCTGATATTTGATCCTCTGCTTCAGCTAGTCTGGTCTGTAGGCTAGCTACTTGATTTCAAAACTCTTTTCCTTCTGACTGGTCTTTCCTGATGATTTCCATGTCCTTGGTATAATTATCTCTTAGGTCCTGCATGGACTTATTTACTTCATTAACTTCATTAATTTGGTTTTGAGTGCTGTCTCGCAAATCTTTTAGCTGGGTAGCTATCTTTTCTTTTGTCTCTTGAAGTTCATTTGTCTTTCTATTTGTAGAGGCCATGAAATTGTCTATTACTTTATGGAATGATTGATGTATTGATTCAAACTTTTCATTTATCATGTTTATCAGTAAACTTTTAGAGCATTTTGAGGGTTCTCTTCTATGTCTTTGTTTTACTGCTCTGCTTCCTGCTTGTTTTGATTGGGAGATGAGACTCCATTGTTTGCCATCTTTCTTGTGTTTCTTTTGCCCATTTGGATTGGGAATGCCAATCTACAAGCACATGTGAGGACCATTTAAGACCCAAAGCATACCTTACCAAGCACTGTTGTGTAAATCTTAGAAATTCAGTATAATATACAGATACCATGTATACCTGTATATAAAATTAGATTTGGTGTACCAAAAGAATACAATTTCTGTATAACAACCAATCCTGAGCCCTGTATTCAGTAGTTACTTATTTACTGTTACAACCCTATGAACAATTCTTGTGCTTACATTAAGTTCTTTTTGGACTGGCTTTCTCTATGAACCCCTTCGATTCACTCTGATTGAGCAGAGATATCCTCTATCCATGGGTAAATGAATCTGGAGGTCCTGGAAGTAAATAAGGAGGGTAGGTTAGAGGTAGTGAGGAGAACAGAGTAAAATGTATGGGGGGGCGGTGATGATTTTGGTTTAGTTTCAGTCGTGTGGAAATGTGGAGAAGAGTAGAATCAGTAGAATGAAGAGCTTAAAATGATAGACAATGGAGAGTTAGCAGAAATAGTGAAGGTGTTATGCATAGGAAAGTAATTTTAAAGAAAGGAATGTGAAGAGACAAAGAGAAAATACTGGAAGACAAATGCACAAAACAGTGAAAAATTATTAAAAAAAACAACATCAGAAAATCAAACAACCCCCCAAAAGACCTGATGAAACAAACAAATAAAAATGGAAAACAAGAAACCAATGACGTCTCAGAAATTAAAAAAAAAGAAGTATAAAAAATGTTTTTAAAAAATGTAGTCTTCCTTGTTTGTGTGGGCTTTCTCCAGTCTCTGGTTTCCATGTGATTGTCTGCAGTCTATTTTGCTGCTTGCCTGGTTTGACTTGTTTTCATTTTGCAGGGGGTGGATCTGCTTTGACCTCCCCTGTTAGTGAAATCCTGGGGCTCTGTGGTTCGCACAGCTTGCAGGTAGGTCTTGGCTGTCCTCTGTAGATCAGGGACTTGAACAGCTGTGGGAACCATGGCTCCTCCCATCTCCTGTGGGGATGCTGCCTTTAATGCCTGGCTTTGAATAGGCTGTGGATTCAGCAGAGCGGGGAGCCTCTGGTCTGCTTTATCGGGCTGAGAGTCACTTGCCTGAGGGAGGTTCCTCCCTCCTTGGCAGGGCTGTCTCCTGGGTGGAGCTGGCTATGGAATTCAGCTCCATTTTGGGATCGGAATTGGGCTTCCTCTGTGATGGGACTGTTTATCTGTCTCGGGAACTGTTTGTTCTCCAGTCTGGTTGTACTATGTCGCCTGTAGCTGCTCACCGCTTTCTGTTTTAATTTAGAAATTCCAGCAGGCAGGGTGGGGGACCTCTGGCTGAGTTCACCTGAGTGTCTGAGCTGTGGCCGTGGATGAGCCTCCCGCCTGGGAAGGGGTCTTTATTCTGGGCGGAGCTGGCACTCACTAGTTGGTCCCTCTTGCCCTTTCCAAAGATGTCCCCTTTGTCTCTGCTTTCCCCAGGCCTGCTTTAGTTCCAGTCTGGTCTGAATCTATGCCAGTGTCAATGATGTCGCTTTGCTCTGGGAGTGGGGGAAAAGTCACCTCCCAGAAGCTGCTCTGTGGGGGCGAGTGAGAATGTCTTTTTTGGGGTACTCACGCTTTCTCTGTGATTTCAGCCTGTCCTTGCTCAGCCTGTGATCCACATCTGTCTTCTGCTGTCTGTAGGATTTCTCCTAGGTTGCCATTGTGTGCTTTAGGTGTTTGGCGTATGGGACGCTGTGCTGGCGCCGGCACTGGCATCGCGGGGGGCGCCGCCTGGAGCTCAAATCTGTGTTTTCAGGCCAGCAAAGTCGATTTTTCCTTCCTGGCCAGAATCCTTGTACTGTTATAAGTTACTTGGGCTGTCTTTCTAGGAGTAAGAGTTTCTCTGGAGTGGTAAAACTGCGATGCTGGACGGAGCTCAGCTAGGGCTCTGCTGCTCCTCCTCTGTCTTCTCTGAAGTCTCCTATAATAACAATTTTTAAAAACAAGAAAAAAGAGGGATATGTGTTTTTGAAAAAGATTTTGGGAAATATCACTATGTCTTCTGTTGTCAAGTTCAGACCCATCAGGGAAAGTGACTTTAATGAATTTTGAATTTCATAAAGATGGAGCTTTTCTTTGCCAGTCCTGGGGCTTGAACTCAGGGCCTGAGCATTCTCCTGGCTTCTCTTTGCTCAAGGCTAGCACTCTACCACTTGAGCCACTGTGTCAATTATTGTGTTTTCATACACGTGGTTCTGAGGAAAAGAACCAGGGCTTCATGTACATGTGGCAAGCCCTCTACCACCACTAGGCCATATTCCCAGCCTGAGGCTTTTTTATGCCAGTTTTGAGGCTTGATCTGAGTTCTGTGACTGTGTTGTTGTTTTTGTTCTTTGTTTTTCCTCAAGGCTAGAGCTTTACCACTTGAGCCACAGCTCCACTTCTGGCTTTTTAGTTGCTAATTTACAGAAAATGTCTCAAGGCCTTTCATGCTCTGTAGGCTTCCATAGCCATCCTCACACCTCAGCCCCCTGAATAGCTAGGATTACAGGCCACCAGCGCCGGCTATCATTTGAACTTTTTTTTTTGGCCAGTCCTGGGCCTCAGACTCAGGGCCTGAGCACTGTCCCTGGCTTCTTCTTGTTCAAGGCTAGCACTCTGCCACTTGAGCCACAGCGCCACTTCTGGCCATTTTCTGTATATGTGGTGCTGGGGAATCGAACCCAGGGCCTCATGTATACAAGGCAAACACACTTGCCACTAGGCCATATCCCCAGCCCATGATCTATTTTTTTTTATATACAATACTCATGTAAGGCAATAGGTATTCTTTTCTTATTTTATTTTTTATTCTATTCTCTTTTATTCTATTCTACCCTCTCCTCTCCTTTCCTATTTTATTTTATAGATGAAGAAAGTGAGGAAGTAAAGGCCTGGATTACATGGTAGAATGCTAGGTGGGAGTTGAAAAGGCCCAGCCCAATTCACCAGCAAAAATAAACAAAACCAACAAACAACAAAGAGACCAAACAAAAGAAAAAACTAGAAGGGAAGAGTGAGGCTCTGAGAAGTTGAATATGTGAGGGTGCATGGACTCAGGCCCACATTCTCCTGCAAGTCGTTCAGTATTCGGTATTGCATACTTCAAAAAGAGCATCAAAAAGTCAGAAAACCCCATTGTATTCCTTTTAAGGCATTCAGAATCCAGAAACTGTTGATAGCCTTCCTTTTTCTTTTGAACCCTCTTGGAAATGCAGGCTTCTGTCTGGCCATGGCTAATATATTGTACATCTTTCTAGTAAATACAAGACAGGTGTTTTTACCTGACACTTTGAGATGTACAAACACTTGGACCACATTTGAGAAAAACACATTCCTAGATACAAGTTTTTAGTAGTAGAAACATTAAATATGTTCATTTTATATCAGGCATGTGGTTTTGCCCGGTCACTATTAGAAGGTTTATGAAATTAATGTGCTATTTGTGCTTTTATTAACTGAAGAGAGAGAAGGAAGATGTTAGCATAATCTAATTTACTGTAAGAATCCTAAATCAGTTGTGCACTGGTGTCTCAAACCTATCATCCTAATTACTCAGGAGGATGAGATCTAAGGGTGGCAGTTTGAAGTCAGCCAGAGCAAGAAGCTCCATGAGACTCTAACCTCCAATGAACTACCCACAAGCCAGAAGTGGAGCAGTGGCCCAAGTGTTAGAGCACCAGCCTCGAGCAGTAAGCTAAGGGACAGTGCCCAGGTCTTGAATTCAAGTCCTAGGAACAGCAAAATAAAATCCTATATAAAAAAGCTAGGTGTAGTGTTGTATCCTTGCCATGTCCTTTAGCGCCCTGTGATCTGTAGAGGGTGTTTGCATAGGTGCCTGGCACGGGCTTACCTCCAACTGGTAGCAGGTAATATGTCTGATCCTGGGCCTCCCAGTGCCACCCATATGTCATGGAAGGTCTGACTGCCCTTTGAACTGATGAAACCAGGTCTGTATGCTTTTCCAAAACAGGGCAGACAAAGCCTTTTATTGATTAAGAGAAAGCCAAAATTCATTTCATCTGGTGATTATTGAGCTTGTGGTCAACAGGATCTCCTTCCCCATCAATTTGTAAAGAAGATGCAGAAAGTGACTGACTTTGTTTATTCTACCACCACAACCACCACCACCACCACCACCAACAACAACAACAACAACAAAACCCCTCTATATCCAAGAAATTTTTTTTTTTGCAAATCCTGGGACTTGGACTCAGAGCTTGAGCACTGTCCCTGGCTTCTGGCTTTTATTGCTCAAGGCTAGCGTTCTACCACTTGAGCCACAGTGCCACTTCCTGCCACTTCTGTTTATGTGGTACTGAGGAATCAAACCCAGGGCTTCATGCATGTAAGGTGAGCACTCTTCCACTAGGCCACATTCCCAGTCCCTCAAGCAAACTTTTGTTGTTTTAAGAGGTCCAGGAAGCCCCAGAAACATGAGGACCTGATGGTCCCTATAATATCTACTTTGCTGTCATTGATCAAACCATATTTAACATCCTGAGCCTGTAGCAATGTCACATAGATTACCATATTTATTTGGCATTCATCAAAATAAAGTTTGACTGAGACATTTGTTAACAATTTAGGATTTTTTTTCCTTTTTCTTTTGCTGGTCCTGGAACTTGGACTCAGGGCCTGAGCACTGCCTCGGCTTCTTTTTGCTGAAGGCCAGCATTATATCTCTTGAGCCACAGCAGCATTTCTGGCTTTTTCTGTTTATATGGTGCTGAGGAATTGAACCCAGGGATTTGCACATGCTAGGCAAGCACCTAACCTACTGATAAACCACGTCCACAGCCCTAATTTAAGATTCTCATACCTAAACCTCCTTAACTAAGAATTCTGAGGAGAGAAAGATGGTGCCGACACAGTAGGGAGGCACCCCAACTCACTCCAACTGAATAGCGAGCTGGGAATTCCTACACCCAACACCCCATCAGGAACCCAGCAAAACCAGCAGCCAGAAGCAGTGGAGATATGCAGGAAAACACAAAGGAGTAAAAAAGAAGAGCCAAAAACCTACACAGAGCCGGAGAATCTCCGGGGCACCCTCCCCCCACCAGCTGACCCTGGCCCAAACAGGGCCAGGCTGGGAAAGGTGAACCCGGAGATTGGCAGACAGGCTGCCAGGAGCACAGAACTCAGACAGCCGCACACCCCACGGTCACTAGGGAGGGTGCGGACCAAGACATACGACGGCAGCGACGAGAAATTCGGGTCCACACCGGGTTGGGACGGAAGGCGGCTGGGGAACCCAGCGCGGCAGAAGGAGGGAACCGGGGACGCCACCGTCACACTTCGCCACCCCCTGAAGGACCAACAGCTGTGCGGGACACACACACAGTCCAGGATCAGTGAGTCCCCCATTACCCCCTCACCCACCGGGAGACCAGCTATCAGAGACCCAAGCCCTACAAAGAAGCTAGATCTCCCTCCCTCCCCCTCCCCACCCCGAGGGAACAAAGAACCCCCAAATCAGGCGGGAAGCTCCCATCAGGTGCTGGGAAGTCAGTTTAGCAGGGGAAGGGCGGAGCAGCCCCAAGGCCACACAGGATCCAGATCTGGCTGAATTGGCCCTGCCCCCTTCCCAACAGGGGCCGGGGGATGGCTGGCAATGCAAGCCCCACCTGAGGCACCTGGACCTCACGGACTCTTACAACTAAAATCACAGGCGCTGGTGGGCAATACCAGCACAGCAGGGACACCTGGGACTGATCACGTCCCCCTCTTGCAGTGGAGGCGAGGTCTGAGGGTGCTAACCCACGCCTGGACAGTCGATCCCACTGGACCCCACACATACCGCCCACCCCCAACGGACTCGTGGGAGGGCACAAACACAACCCAACAACCCGGGGCTCGCTCTGGGAGGCATACCCCGCTAAAGTGGATGGGGCCACAGCGCCAGCGCCTGTTGTAGTGGGCACACAGCGCACAGGTGGGCAGGGCCCCCGGCGACAGCAACCGCTCTGGTAGGTGTACCCCGCACAGGTGGGCAGGGCCACAGCAGCAGCACCTGCTCTGGCGCCTACAGGAGGGAGGGCAGAGCTACAAACCAAACCTGAGATGCTATCCAAAGATCTCCAGATGCGCAAATCACAAAGAAACATAACACAGTTCATCAAAGAGCAAGGCAACTCTAGCTCCAAAAAGCAGCACGACTGAAGAGGGGATGGAGAACAGAAAAGCAAATGAGGCCATGTTAACAGGAATGATGGAAAGTGTCAGAAATGAAATCAGAAAACAATTCCAGGAGTTTAGAGCGGAAATCTTAAAGGACACCCAGGAAGCCAAGAAAGAAATGGAAGCAAAAATGGATACAATGCAAGCCTCCTTTAAAGAAATGCAAGCAAAAATGGATACAATGCAAGCCTCCTTTAAAGAAAATCTTAACATCCTGAGAATTGAAATGCATGAAAAAATAGATTTAAAATGCAACTCTTTAAAGAAGAAATTTCCAAGATCAGAGCTGATATGACAACCATAAAGAGCTCTCTGACATCCATAAACTCCGCAATTGAAACCATAACACAAAGACTGAACCATATGGAATCCAGAATCTCTCGCCTGGACGATGAAGCAGCCGACAACAGCCAGAAAATGACCACACTCCAAGAAACGGTGAAGCTTCAGGGCAGACTAATCCATGAACTAATGGAAAAAGACAAGAGATATAATCTGCATAATTGGAATAGAATAAGGAGCCGAATACCAGAGCAGAGGGCTTAAACATGTTCTCAATAAAGTTATTGCAGAAAACTTCCCCAATCTCACAGGGGACCCCATCCAGGTAACCAAAGCCTATAGGACACCTGGCAGGCCAGACCCCAGAAAAGCCACCCCAAGGCACATAATATTCAAGACTTCAGACCTCAAGATTAAAGAGCAAATTCTGAATTCAGCCAAAGCGAAGAAAGAAATTTTCTACAATGGGAAGAGGATTCGAATAACAGCTGACCTATCCACACAAACTTACCAAGCACGTAGTGAGTGGAAGAACACCATTCAAGTACTTCAGGCTAACAATATGCAACCTTGGATCAAATATCCAGCGAAACTGGAGTTCACATTCGAAGGGAAAACCAGTTCTTTCCACACAAAAGATGAGCTAAAAGAGAATGTGAATAAAAAACCAGCCATACAGCGAATTCTAAGAGGGGAGCTCCACCCAACAGATATCGTACAATACACACAGACAGAATGAGAAAGAAACTACAATAGCCAAAGGCCAACAGAAAGAACAGCTCACTAAAGACAAGAAAAAAAAAAGAGGAAAAAACAGCCCAACAAGAAAATGGAAGGAGATAAAACACCCTTATCCTTGATCTCTTTAAATATAAATGGTTTAAACTCTCCGACAAAGAGGAGCAGACTGACAGGATGGATCCACAAACAAAATGTTGACATCTGCTGCCTACAAGAGACCCACCTTACAGCAAGAGAGAAAAACAGGCTCTGAATGAAAGGATGGAGCAAGATCTACCAAGCAGGGGCTGGGGATATAGCCTAGTGGCAAGAGTGCCTGCCTCGGACACACGAGGCCCTAGGTTCGATTCCCCAGCACCACATATACAGAAATGGCCAGAAGCGGCGCTGTGGCTCAAGTGGCAGAGTGCTAGCCTTGAACGGGAAGAAGCCAGGGACAGTGCTCAGGCCCTGAGTCCAAGGCCCAGGACTGGCCAAAAAAAAAAAAAAAAAAAAAGATCTACCAAGCAACTGCTCCTACCAAAACGGCAGGCAGGTGTAGCCATCGCGCTCTCAGACAAGCTGGAATTTTCATTAAAATCAACTCAAAAAGACAAAGAAGGACACGACATATTAATACAAGGAAAAATCCAGAATCAAGACATCACGGTGATAAATGTATACTCACTGAACAAAAGAGGCCCTACATATGTCAAGCAAATTCTCACAGATTTAGAGAACAAGATATATGCAAACACAATCATAGTGGGTTACCTTAATACCCCACTCTCTCCAAGAGACAGATCCAACACCCAGAGGATTAGCAAGGGAGCTGAGGACCTAAGTAACACCATATCCCAAATGGATCTGATAGACCTATACAGAATCTCCCACCCTACAGAGACCCAATACACCTTCTTTTCAGCAGCCCATGGATCATATTCCAAAACAGACCACGTCATAGCCCACACAAAGAACCTCAGCAAATACAAAAGTATTGACGTCATCCCATGTATTATATCTGATCACAGTGGATTAAAGGTAACCCTCAACAACAAAGGATACCACAGACACTATACACACTCTTCGAGGCTAAACCCCACACTGCTATCCAACACTTGGGCCACAGACCAAATTAAAGATGAAATCAACGAATTCATAAGCCACAATGACAATGAAAACACATCACAAAGAAACCTATGGGACACAGCTAAGGCAGTACTGAGGGGCAAGATCATTGTCCTCAGCACTGACATTAAAAGAATGGAAGCAGAGCAGGTGAATAACCTCACGATGAAACTAAAACAACTGGAGAAACAAGAAATGACAGAATCTAAAACGACTAGGAGGGGAGAGATCACAAAGATTAAAGAAGAGATAAATCTGATTGAAAATGGAAAGACCGTAAAACAAATAAATAAGACTAAAAGCTGGTTCTTTGAGAAAATAAACAAAATTGACAGACCCCTCGCAAGATTTACAAAAAAAAGAAGAGACTCATACGTAAAATCAAGGACTCCACCAGAAAAATAACAAGTACACACGATATTCAAGCAATCATAAGGAGCTATTTCCAAAACCTCTACTCAGCAAAAAACAATAATTTACAGAAATGTATCAATTCTTAGAGAAGTACAAACTTCCCAAACTGAACCAAGAAGAAATAAATCAACTAAATAAACCAATAACTTACAGTGAGATACAGGAGATAATCAAGAACCTCCCAACAAAGAAAAGCCCAGGCCCAGATGGATTCACCAACGAATTCTACAAAACCTATAGTGATGAGCTAATACCAATACTCCTCAAACTCTTCCGCAAAATAGAAACAGAGGGAGAAATCCAAAACTCATTCTACAAAGCTAATATCATACTCAGTCCCAAACCAGGCAAACACCCAACAAAAAAAGAGAACTACAGACCAATATCACTAATGAACACAGACGCAAAGCTCCTCAATAAACTATTAGCTAACAGGATCCAGAAACTCATCAAGAAAATCATACATCATGACCAAGTAGGCTTCATCCCACAGTCACAAGGATGGTTCAACATCCATAAATCTATCAACGTAATTCACCACATAAACAGATTTAAAATTAAGAATTAGATTGTTATCTCAGTCAATGCCCAAAAAGCCTTTGACAAAATACAACATCCATACCTATTAAAAGCTTTGGAGAGAACAGGAATAGATGGAACATTCCTCAAAACAATAAATGCCATATACAACAGACCAACTGCTAATATCATATTAAATGGAGAGAAACTTAAATCATTCCCCCTAAACTCAGGAACAAGACAAGGATGCCCACTCTACCCACTTCTTTTCAATATAGTGCTGGAATCCCTAGCCATAGCAATAAGGCAAGAGGAGGGATCCACATCGGCAAAGAAGAAATCAAGTTATCCCTATTCGCAGACGACATGATCTTATGTCTGAAGGACCCAAAAAACTCAGTATCCAAACTCCTACACCTAATAAACCAATTTGGCAAATTAGCAGGATATAAAATCAATCCACAAAAGTCATCAGCTTTTCTGTACACCAGCAATATACAAACAGAAAAGGAAATTATGGAAATAATTCCATTTTCAGTAGCCAAAAAAAAAGAATAAAGTACCTAGGGATCAACTTAACCAATGACGTGATGGACCTATTTAATGAAAACTATAAAAATCTAATAAGGGAAATCAAAGAAGACACAAGGAGATGGAAAGACCTCCCATGCTCATGGGTAGGCAGAATGAATATAGTGAAAATGGCCATATTGCCCAAATTGTTATAAAAATTCAATGCAGTACCTATCAAAATCCCAGCCACATTCTTCATATACATATACATATACATATACATATACATATACATATACATATTCTTCAAATAGAGAAACCAATCCATAAATTCATATGGAACAGCAAACAACCTAGAATAGCCAAAGCAAATCTAGGCAAAAAAAGCAGTGCAGGAGGTATCACAATACCAGAATTCATGCTCTACTACAAGGCCATCATAACAAAAACAGCATGGTATTGGTATAAACAGATCAGAAGACCAATGGGTTAGAATTGAAGACCTGGGCTGGGGATATAGCCTTGTGGCAAGAGTGCTTGCCTTGTATACATGAGGCCCTAGGTTTGATTCCCCAGCACCACATATACAGAAAATGGCCAGAAGTGGCGCTGTGGCTCAAGTGGCAGAGTGCTAGCCTTGAGCAAAAGGAAGCCAGGGACAGTGCTCAGGCCATGAGTTCCAGGCCCAGGAATGGCCACACACACAAAAAAATAGAATTGAAGACCCAGAAATAAAACCGCACTCTTACAGCCAAGTGATATTCAACAAAGGAGCTAAGACATACAATGGAATAAACATAGCCTCTTCAACTACTGGTGCTGGGAGAACTGGGCAGCCATATGCAGAAAACTCAAAGTAGCCCCTCGCCTATCACCACGCACAAAGATCAACTCAAAATGGATCAAGGACCTCAATATCAGACCTGAATCCTTGAAACTACTGAAGGACAGAGTAGGAAAGACGCTAGAACTTATAAGCACAGGAAGGAACTTCCTGAATATAGTCCCAGAGGCACAACAAATAGGGGAAAGACTCGACAAATGGGAATATTACAAATTAAAAAGTTTTTGCACAGATAAGGACATAGCCACCAAACTAGAAAGACAGCCTACCTTATGGGAAAGGATCTTTACCAGCACAGCAACAGACAAAGGCCTGATATCTGTCATCTACAGAGAACTCAAAAAACTAAGCCCCTCCAAGCCCAATAAACCTATTAGGAAATGGGCAAAGGAGCTAAAGAGAGACTTCACAAGAGAAGAGATAAAAATGGCAAAGAAACATATGAGGAAATGCTCAACATCCCTGGTAGTAAAGGAAATGCAAATAAAAACAACCCTGAGATACCACCTCACCCCAGTTAGAATGGCCTATACTCTGAACTCAGGCAACAACAAATGCTGGAGGGGGTGCGGGGAAAGAGGAACCCTTCTCCATTGTTGGTGGGAGTGCAAATTAGTACAACCACTTTGGAGAACAGTATGGAGGTTTCTCAAAAGCTCAATATAGACCTACCCTATGACCCAGCCATACCACTCCTAGGCATCTATCCTAAACAGAAAACCCCAAGATATCATAGAGACATTTGTACTTCCATGTTTATTGCCGCACAATTCACAATAACCAAAATATGGAAACAACCCAGATGCCCCACCACAGACGAATGGATCCAAAAAATATGGTACTTATACACAATGGCATACTACATAGGGATTAGGAATGGTGGAATATTGTTATTCGCAGGGAAACGGTCAGAACTCAAACAAATAATGTTGAGCGAGACAAGCCTAGAACACAGAAAACAAAGGGGCATGATCTCCCTGATATATGACTGTTAACAAAGGGAGATGGAGACACAGTAGAGACCAAGTCTGTGGAACCAAAAAGTGCTTGTCAAATAGTATTCCCCACAGGATTGGGGCAGCGACCCAACAGTATGTAACTAAAACCAAACAATTACTCAACATATAAAGGTCAAAAATTGACCTCTCAGGGGAATACAACAGCTCAAAAGCTATGTATGTATGTTCATATAAGACTACTGTCGACATATTGTCTAATATCAACATTACATTTAAAGCCCTAGGCGAACTTTCTTGGGCGTGGCCACGTGGCTACTGTATATGTTCTTGATACATTATATATTGTATATAGGTCTACCTGACCTAGAGAAGGGATAGAAAAACAGGGCATAAGATATCACAAGAAATGTAGACACTGCCCTACTATGTAACTGTACCCTTTTTGCACAACACTTTGTCAAAAAATTTGTGTTCAATAAATAAATAATAAAAAAAAGAATTCTGAGACTCCCCATTGAATAGCTTAGGGTGGGTAGATCAGTTTCCTTTTGGTGGATTTTACTCTGCACTGTCAGCTGTTTTTCCAGAATGGTCTGGTGGCAGGGCTGTGTGGAAGGGGAGATGAGTATCTCGCTGAATCACCTGGAGAGATCTTCACTTTAGATTCTTTGTTTTTCTTCACAAGACCTGAATTCGTTAGCATATACCTGTTTGGAACACCACGTTCTAGACTAACCTGCTGTCTTGGTCATGTGTGGTGGGAA
This sequence comes from Perognathus longimembris pacificus, assembly GCF_023159225.1. Taxonomy (NCBI): domain Eukaryota; kingdom Metazoa; phylum Chordata; class Mammalia; order Rodentia; family Heteromyidae; genus Perognathus; species Perognathus longimembris. Next base: position 44,858,905 of record NC_063173.1, on the reverse strand, counting down.
TAGAAGACTTCCCAGCAGAAGATAAAAAAAAAAACCTTTTATTACAATTGGGGACAAAGGGTAAACAAATGCAGCAGTGGTACTCACTCACTAGACACTATGTGGAAAATTAACTATGCAACTTGTGGGTGGTGATAGGAGGGAATACCTAGGAGAGAGTGAGGGAATGGGGGAGGCATTGTCCAAAAAGAAGTACTGTTTACCTGGTTTATGTAACTGTAACCCCTCTGTACATCACTTTTATAATAACATTAAAAATAAACAAGAGTTTGGGCTTTTATATGTAAAGAACCTAAGAGAGGGTAGGTGGCTTTAAGAAGTCACATAATCTGAGAGTGAAAGAAAATAACATGAATGTTTCTTGTATTGCCAAGAATAGTGATAAACCTTTCTCTTAGATTTATTTAGCATGCACATACACCATAAAAATGGGTTGCAGAGAACAATAGAAAGAACAGAATGCTGTTTGACTTTTCTGTTTGAAAAGTACTGTGTTGGTTCAGAGACTCTGAATTTATAGATTGTCTATGATTAAAAACGTAGTAATAGCTGGGTATCTGGGTCTCGATCCCCTTGTCTGGTGAATAGCTTGCAAAAATTTTTCCTCCATTATGCAGGCTGTCTCTTCTTTCTGGAAATTGTACAAAAACCTTTTAACTTACTGCAATCTTATGTATCAATTCTTGCTCTTATTTTCTGAAAGTTGTTACTTGCAACTATATAGTAATCTATGTGTCTTAAGCCATTTCTTGGGATTGTAAGGTACAATCTAGACTCATACTTAGAATGAAACTTATTTCCAGGAGAAATTACTTTATTTGTGTATATTTTATTAATTTATATTTTATTTACATTAAACATATAAAATCTTAAGGCTGGTATCGAAGTCAGTGGTAGAGCACTTGCCTAGCATGCATAAGACCCTGGTACTGATGCTCAAAACTGGGAAGAAAAAACAAAACAAAAAGACCATAGGATACTTTTGCTTTCCCATAGCTTCTCAAACGTTTCCATATTGTTTGTGTAATTAAATAACTTTTTAATATGGCTACAAGTACTTCGGGTTTTGGGGCAGTTAACTGGAGGTCAGAGTCCCAGGCTTTTCCTGCATGGGCTGATTAGGAACTGCAATCCTCAGATCTCAGCATTCTAAGTACCTAGGATTACAGGCCTGAGCCACCAGTGGCTGGCTTGATACAGCTACTTTTGGGTCTCTATTTTGTCTAATATAACACATAAACTTACCATGGGTGGCTTATTTTTTAAGCTTGTTTATCTAGCAGAAACTACCAAAGAATTGCAATTTCTTAGTTTGTCTCTTAAAAGGCAAAATGCCAAAAAGTTATCTTGAAAAATGTCAAATTTTAAGGAAAAAATAACAGGGCTCATTCCTTATCTGTTAAATGGCTTGTCCCTCCCCTAAAATAATACAAACCAAAACCATAAACCATCTTGGTCCAGATGACTTCACTCATGAATTCTACTCAATATTAAAAAACAAAAGCAAAATATTCAAAAAAATTAACCACTTTTACACAAAGGTCTTGCAGGAAATTGAAGGGAAAAGAATTATTCCCAACTGATTTTTGAGATCAGTATCTGATATCCTTTATGTAAACACATTTAAAAATTCTTAACGAAGTATTAGCAAACTGAATGTATTAGAAAGTGCAAATGTTAATACAACATAACCAAGGAAACTTTCTCCTGTAAGTGTGAAGTTGATTCAACTGCACTTCAATGCCAACAATCTAAAAGTAAAAAGCCAGCTGACCACTACCCATATTCCTAGCTACTCAGAAGGCTGGGATCTGAGGATCACAAGCCAGCCCAGGCAGTAAAGTCAATTACACTCTTATCTCCCTCCAATTTAGCAACAAGAAAACCTGTAAGTAGAACTGTTGTTCAAGTGGTAGAATGCTGGCCTTGAACACAAAAAAGCTCAGGGGAAGCACCCATAGGGTGAGTTGAAGCCCAAGCAGGAAGGTGGGCAGGCAGGCAGACGGGCAGGCAGGCAGGTGCCTGAACAAGAATCTCAACCCAAAGCCAAACCCTAACCTCAACCTTAGCCCTAAAATGAAGCCCAGCCTAAAGCCAAGCCGGAACCTAATACCAAATGTGAACCTGAACCCAAAACTGAAACTGACACTGAATCTACATACTGAACATGAAACCAGAAGTGGAAACCGCAATTAAAATGGAAACCAGAATTGAAATCCAACACGAACTCCAAACCTGATGTGGAAACTGAAACCAGAACCAAAACCAAACTCCAAACCAGATGTGGAAACCTAAAACAGAATCGAAACCGAAACCAAACTCCAAACCGCAAGTGGAAACCGAAACCAGAATAGAAACCAAAACCAAACTACACACAAGAAGTGGAAATGGAAATTGAATCAGAAAGCAAACTCAAAAGCAAAACCAAACTCCACACCAGAAATGGAAGCCAAAATTGAAACGGAAACCTAAATCAAAGCCAAAACCAAACGCAAAACCAGAAATGGAAATTGAAATCGAAATAGAAACCAACTGCAAACCCTTACTCAAACTCGAACACAAACCTAGAACTGTAAACAAAACTGAAAACACAATCAAACCAACACTGAAAACGAATATGAAATTAAAACCCAAACCAAATCCGAGGCCTACCCTGCAGCAGAAACGGACCCAAAGCCTGAATAGAAGCTAGAAGCAAAACCCGAACAAAATCCCAAACCAGATTCTGAACCCAAACCCGAACCCAAGTCCGAACCAAATCCCAACACTGGGCCTAAATCTGAACCCCAATTCCAGGCCTGAACCTGAGACCCAACCCAAAACTGAAATGGAAAATAGGCAAGCCTGCAGACAGGCTGGCGCCTGAACAAGAAGCGAAAAAGAAACTGAGAACAAAATCAAACCAACATTGAAAACGAATATGAAATTAAAACCCAAAACAAACCCGAGGCCTAACCTGCATAGGACATAGACCCAAAGCCTGATTACAAACCAGACCTGAAACCCAAGCCCAAACCAGATCCCAAACCCAAGTCTGAACCAAACCCCAATCCCGAGCCTGAACCTGAACCCCAACCCTAAACTAAAATGGAAACCAGGCAGGCCGACAAACAAGCAGGCAGGCAGGCAAGCTTGTGCCTGAACAAGAACCACAACCCAAAGCCAATACCTAACCTCAACCTTAGCCCTAAAACAAACCCCAGCCAAAACCCAAGCCAGAACCTAATACTGAACATGAACTGGAACCCAAAACTGAAACTGATGCTGAATCCACATATTGAACACAAAACCAGAAGTAGAATCTGAAATCAAAACTGAAACCAAACCACAAATTGAAACGAGATTTGAAACTGAGCTCAAACACCAAACTACAAGTGGAACTGAAACCAGAACCGAAACCATCTTCCACACCGGAAGTGGGAACTGAAACCAGAATGGAAATCAAAACGAAACTTCAAACCGGAGGTGGAAACCAAAATTGAAACCAAAACCAAAATAAAATTAAAACCGGAAATTGAAATTGAAATGGAATCTGAAAGCAAACCAAAAAGCAAAAACAAACTCCAAACCAGAAACTGATGCCAAAATCGAAACGGAAACCTAAATCAAAGCTGAAGCTGGAAAATATACGACCAATATTTATTTTGCGTGCTTTGAGATCTTTTGCATGTGTGCATGTGTAAGTGTAAACATGTTCAAGATTAAAACTATCAGTGTACTATAAAAATGGATGAATTTAAATTTAGACTCAAAGGTCATCCAGTTTGAACCTTACCAAATGTTTTAAAAGAAGTAGTGTATAGTTTAAAAAAGTTAAAAGATATCTAAGGATTCTTTAATTTGCGGTTTTAAAAATCTGGTATCTTCATGCATAAGGCTAATTACATTGTAATCAAGTCATATTGTTTGGCAAAAGACATTGGCAACGTGAAATTTATTTTCTTCTACTGTTAAAATTTGGGATGAAATGTCAGAAGTTTGGATGTAGGTTTGATTAGCACTGTTAAAGAACTGCTTGGGTTTCTCATTCAGAGATCAATAGGAAAAGGCAGGAAAACTTAGGACGGGCCTGTGTGCCTATCCTCAGGAGTGAGGGGTGATCTGCCAAAGGTGCAGCCTAGCCAGTCCATGTGGTGGGACAGGCCCTGGGGGCAAACCACGAATTGTGGAAAAAGAGTAAGCTGGCACAGAGGCAATTCATCAAACCTCAAGGAATAAGATGGGTATATGTCCATTCAGTAGGATGGACAAATGGAGGCTTTTCTTTATCCTGTATCTTTTCCTTACAGGTGGACACAAAAACTTAATGGTAAAATAGGTGATTTGATGATTCTATTGAAATCTAAAACTTCCCATTGGGAGGTTTTAAAAATAAAAAAAAGGTTTTCAAAAGAGAGTTAAAAGTTTATCTGTATCATGTAATTTGACTTCTATGCTATGTTGCAATCCGGATGTATCTTTAAAAAAAAGAAAAGGACAAAGATGCTAAGCCTAGATTATCGTGTTTGCAATTCTGGTACTTGTAATTTTTACAATAAGGGAAAACTGTCACTTGAGTTCAGAGGTGTTCTAGGCAGTAACTCAGACTGAAGAAAAAATAATGGCCCTTTTTAAACGAGCCTCCCAGAGGCAATGGACTGTGACCAGTGCCTCTAGATTTCAGAGTTTTTCAAATACAATTGAAAGCTAAAGTGTAAATGTTAAACCAAAGGTTAATGTTAGACTTTAAAAAAAATCAGGAATGGATTTCTAGATATGAGATTTGAAAATGAAGTTTTCCTAAATATTTGTTTTAAATTGGACAAAAGAAATAATTAAAGCTGCCAAAATGATTGTTTAATTGCTATTCCAGCTTGCCTTGCAGGTTTTATAACAGTTTCCAGGTAGGACTATAGTAAAGGACAGGCAATTCTTACAAGTTTATCAAATGTAACTTTGGCCCTTAATAAGTTCCAGGTAAGATTATGCTTAAAAACTATTTCTGTGTTGACCACCTTGTTGCTTTTAATTGGAGTAAAGTGGCCTTTTGTAAGACTAATTGATCTGAAAGCTGCCATTTGAAGCCAGCCTGGACAGAGAAAGGTCACTGTGAGAGTCTTCATCTTTAATCAGCCAGCATAGTGCTGGGAACAGAGTTGTGTGGAGCTCAAAGTCGTAGAGTGCTAGCCTTCAGCTGAAGATCTGAGGGACAGCATTCAGGCCCTGTGTCCAAGTCCAGCGACGGACCAAGAGAAATGCCAAAGGTGCATTTACCTCAGCATAAAAAACGTCCTGGGACAAAAGTGATGGAGCATCCAGAGGCAGTAAGCCACTGCTTGGATGGCAGAGATGGTGTCAGATCCTAGAGTCATGTGTGCTCAGCCCTTCAAAAGTTAATCAGAATCGGGAGGTCCTAGAATAATAGTTTGTAAGCATGCCTTTCTAATACCCATGTCTGTCTACTGGGCAGGAACTTGCCAGTCATCTGTGATTGTGGGTAGTAAAGCTAAGATTGTCTAATGGGTGAATAGTTTAAAATCCCAACCTGGAGAGAGGAAGATGGTGCCATCACAATAGGGTGGCACCCAACTCACTCCAACCAAATAGTGATCTGGGAACTCCAGCAACAAATACCCCATCAAGAGTCTAGCAACCCCAACAACCAGAAGCAACAGAGAAACACAGAAAACAAAAAAGAACAACAACAACAAAAAAGGAGAGCCTATTCCCTGCACGGAGCTGGAAAATCTCTGGGGCACCTCCCTACACCCACCCCAGCCTGAACAGGGTCAGGCTGGGTAAGGGGACCTGATGCCAGTAAACGGGACCACAGACCATCAGCAACCAGAGAAGCAACAGCCAAAAAGTCACACCAGGAGTGCAGAATCCAGACAGCAGGAGCTCCACGGACCCCAGATGGAGCAGACTGACCAAGACAGACGGCAGAATGGGGCCGAATGGCCAGGAAGAGACAAAAACAGCAGGGGAACCGGGTGGCACAGATGGGGAGAGCCAGGACCGCCACCACCAAACGACTGATCACCACACCCTAGCAACCCAGCCCCGAAAAGCCCACAGCAGCACAGGACACACACACAATCCAGGACCAGTAAGTTCCCCATTGCCCCCCTCCCCAAATGGCAGACCAGCTCTAGCAGAGAACCAAACCCTACAAAGAAGCTAGAACTCCCTCCCTGCCCCTCCCTACCCAGAGGGAACAAAGGAGCCCCATATCTGGTGGTTCTAGGACCCTACAGCCTCAGGGAGGACACAGGAGTTAGCAGAGGTGGAGCAGCGCCCAACAAAGTGACCAGGAAACACCTTAGACACGCGTCCCCCATGGCCCCAGCTGAGGAGCCTGAACCTGGCCGCACCAGCTCTGTTGCCGTTCCCCCCCCAGCAGGGGCCCGGGGACTGGTAGGCCTTGGAATGCCACCTGAGGCATCCTAGTCCACACAGACTTTTTGAACAACAGTCATAGGCTTGCTGGTGTGCAATACCAGCCCAACAGGGACACCTGGGCACAAACACCCCCCCCCCCCCCCACAGCACAGGAGCAGAGTCTGTGGGCACCAACCCGCGCCCAGACATTTGAACCTGCTGGGGTCCATGCATACCCCCACAAGAGACTCACAAGATGGCACAAGCACCCTCCAACAACTTGGGGCAGTACGCCCCCAAAGGAAGCACTAGAGTGCACACGCACATACCCCCCGGAGGGCCAGCATGGGCCAGCATGCTAGCCTTCCAGCAGGATGATCTCTGCCCAAACCCCCACGGGAGCGCAAAAGTGGGCAAGCTGCCCCCCCAGCAGCAACACCCACTCAGATAGGTGCACTCCGCACAGGTGGGAGGGCCACCGCTCAACAGCAACACCTGCTCTGAAAGGAACAATCCACACAGGTGGACGAGCTGCCTCTCAGCTGCAATTCTCAATCTGAGAGGTGAGCTCCTCTGAACACGGTACCAAGTGGGAAAAGAATCAAAGAAGAGAAAAGTCTCCACGCCATGCTGAATCAGTGACCCGCAAACCCCTATCAGGGGCACACTAGGGTCAGCACAACACAGCGGCAGGGCACAGTTCTGCAGAGAAAGACACAGAACCTACCCACCCCCAAGTGCAGTGAGGGTGACCACCTCGGCAACAACCAAGATGGGTACGCTCACCCATTGGGCAGTAAGGTTCAACAGCCAAACTCAAACCCAGAGCCAGGACACAAACAAGTCTCCACTGACGGATCAGCGGGAACCAGCACGAAGCCAAGCCAAGGTCGCCACCTACAGATCTCCAGATGCGCAAATCACAAAGAAATATTACAAATTTCATGAAAAGTCAGCCAACTCGCCAGCTCCAAAAAGTAGTATGACTGAAGAGGAGATGGAGAATAAAAAAACAATTGAGGCTAAGATAGCAGAAATTATGGAAAGCCTCAGGAACGAATTCAGAAAACAATTCCAGGAGTTTAGAATGGAAGTCCCAAAGGACCTTCAGGAAGTCAAGAAAGAAATGGAAGCAAAAACAGATACAGTGCACTCCTCCCTTAAAGAAGACCTTAACATCCTGAGAAGTGAAATGCATGGAAAAATAGATTTAAAATACAATTCTACTTAAAGGAAGAAATTTCCATGATCAGAGCTGATCTGGCAACCATAAATAGCTCGCTGACATCCATAAACTCCACACTTGAAGCCACATCACAAAGAATTGATCATATTGAATCCCGAATCTCTCTTTTGGATGATGATGCAGCTGATAAGGACCAGAAAATTACCACACCCCAAGAAACAGTTAAACTCCAGGACAGACTAATCCAGGAGCTAGTGGACAAAGACAAGAGATATAATCTGCACATAACTGGAATAGAGGAAGGAGCTAAATACCAGAGCAGAGGGCTACAACATATTTTCAATAGAGTTATTGCAGAAAACTTCCCCAATCTCACAAGGGACCTCACCCAAGTAACCGGAGCCTATAGGACGCCTGGCAGACCAGACCCTAGAAAATCCTTGCCCAGGCACATAATAATCAAGACTTCAGATCTCAAAAATAAAGAGCAAACTTTGAATGCAACAAAACGAAGAAAGAGCTATATGACAATGGAAAAAGGATCAGGATCACAGCTGACCTCTCCACACAAACCTACAATGCACAAAGACCGTGGAGGAACACAATCCAAGTCCTCCAGGCCAACAGTTGCCAACCCAGAATTAGATGTCCAGCAAAACTAGAATTTACCTTCGAGGGAAAAACCAGATCTTTCCAAAGTAAAGAGGATCTAAAGGAGTATGTGAATAAAACCCCAGCCTTACAGCGAATTCTAAGAGGGGAACCGCAACCCACAGAAAACCTACATGACACCCAGACAGAAACATAAAGAAACTACAATAGCCAGAGCACAACAGAAAGAGCAGCTCAATAAAGAAAGGAAAAAAAGGAAAGGAAAAACAGCCTATCAGGAAAATGGAAGGGAAAAAAAACATTCTTATCCATGATCTCTTTGAATATAAATGGTATAAACTCTACAATAAAGAGGAGCAGACTGACAGAGTGGATCCGGAAACAAAAAGTTGCCATCTGTTGTCTTCAAGAGACCCATCTTACAGCATGGGACAAAAACAGGCTCCAAATGAAAGGATGGAGCAAGATCTTCCAAGCGAATACACCTGCCAAAATGACAGGAATAGCCATCCTGATTTCAGACAAGCTGAACTTCTCATTAAAACCAACTCAAAAAAACAAAGAAAGGCACTACGTTTTAATACAAGGAAAAACCCAGAATCAAGACATCACGGTGATAAATTTATATTCACCGAACAAAAGAGGCCCTACATATGTGAAGCAAATTCTCACAGAACTACAGAACAAGATAGACCCAAACACAATCATAGTGGGAGACGTTAATACTCCACTCTCTCCAAGAGACAGATCCAACACCCACAGGATTAGCATGGGAGCTGAAGACCTAAGTAACACCATATTCCAAATGGATCTGATAGATTTGTACAGAGTCTTTCACCCTACTGAGTCACAATACACATTCTTCTCAGAAGCCCATGGAACATACTCCAAAACAGATCATGTCATAGCCCACACAAAGAACCTCAGCAAATACAAAAGTATTGACGTCATCCCATGTATTATATCTGACCACAGTGGAATAAAGGTAACCCTCAATAACAAAGGATACTACAGAGGCTATACAAATACTTGGAAGCTAAACCCCTCACTGTTATCTAACACTTGGGCCAAAGACCAAATTAAGGATGAAATTAACGAATTCATAAGCCACAACAACAATGAAAATACATCACAAAGAAACATATGGGATACAGGTAAGGCAGTACTGAGGGGCAAGATCATTGCCCTCAGCACTCACATTAAAAGAATGGAAGGATAACAGGTGAATAAACTCACGGTGAAACTAAAACATCTGGAAAAACAAGAAATGATCGAATCTAAAATGACTAGGAGGACCGAGATCACAAAGATTAAAGAAGAGATAAATCTGATTGAAAATAGAAAGACCATTCAACAAGCAAATAAAACTAAAAGCTGGTTCTTTGAGAAAATAAATAAAATTGACAGACCCCTCACAAGACTTACAAAAAAAGAGAAAAGAGACTCATGTCCATATAATCAGGGACTCCACCGGAAAAATTGTAACAAATACATACGATATTCAAACAATCATAAGGAACTATTTCCAGAACCACTACTCACTAAAAAACAGTAATTTTACAGAAATGGACTAATTCTTAGAGAAGTATAAACTGCCCAAACTGAATCAAGAAGAAATAAATCAACTAAATAAACCTATAACTTACAGTGAGATACAGGGGGTAATCAAGAGCCTCCCAACAAAGAAAAGCCCTGGCCCAGATGGATTCACCAATGAATTTTATAAAACCTTTAGTGAGGAGCTAATACCAATACTCCTCAAACACTTCCGCGAAATAGAAACAGGGAGAAATCCCAAACTCATTCTATGAAGTTAATATTATACTCATCCCCAAACCAAGCAAGACCCAACAAAAAAACGAATGAACACAGATGCAAAGCTCCTCAATAAAATATTAGCTAATAGGATCCAGAAACTGATCAAGAAAATTATACATCATGACCAAGTAGGCTTCATCCCACAGTCAAAAGGATGGTTCAACATCCGTAAATCAATTAATGTAATTCACCACATCAACAGAACTAAAATCGGAATCACATTGTTATCTCAGTCGATGCCCAAAAAGCCTTTGACAAAATACAACATTCATACTTATTAAAAGCTCTGGAGAGAACAGGAATAGATGGAACATTCCTTAAAACAATAAAAGCCATATACAACAGACCAACTACTAATATCATATTAAATGGAGAGAAAATAAAATAATTCCCCCTAAACTCAGGAACAAGACAAGGATGCCCACTCTACCCACTTCTTTTCAATATAGTGCTGGAATCCCTAGCCACAGCAATAAGGCAAGAGGAGGGATCCACATCGGCAAAGAAGAAATCAAGTTATCCCTATTCACAGATGACTTGATCTTATATCTGAAGGACCCAAAAAACTCAGTCCCCAAACTCCTACACCTAATAAACCATTTCGGCAAAGTAGCAGAACACAAAATCAATCCACAAAAGTCAGCAGCTTTTCTGTACACCAGCAATGTGCAAGCAGAAAAGGAAATTGTGGAAATAATACCATTTACAGTAGCTAAAAAAAGAATAAATTACCTAGGGATAAACCTAACTAAAGACGTGAAGGACCTATTTAATGACAACTACAAAAACCTAAAAGGGGAAAACAAAGAAGACACAAGGAGGTGGAAAGACCTCCCATGCTCATGGGTAGGAGGAATCAATATAGAGAAAATGGCCATATTGCCCAAATTGTTATACAAATTCAATGCAATACCCATCAAGATCCCAGCTACATTCTTCACTGAAATAGAGAAAGCAACCCATAAATTCATATGGAACAGCAAAAGACCTAGAATTGCCAAAACAATTCTAGGCAAAAAAAGCAGTGCAGGAGGTATCACAACACCATAATTCAAGCTCTATTATAGAACCATCCTAACAAAAACAGCCTGGTATTGGTATAAAAACAGACCTGAAGACCAATGGGATAGAATTGAAGACCCAGAAATAAAACCACAGTCTTACAGCAAGCTGATATTCAACAGAGAAGCTGAAGAAATACAATGGAAAAAACAGAGCCTCTTCAACTACTGATGCTGGGAAAACTGGGCAGCTATACGCAGAAAACTCAAAGTAGACCCTCGCCTATCACCATGCACAAAGATCAACTCAAAATGGATCAAGGACCTCAACATCAGACCTGAATCTTTGAAACTACTGTAGGACAGAGTATGAAAGACGCTAGAACTTATAAGCACAGTCAGGAACTTCCTGAATAGAGTCCCAGGGGCACAACAGATAGGGGAGAGACTCGACAAATGGGACTACTACAAATTAAAAAGTTTCTGCACAGCTCAGGACATAGCCACCAAACTAGAAAGACAGCCAACCATATGGGAAAGGATCTTTACCAGCAGAGCAACAGACAAAGGCCTAATATCCATCATCTACAGAGAAGTAAAAAAACTAAGCCCTTCCAAGCCCAATAACCAATTAGGAAATGGGCAAAGGAGCTAAAGAGAGACTTCACAAAAGAAGAGATAAAAATGGCAAAGAAACATATGAGGAAATGTTCAACATCCCTGGCAGTAAAGGAAATGCAAATACAAACAGCCCTGAGATACCACCTCACTCCGGTTAGAATGGCCTATACTCTGAACTCAGGCAACAAAAAATGCTGGAGGGGGTGCGGGGAAAGAGAAACCCTTCTCCATTGTTGGTGGGAGTGCAAATTAGTACAACCACTTTGGAGAACAGTATGGAGGTTCCTCAAAAAGCTCAGCATAGACCTACCCTATGACCTAGCCATACCACTCCTAGGCATCTATCCTGAATAACAGGTCCCAAGATATCAAAAAGACATCTTCACTTCCATGTTTTTCGCTGCACAATTCACAATAGCAAAATAGGAAACAACCCAGATGCCCCTCCACAGATGAATGGATCCAAAAAATATGGTACCTATACACAGTGGAATACTACATAGCGATTAGAAATGGTGAAATATTTGTATTCACAGGGAAATGGTCAGAACTTGAACAAATAATGTTGAGCAAGACAAGGCTGGAACATAGAAAACAAAGGAGCATGATCTCCTTGATATATGACTGTTAAGGTGGGGGGAGGGGGAGACAGTAGAGACCAGGTCTGTGAAACCAAAAACTTCATGTCAAATGATATTTCCCACAGGTTTGGGTCAGCGACCCTACATTATGTAATAAAACCAAACAACTATTCAAGATATAAAGGCCAAAAGTAGACCTCTCAGTTTATCACAATAGCTCAAAAGCTATGTATGTATGTTCACACAAGCCAAGGATGAGCAAACTATATTGTTGACATTACATTTAAAGTCCTAGGTGAATTTCCTTTGGCATAGGCCACATGGCTACTGTGTATGTTTTTGATACAGTGTGTAATGTATATATGTCTACCTGATCTGGGAAAGGGAAAGAAAAACAGGGTGTAAGATATCACAAGAAATGTACACACTGCCCTATTATGTAACTGTACCCCTTTTGCACAACACCTTGTCAAAAATTTGTTTAATTAATAAATAAATTTTAAAAAATCCAAAAAAAAAAAACCAAACAAACACACACAAAAAAATAAAATCCCAACCCCTTGCATCTGCTCAAAGCCCTAACTAGCAGTGAGAATTCTGAGCTGGCCTATCTGTTCAGGAGAGGAAATTTGTGGACCTCAGATCGTGCCTTTTTCAGACATATCTAAGGCCTACAAAGGTAATTTAGGCATTGTTAGGTTATCAGAGATCAGTTTCCCCAGCCAGTCAGGAAAATGCTTTTGCAAAGTAAAATGTTAAAAGGCTACACTGCTGTAGCCCCCCAAAAGTCTGTATAGTTGTTAAAAGTTAAATGTTGAATGTAATTTCCAGTTTGGAATAAAGCTCCTAATAGTCATCTAATCCTGCTGCTTCTTGGTAAAGTAGACTAAGGTTATAGGTTCCTGGGTAGGTAAAGTCAATGCCCCTGACCCAGCCCAAAGAAGTTACAGAAGATGAATGATCTTCACCCATCAGCTCCGTTTAAAAGATGAGACAGGATAAAGTAGGGATCCCCTTTCTCCCCCTGCTCTACTCCCACTTTGACCCTCCCTTCTCAAAGAAGCCTCAGGCACTAGATGTCCTCTTCTCCACTGAATTCCTTGGCTGGTAGGGAGTGGTTAAAGGTTTATTGCCAGGCTCTTTTGGGGGGCATCCGGGTCACCGGAAAGTGCCCAATCATTTTGTCTAAAGTAGGGGAAGATAGATAGGCAATGGATGAGTCTCCAGTAGCCTTTATAGAAAGGCAGCTTGATGCTTACCGTGCTTATACTTCTATAGATCTAGAGGCTGAAGAAAATTTTAAAAAGCAATTAATGTAGCATTTGTGGGACAGGCAGCTCCAGGCATTAGAAAGAATATTAGCAGCCAGTACGTGCCATGCCAGAGGACAAATGCGGCTGGCAGAGTAGCCACCAGGGGAAAGAGGAAAAGGGGAACAGTGCCAGGAGCCTATTGGGAAGTAGACTTTACTGAGGTAAAAACAGGCAAGTTTGGCTATAAGTATCTGCTAGCTTTTGTAGACACTTTTTCAGGATGGATGGACGCTTTCCCAACCAAGTGAGAAAGAGCACAGGCAGTAGCGAAGAAGCTGCTAGAGGAGATGATTCCCAGGTTTGGGATCCCAGTAGTCATAGGCTCAGACAATAGCCCCTCTTTCATCCCTCAGGTAACACAGCTATTAGGTAAGTCATTGGGGATTAATTGGAAATTACATTGTGCCTATCCCCCCCAAAGTTCCTCAGGTAGAGAGGAAAAGAGACCTTAACCAAATTAGCCCTTGAGATTGAGGAAAACTAGACAGCCCTCCGACACCATACTTTAAGGGCATCATACCTTATGAAATAATGTTTGAGAGGCCTCCTCCCTTATTCCATAAGTTTGGTTCTGAAGCAATAGCTAAATTGTCTAACCAACATTTTCTAAAAGGCAACCAGGAAAATATTAGGGGATTTCACTAGTCCGGCCTTAGGTTAAGCTTCTTTACCAGTCTATGCAGAAAGTTGCAGGCAACCAAGCAGGAGGTGTGACATTCTATTGGAGCCACTGAGAGCCACGGCTGCCTGCTGCTGCCACATCCCCTCCCATCCCATTTGGGTTAAGATCAAAGACTCCCTGACAGTCATCTGGAGCCATCTATAAACTTCTCATCGCTCAAGTAGATGTGGACATCCGGGGAATGCATGCACCCACTGATAAGCTGACCAACTCCCCCAACTCCCTGGCAGAAGTGGTCCTCCAAAACAGGAGAGGTTTCTTTGAGGGAGGAATGCTGTTTTGAGGTTAACCGTATGGGAGTGATCAAAGAAATGCCAGGAAAGCATGGGATGGAGTCTTTGTTTAATTGGTCCCCTTAGGTGACATCGTTAATAACCTCAATAGCAGGACCTTTTATGTTGCTAATAGTTATCTTAATGGTTGGTCCTTGTATTCTTAACAGGCTCATTGCATTTCTAAGAGATTGTGTCAGTGGAGCTAAGGGTGCTCAGGTCTCAGTATCAGCCCCTGGACACGGAAGCCATAGAAATGTATAATAATGAGGCCATGATTGGCCACTCTCAGTAACCAGTAGAAGAGGAGGGAATGTAAGGGCTGACCTGAGAACCTGAGTAAATATAAGTTTTAGTGTTAAAGTTATAACAACCTCTAAACCCTGGTGATGACTCCATGCTAGAGGGCTGCACCCCTACCCGTGAGACTAGTTTCTTGTAGTTTGACATGTAAAGATATAGGAAGCTCTGTTCCCCTCTGTACCTAGGTAGCAACCCTGGTAATGACAGTAAAAAAAAAAGATCAAAGTCATAAACTATAGAAATAGCCATAATAGTAGAAATGCCGTGGAAACTGTTGGGTTGGTTTACTTATTATTGATTACTGGATTGTTTTAGCCCACTCAAGCTTGCTGAGTGGTAATAGGAAAACATGGTGGCAATTGTTAAAATAAAGTTGGTACTAGTTCAGCCTGACTGCAAAGTTCTGCTTCTGTAAATGGCTTATTTAACACATTTGTGAATCGCTCTACCCCCTGCATTAACCCACTGCATCAGTGGTATGTGACCACCTGTTGTCACTTCCTGACATAGAGGCCAGTTCCGGTAATCAAAGCCAAAATAGGATAACTGATAGAGTAGGTAGCCAATAGAAATAGGACAAGACTTGCTTGCTAAATGCCATCCAATCAAGTATATGCCAAGTTGGAAATACACTGCCCCTGTTGTAATCACAATAAAAAAAAACCCTACCTATCTGAGGGTAGGAACTCTCAATCCAGATTTGCTTTGTCAGTGACACTTGAGAGTCCAGGCTTGAGCTTGCAATAAACACTCTCATGCATTTGCATCGGAATAGGCTCCTTAGTGTTCTTTGGGGACCAGAAATCTAGACATAACAAAACCAAACACAAAACTGGAAATGGAAACCAAAATAAAAACAGAAACTAAATGCAAATCCTTACTCAAACTCGAACACAAACCCAGAAACCAAAACGAAACTGAAAACAAAATCCAACCAATATTGAAAACAAATACAAAATTAAAACCCAAAACAAATCTGAGGCCTAGCCTGCACAGGACAAGGAACCAAAGCCTAAATACAAGCCAGAACCAAAACCAGAACCCAAGCCCAAACCAGATCCTGATCCCAAACATGAACCGAAGTCTGAACCAAACCCCAATCCCTGGATTGAACCTAAACCCAAACCCAAAACTGAAACAGAAACCAGGCAGACAGGCAGGCAGGCAGGTGCCTGAACAAGAACCTCAAGCCCAAGCCAAACCCTAACCTCAACCTTAGCCTTAAAACAAACCCCAGCCTAAACCCAAGCCTGAACCTAAAACTAAATGCGAACCTGAACCTGAAACTGAAACTGACACTGAATCCATATGCCAAACACAAAACCAGAAGTGGAAACTGAAATCGAAATGATAACCAGAATCTCAACAGAAAGCAAACCCCAAACCAAAACCAGAATTAAAAGTGAATCCAGACTCCAAACCAGAAGAGGAAAGTGAAACCAGAATTGAAGCTGAAACCAAACTCCTAACCGCAAGTGGAAACAGAAACCAGAATCGAAACTGAACCACACTATAAACCGGAAGTGGAAACCGAAATCGAATCCAAAAGCAAACTCAAAAGCAAAACCTGTTAGCATTTCCTTAGCCTCAGGTCCTCAGCTACTCCCACTAGCCCCCAGATCCACCCATACCTAATAAGCCACTCCTACTCACTACCTACCTACTTCCTCTTTATCCCCAGAGAGAGAAGCTGCCACCTGGATAAGGTGCACATGCTTTGTAGCTCCCTCTCCCGTGGGAATTATGGCCCCACTAATAAACCTCCATATGAACCTTCTTTTTCTATCTGTCACTCCGCATGGTAACTGGCATGGCTGGGACATATCCTTTCATTGGTGCTGAGACCTGGAATAGGTTCCTCGGTGGATTTGCTCCCCCATTTCTGCGGGGTCCAAGCTACCCCTGGGACTTATTCTTCTGTCCTAAGCCCACCCAGAGGACCACCAAGGTAACTTTTCCTGACAGAGCGCTCTACTTCCATCCACCACAACGATGACAGATTTGAACCTCCAATCAGGGTGAGTGATCATTTAACTTGGGGCTCGAATCCGATTTTCTGATTTACTGTAGCGCCACAGGGCTGTGGCTTCAGAGCAACCTAAAGGCTTCAGAGCCACACTAGAAATGCTTCAGACTCACACAAAGAGAACAGAAAAAAATCTTGGCAACAAGTTCCGAGCCCCACTCGGAGCTCGGTCCGGTACACAGCAATCGGGGTGACGACCTCATTGCTCATTGTCTCCTACATTTCAGCTGACCAGAGGACGCTTGGTATTTAACTCCTCAGCTCCACTAATCACTTACCATGGAAAGGGCACAATGTAACTAACATTCCTCAGGACTCTCAAAAAAAGCTGCTCAAGTTTGAGCCCAATCTTACAAATTTGGAATATTTTCAGGATTTACATAACTTCTATGAGTGCTTGGGCAGATGGAATTTTCTCTTTCTTTCTGACTCTCTCTAAACTCTGCCTGCCTGCCTGCCTGTGATATAGGATGTGCTGGTATTACCTTCAAAAAGTACCAATATTTGTTTAACATCTGCATTGGAAGACACAAAGAAAGGTTTTCTGTTCTTGTTATTGATGTTTGTTAATCTTGGAGATTCAGTTAAATTCTGCTTGTTGTTGGCTAAATCCTAAGTTTTCTCTAGCATTGACCACGTGATGGACAATAGAATTGGTTTTAGTAAGCGCCATCTTGGTTCCATCAAGGTTCCAAAAACACTTAGAGGTGGAAGCCCACCCATCTTCCAGGTAATCGGCGTGCCAAATTCCTGGAGGCAGGGCAGGGATGTGGAGACTCAAGCTCCCTGTAACCCTCCCCCCACCCCAAACTCTGTAACTGCTTCCTTGCAATTCAAATGTACCTTGCAATTCAAATGCTTGAGGTGAAGGTCCCTTGCAATGAGCCTGGTAAGGCTCTGACCAGTTCCACTGCCATTACACCATGCCACATGTCTGTGTTCTGTTTATGTCCTGTCTTCCAACTCCTGGACCTTCTCTGACCATAGCATCCTCCCCATTGAGCTCAATTAGTTTCTCAAAATGTGGCTTATCCATTTCCTTGCTGGATAATCTGTGAAAAGTTTTTGTTTTCTAACTGACCACATGGTTCTAAAATATGGGCAAAATAATGTCATTTTGCCAGTGGAATTCCAGAAAACTTAAATGGCTAATTTAAAAAATTCTAAGCGCTCCCCAAAGCTTGTGCACAACTGTCTGTATGTATGTATGTCTGTCTGTTGGTAAAACATGTAAAAACTGTATCATGGTTTCAAAATTACTTGCTTTTTTGACTACTTTTTTAACTTACTTTATGTCTTGTGTTAAACTTATTTCTTCAGCCTGTGGATGGAGTCACAGTGAACAGCCTGGAGGCAATCATGACACTTATCACCAGACTCCAAGCCAAAAGAAAAAAATGCAGGTTTTAAACCCAAACTGATCACTTTAGGGTACAAGCAAATTTGTCTAAGAAAAACTCCAAAAGTTTCAAATATGCAGCACGTGGTACAAGTAGAATGATGTAAAACCAATGTGTTATTCTTCATGTCCATCTATGCTAAAAGTCAAGTATACATATGATTCTGACAATTCTTTGGTATAGAATAAGATTTTGCTTCACCAGAGTCAATTTTGGAACGAGTGCAAATGTGGCTGCTAACCTCGATTTTCCTGAACCAGAATGGATATTTTGCTCTATACGCTGCAGATTGACATGTGTGCTAGCTGTGTGGACTGTGGCAGTCCGTGGCTACAGGAAGCTGCCTCCATAGTCTGCTTCCAACCTGCCTGGTTTCACTACTAGTGATTCCTTATTCTCTGTCTCTTGTATGGAAGACTGCTCATGGAATCCAGGAGTCACTGGTGGTGTTCCTGTGAAGATTTTGACAGACCCACAATGCTCCTGCTCTGGCTCTGCCCCACTCCCCAAAATTCAAATTGGGCTTATAGCAGGCCTATTATGACAGAGTTGTGACCGAGACTTACTGCAAGGTTAAAAGCATCAGAGTTGTGTTTGGTGGCCACAGGGTTGCACAGGGGTAGCATTGGTGTCTTCCCCCTCCATGTTTCAGAAATTGTCGTGGCTGCTGCAGAGAGTAGACTTGGTTGGCCTTTGGTCTGTGTAGATTTTGTGACTAGGAAGATATTAGAAGGCCCAAGCCTTCTAAAATCTTTTACTCAGAGTAAGCAACCTGGGAATACTTGGAGATTTCAAATCTCTTTAACCAGTCTGTGTAGAAATTTGCAGGAAACCCAGCAGGAGGTGTGACAATCTATCCAGAGGACTTTGAGATGCCACTACAGCCTAACCCAGATCCAACCCATCTCTCCTGCCTGCCTCCATCACACCTGACTAATGAAGCCTGCTGATTCGGGATGAAAGACACAGCCACCTCACTGAAGCTGGGACTTTTACATTGTCCTGACACTTTGCCCTCTTGATTGTTATTCATTTGTGTTATCTTCCACCTGCCAGAAAGGTTAAATGATATTATTTGATTTGATGGCACATGGATCTCATTCATTCTGCTGTTCTCTAAGTGTTACAGCAGAACTCTGGCAAGTATTTGTTGGTCAATTCTCAACAAGTTGCAAGTAAGCTCTACTCCTATTGTTTGCCTGTTCCTTTAATTGGAAATAAAAAGGGCTTTTATGGCTAAGACTCCTTGGATTGCAGTTCGAAGCCAGCCCAGGCAGAAAAAAAAAATCCCTTTAAAACTCCATCTCCCAACTAACCAGCAAAGAGCAAGACTGGAAGCTTGGCTCAAGTGGTAGAGCACTAGCCTCGAGCAGAAGTGCTCAGGGACAGTGCTAAGGCCTAGAGTTCAAACCCAATGAATGGCAACTGGGACAAACTATCCAAGCAATGAGCACCTAGACCTTCAGGACGAGATCAATCCTGACAATGAGGAACCATGGAGGGGAGTAAGAGGAGATGAAATCTCATCTTAAATGGAGTCAATTGAAACTTGCCCTTTCAAAATTAATCAGAGCTGGGAGATCAAGGGGAATAGTTGTGTACCCACCTGATGGCCATACCTGTCCATTTTCCATTTGGACAGAAACTTGCATTCTTGCCTTTTTTACTTGCTAATACATATTAATATATATTTATATTATATAATATATATTATATTAGCCTCTGACTGCTTACTCCCAACCAGTCCACTATCCCTAAACACTTCCTTCCTACCCCGAGTCCAGTTATTCCTCCTTCCTTGTAATGGGCCACAATTGGGTTTATATTGCGAATGGAACTTTTCTGGCTCATGCCCAGGGTGTGTTCTCCCATGTCATTCATGTTAACTGTTCCTGTGAACTTAGCCTTTTCCCTGACCTTTTCAAAGGTCTCTTTTAACAGGATTACATCCCTCACCCAAGATGCCACCTGGGAATTTGCAGTTCAAGGCCATCTTCTGACTATACTGCTCTGCCCAGTGCAGATCTGTACCCTGATGACACCAGACCCAGTAACTCCTTGATGTGCCCAAGCTGCAGGAGGTAGCCAGAGGAGACCATGACACCCATTGGCACTGATAACCATTCTTATGGAAATGATGAGGACTTTTACCAACCAAACTGTCAAACAAATACTTCTTGGATGGTACCAGGCCAAATGATGAATCAGGGACCCCTGACTACTTCACCTGTTTACAGCAGGAAGTAGTTCCAGAAGAAACAACCTCTGCCCATACTCCTGGCCTGGTACTCCTCCTCTGTTATTAATAAACAACAAATGGGAGAATATCAGCATTTCTCTAGCCTCAGGTCCTCAGCTCCCCCCACTATCTCCCAGATCCATCCATACCTAATGAGCCACTCCTACTCACTACCTACCTACTTCCCCTTTACCCCCAGAGAGAGAAGCTGCCACCTGGATAAGGTGCAGATGCCATGTAGCTCCCTCTCCCATGGGAACTATGGCCGCACTAATAAAGTTCCTTATGAACCTTCTTCCCCCTGTCTGATTACTTATGCACGGTCCCCTGGGATGGCTGGGACAGATCCTTTCAAAACCAAAGTCCAAAGTGGAAATGGAAGCCAAAATCAAAATTAAGACCTAAATCAAGGCCGAAACCAAACATGAAACTGGAAATGGAAAGCAAAATCGAAACAAAAACAAAATGCAGACCCTTACTCAAATTCGAACACAAACCAAAAACAAAATTGAAAACAAAATCAAACCAACATTGAAAATGAATACAAAATTAAAACCCAAACCAAATCCTAGACTTACCCTGCACTGGACACAGATCCAAATCCTAAATCCAAGCCAGAACCAAAACCAGAACCCAAGACTGAACCAGAACCTGACCCAAACCAGAACCCAAGTCTGAATCATACCCCAATCCCAGGCAACAACCTGGACCCCAAGCCAAAAGGGAAATGGAAACCAGGCAGGCAGTCATGTAGGCAGGCAGGCAGGCAGGCAGGCAGGGGCCTGAACAAGAACTTCAACCTAAAGCCAAATCCTAACCTCAACTTTAGCCTTAAAACAAAGCCCAGCCTATACCCAAGCCAGAACCTAATACCAAACACTAACCTGAACCCGAAAGTCAAACTGACACTAAATACACACCGAACATGAAACCAGACGTGGAAACTGCAATCAAAATGGAAACCAAACTCAAAACCAGAAGTGTAAACTGAAACCAGAACCAAAACCGAACTTGGAAACAAAAAGTGGAAACAAAAACCAGAATCAAAATTGCAACCAAACTCCAAACCACAAATGGAAACCAAAAACAGAATCGATACCAAACCAGACTACAAACCAGAAGTGGAAACCAAAATCGAATCCGAAAGCAAACTCAAAAGCAATACAAAACTGCAAACCGGAAATGGAAGCCAAAATAGAAATGGAAACCTAAATCAAAGCTAAAACCAAATGCAAAACCAGAAATGGAAACTGAAATCAAAACAGAAACCAACTTCAAACCTTTACTCAAACTTGAACACAAACCCAGTGCAGAAAACAAAACTAAAAACAAAAACAAACTAACATTGACAACCAATATGATTAAAACCCAAATCAAACCTGAGGCCTAACCTGCACAGGACACGGACCCAAAACCTGAATAAAAGCCAGAACTGAAACCTGAACCCAAGCCCAAACAAGATCCTGAACCCAAACTCGAACCCAAGTCTGAACCAAACCACATTGCCAGGCCTGAACCTGAACGCCAACCAAAAATTGAAATGGAAACCAGGCAGGAAGGCCAGTAGGCAAGTAAGCAGGCAGGCAGGCAGGTGCCTGAACAAGAAACTCAATCCAAAGCCAAACCCTAACTTCAACCCTAGCCCTAAAATGAACCCCAGCCCAAACCCAAGCCGGAACCTAATACTAAGCAAGAACCTGAACCAGAAACTGAAACTTACACTGAATACACATACTGAACACAAAACCAGAAGGGGAAACTGAAATCAAAACAGAAACCAGAATCAAAACTTAAATCAAACTCCAAACCAAAAACAGAATCGAAACTGATGCCAAACTCCACACGGGATGTGGAAACCAAAACCAGAATCGAAACTGAAACTAAATTCCAAACTGCAAGTAGAAACCGAAACCATTATTGATACTGAACCAGACTACAAACAGGAAGTGGAAACTGAAATCGAATTTGAAAGCAAATTCAAAAGCAAAACCAAACTCCAAAGCGGAAATGGAAGCCAATATAGAAAGGGAAACATAAATCAAAGCCGAAACCAAAAGCAAAACTGGAAATGGAAACCGAAATCAAAACAGAAACGAACTGTAAGCTCTTACACAAACTTGAACACAAACTCAGAACCAAAAACATAACTGAAAACAAAATGAAACCAACTTTAAAAACGAATACGAAATTTAAACCCAAACCAAACTCAAGACTTAACCTGCAGAGGACACGGACACAATGCCTGAATACAAGCCAGAACCAACACCTAAACCCAATCCCAAACCAGGTCCCGAACCCAAACCAGATCCCAATCTGAAGCAAATCCCAATCCCGAGCCTGAACCTGAGCCCCAAACCAAAACTCTACTGGAAACCAGGCAGGCAGGGTAAGCATGCAGGCAGGCGCCTGACCAAGAACCTCAACTCAAAGCCAGACCCTAACTTCAACCTTAGGCCTACACTCAACTCCAGCCTGAACCAAGCCAGAACCTAATAACGAACGTGAATCTGAGCCTGAAACTGAAACTGATACTGAATACACATACTGAACACAAAACCGGAAGTAGAAACCGAACTCAAAACCGAAACCAGAATCAAACCTGAAACCAAACCTCAAATCGAAACCAGAATCAAAACCAAACCCAAACTCCAAACCAGAATTGGAAACCAAAAACAGAACTGAAACCAAAGTCAAACTCAGAGGTGGAAACCAAAAGCGGAATCGAAACCAAATTGGAATTGGAAAATGAAAACGGAATCAAAACCGAACCCAAGGGCTGGGAATATGGCCTAGTGGCAAGAGTGCTTGCCTCATATACATGAGGCCCTAGGTTCGATTCCTCAGCACCACATATACAGAAAATGGCCAGAAGTGGCGCTGTGGCTTAAGTGGCAGAGTGCTAGCCTTGAGCAAAAAAGAAGCCAGGGATAGTGCTCAGGCCCTGAGTTCACGGCCTAGGACTGGCCAAAAAAAAAAACAAACAAAAAAAAAAAACGAACCCAAACTGCAAACCAGAAGTGGAAACCAAAATAGACACCGAAACCAAAATGAAATTCAAACCAGAAATTAAAATTGGAATCAAATCCAAAAGCAAACTCTAAAGCAAAACCAAACTCCAAACCGGAAATGGAAGCTAAAATCAAAATGGAAACCTAACTCAAAGCCGAATCCAAACACAAAACCAGAAATAGAAACTGAAATCAAAATACAAACCAAATGCAAACCCTTACCAAGAAGCAGAAACTAAACTGAAAACAAAATCAAGACAACATTGAAATGAATACTAAATTAAAGCCAATACCAAACCCAAAGCCTAACCTGCACAGGACATGGACCTAAACCATGAACACAAGCCAGTACTGAAACCTGAACCCAAGACCAAACCAGATCCCAAACCCAAACCCAAGTCTGAATCTAACCTCAATCCCGGACCTGAACCTGAACCCCAAACCAAAATTGAAATGGAAACCAGGAAGGCAGACAGGCATGCAGGCAGTCACCTGAACAAGAACCGCAACCCAAAGCCTAACCCTAATTTCAATCTTAGCTCAAAAATGAACCCCAGCCAAATCCCAAGCCAGAATCTAATACCAAATGTGTACCTTAACCTGAGACTGAAGTGACACTGAATCCACATACTGAACATGCAACCGGAGAGGAAACTGCAACCAGAATCAAAACGGAAACCAAACTACAAGCCAGAAGTGGAAACGAAACCAGAATCGAAACCAAAACAAAACTATACCAGAAGTGGAAACAAAAATTAAATCCGAAACCAAACTCAAGAGCATAACCAAACTCTAAACTCGAAATGGAAGCCACAATCAAAATGGAAACCTAAATCAAAGGTGAAATCAAACACAAAATGGAAAACAGTAATTTAATTTGAAACAGAAACCAAATGCAAACCCTTACTCAAACTTGAACACAAACCAAGAAGTGAAAATGAAATTGAAAACAAGATCAAGCCAACACTGAAAACAAATATGAAATTGAAACCCATCTGAAACCCAAGGCCTAACCTGCAAAGCACTCAGACCCAAAACCTGAATGCAAGCCAGAACCTAAACCTGAACCCAAGCCCAAACCAATCCCGATCCCAAACCTGAACTCAAGTCTGAACCAAACCCCAATCCCAGGCCAGAGCTTGAACCCCAACCCAAACTGCAACCTAAACCAGGAAGGCAGTCAGGCAGGCAGGGATGCAGGACCCTGGACAAGAACATCAACCCAAAGCCAAACCTTAACCACAATCTTAGCCCTAAAACAAACCCCAGCCTAAACCCAAGCTGGAACCTAATACTGAAGGGGAACCTGAAGCCGAAACTGAAACTGACACCGAATCCACATACCGAACTCAAAACCAGAAGTGGCAACCACAATAGAAACCGAAACTGGAATCGAAACCGAAACTGAACACCAAACCAGAAGTGGAAACAGAAAGCATAACCGAAACCAAATGCAAATCCTTATTAAAAATAGAACGCAGATTACCGAAAACAAAACTGAAAACAAAATCAAACCAACATTGAAAACGAACACAAAATTAAAACCCAAACCAAACCCGAGGTATAACCTGCACATGACATGAACCCAAACCCTGAATACAAACCAGAACCGAAACCCAAACCCAAGCCCAAACAGGGTCCTGCACTTTAGTCAGAGCCAAATCCCAATCCCGGGCCTGAACCTGAACCCAACCCAAAACTAAAACGGAAACCAGGCAGGCAGGCGCCTGAACAAGAACCAGAAAAGAAATTAAAAATAAAATCAAACCAACATTGACAACGAATATGAAATATAAAACCCAAACCAAACCTGAGGCCTCACCTGCACAGGTCAGGGGCCCAAAGCCTGAATACAAGCCAGAACGGAAACTGGAACCCAAGAACAAACAGGTTCCCGAACCTTAGTCAACCAAAACACAATCCTGAGCCTGAACCTGAACCCCAACCCTAAACTGAAACGGAAACCATGCAGGCAGCCATGGGGGCAGGGAGGCAGGCAGGCAGTCCGGCAGGTGCCTGAACAAGAACCTCAATCCAAAGCCAAACCCTCACATCACTCTTAGCCCTAAAACGAACCCCAGCCTAAACCCCAGCTGGAACCTAATACCGAACGCGAAACTAAACTTGCAACTGAAATTGACAGTGAATCCACATACCTAACACAAAACCGGAAGTGGAAACCAAAATCGAAATGGAAACCAGAATCGAAACCAAAACCAAACCCCAAATTGAAATCAGAAACGAAACCATACTCAAACTCTAAACTGGAAGTGGAAAACGAAACCAGAATCTAAACCAAAAACAAACTGCAAACCAGAAGTGGAAACTGAAATCAAAACCAAAACCAAAATAAAATTCAAACCGGTAATTGAAATTGAAATCGAATATGACAGCAAACTGAAAAGCAAAACTGAACTCCAAACCAGAAATGGAAGCCATAATTGAAATGGAAACCTAAATCAATGCCAAATCCAAACACAAAACCTGAAATGGAAACCAAAATCGAAACAAAAACCAAATGCAAACACATAGTCAAGATCAAACACGAACCCAGAACCTAACGAAACTGAAAACAAAGTCAAACCAACATTGAAAATCAATATGGAATTAAAGCCCAAAGCAAACCCAAGGCCTAACCAGTACACGGACCCAAAGCCTTAATAAAAGCCAGAACCGAAACCCAAACCCAAGCCCAAACCAGTTCCTGAACCCAAACCCAAACCCAAGTCTGAAACAAACTCCAATCCCGGGCCTGAACCTGAATTCCAATCCAAAGCTGAAACAGAAACCGGGCAGCCAGGTAGGATGGATGGCAGACAGGCATGTATGCAAGTGCCTGAAAAAGAACGGCCACCCAAAGCCAATCCCTATCCTCAACATTAGCCCTAAAATGAACCCCAGCCTAAACCCAAGCCAGAACCTAATACTGAACGTGAACCTGAACCCAAAACTGAAACTAACACTGAATACACACCCACGAACACAAAACCGAAAGTGGAAAACTAAATTGAAATCAAAACCAGAATCGAAACCCAAACCAATCACCAGACCGAAACCAGAAGTGGAAACCGAACCAGAACTGAAACCAAACTCTAAACCAGAAGTGAAAACCGAAACCAGAATCGAAATTGAAACCAAACTCTTAAGTGCAAGTGGAAACAGAAACCAGAATCAAAAGGGAAAACAAACTCCAAACCGGAAGTGGAAACTGAAACCAAAATAAAATTCAAACCAGTAATTGAAACTCAAATCGCATCATCCTAAAGCAAACTCAAAAGCAAAACCAAACTCCAAACAGGAAATGGAAGCCAAAATCGAAACGGAAACCTAAATGAAAGCTGAAACCAAACACAGAACCCCAAATGGAAACCGAAATCGAAAGAGAAACCAATTGCAAACCCTTCCTCAAATCTAAACACAAACCCAGAGCTGAAAACGAATCTGAAAAAAAAAATCATACCAACATGTAAAATGAATATGAAATTAAAACCCACACCAAACCTGAGGCCTAAACTGAACAGGACACAGACCCAAAGCCTGAATACAAGCCAGAACCAAAACCCAAACTCAAGCCCAAACCAGATCCTGACCCAAACATGAACCCAAGTCTGGACCAAACCCCAATCCCGGGTTGAACCTGAACCCCAACACAAAACTGAAATGGAATGCAGGCAGGCAAGGAAGCGCTTGAAGTAGAACCTCAACCCAAAGCCAAACTCTAACCTCAACCTTATCCCTAAAAGGAACTCCAGCCTAAACCCAAGCTAGAACATAATACCAAATGCCAACCTAACCCCAAAACTGAAACTGACACTGAATTCACATACTAATCATAAAACTGGAAGAGGAAACCAAAATTCTGAAACCAGAATCGAAACAAACCAAACCCCAAACGCGAAGTGGAAATCGAAACCAGAACCTTAACCAAACTCCAAACCTGAAGTGGAAACTGAAACCAGAATTGAAACTCAAACTCAACTACAAACTGGAAGTGGAAACCAAAATAGAATCAAAAAGCAAACTCAAAAGCAAAACCAAACTCCAAACCAGAAATGGAAACCGAATTCGAAAAAATGCAAACCCTTACACAAACTCTACCACCAACCCATAACTGAAAACGAAATTGAAAACAGAATCAAATCAACCTTGAAAACGAATACAAAATTAAAACCCAAACCAAACACAAGGCCTAGTCTGCACAGGTCACGGAAACGAAGTCTGAATACAAGCCAGAATCGAAACTGGAGCCCAAGCCCATAGCAGATCCCGAACCCAAACCCGAACTCAAGTCTAAACCAAACCCCAATACTGGGCCCGAACATGAACCTCAACCCAACTCTGAAGCAGAAACCAAATCCCAAATCAAAACTGAAACAAAACGCGAATCCTTACTCAAACTCTAAAAGGAACCAAAAAAAGAAAACAAAATCATAACCTAAACCAAACCCGAACCGTTACCCGAACACAAACGTGTACCCAAGCTGGACCACAATCCCCAACCTGGGCCCGAACCCAAACTCAAACATGAAACCAAAATCAAAATCCAAACGGAAAGGAAATTGAAACGGAAAACTAACCAAACCCTTACTCAAACTCGAACAGAAAGCCAAATCTGAAATCGAAACCAGAATGAGTATTGAAACTAAACCTGAACCCTTACCTGAACCCGAACAAAAGCGTGAACACAGCCTGAACAAGAACCTCAACCCAAAACCAAACCCTAACCTCAACTTTAGCTCTAAGCCCAACCCCAGCCTAAACCCAAAGCGGAACCTAAAACCAAAGGCAAACCTGAACCCGAAACTGTAACTGACAATGAATCCACATACCGAACACAAAACTGAAGAGGAAACTGAAACCAGAATAGAAACCGAAACCAAACTCCAAACCGGAAGTGGAAACAATAACCGAAACAAAAATGGATAGAGAAACCAAACTCCAAACTGGAAGTGGAAACCGAACTCGAAACCGAAACCAAAATAAAATTCAAACCGGAAATGGAAATTGAAATTAAATCGGAAGGCAAACTTAAAAGCAAAACCAAACTCTAATCCGGAAATGGAAGCCAAAAATGAAACGGAAACCTAAATTGAAATCAAAACCAAACATGAAACCAGAAATAGAAACCAAATCCAAATCCAAACCATTATTTAAACTCAAACACAAACCCAGAACCATAAACGAAACTGAAAACAAATTCAAACCAACATTAAATCCGAATACAAAATTTAACCCCATATTGATCCACACATTTCTTTGACCCCAAAGTAGAGGGAAGCAGAGTGCTGGCAAACAGTGTTAATGTCTAGTGAGGAAAAAAAATAAACAGGCATTACATGGACAATAAAATTAACCAGGATTAGAATGTAGAATTCTGGCCTTTTTATTTAGGACCACTCCTCCTGGAGGTGTGTTATTGTACGGGAAACAAAAGCCTGATGTCTGAAGCAAGATCAAATCAATACTGCCCAGAGTGTTCTTCATGGTAGCAAGTGGAGACATTTCTATTTCATTTACATTAGTGTGATTTGTTTTCTACACTGTACACAAGAAAGGTATCATTGTTTGGGGATTCTTTTGTGGAAGGATTTCAACAGTGCTGAAATGAATATTCTTCCTCTGCATTAAATGCTTACACACTATGTAAAGTCCAAAGCTCAAGGTATTTCCACTGGAAGATCAATGCAACTTTATCTCTCATGAGAACCAGATCACCAATAGACTTTTAGGTAAATTGTTATGTAAATGCAATCAGTCAGATCAGCATGGGGCTTGGCAGACATTTGCTGAGAGAATCAGCAAATATACCCCATTCTCCAGTCAATTCTATTTCAACAAAATAAATACTGAACACGGTGGTTACTTTGCTGGTTCCCAATAAGTCACATCACATATTCATGTATTATGTAATGTCCTTCCACAGATAACCCCAAACCTGCCCAAGTGACTTGCTTTGGCCAATGGAACAGCAGTAGGAAGCAGCAAGTATCTTTGCTTAGCACACAGTGGTGAACAGCATTTGTTCTTCTGGTGCAGCTATCACGCCACAGAAACACAATTTAGCCTTCTTGGGGAGGAAAAACAAGGGAAAGGGCAAGTGTGAGGAGCAAGGAGAGAGACTGGGAGAGGGAGAGAGCAAGAGGGGAGGGATAAAAAGATAAAGAGAAGAAAAATAAGTGGAGGAAAGGAGGAGGTGGAGGAAGAGGAGGAGGAGCAGTAAGAGGAGGAAGAAGAAGAAGAGAGAAGAAACAAGAAGTATCAGTAGAAAGGAGATGACGGAGAGGAAGAAGAAAAAGGAGAAAAGAGAAGAGGGGGCTGGGAATGTGGCTTAGTGGTAGAGTGCTTGCCTAGCATTCATGAAGCCCTGGGTTCAATTCCTCAGTACCACCTAAACAGAAAAAGCCTGAAGTGGTGCATCAAGTGGAAGAGTGCTAGTCTTGAGTAAAAAGAAGCCAGAGACAGTGCTCAGGCCCTGAGTTCAAGCCCTAGGACTGGAAAAAAAAGAGAGAAGGAAGAGGAGGATTAAAGGAGAGGACAGGGAAAGGGAAAAGAGGGAGGAGGAGAGGGAGAGAGAGCAGTGGAGAGGTGCAGTGGTCACCGGTGTCTCAGCTGAACTCCTCCGACCGCCTCCACCAAGCTGTGTGCGCACAAGTGCCAGAAGCAGTCCAGATGAGGCCTGTAGAGCAACCCAGGAAAACCAAAAGAACTATGCAAGGTAACAAGTCCTTGTTCTAGGCGAGAACACAGCAAACTTTTTTCTCTGGAGGGCCAATAGTATACATTTTAAGTGTTTGAAGGTCATAACAGTTTCAGTTGCAGTTTATTCAACTCTGCTGTGAAAGCTGCTGTAGATGATCCATAAACAAAGAAGTATGATCAGCTTTCATTGAAATTTGTTTAAAAAAAAAAATTAGGCATCAAGTCAAATTTGGCCCATGGACTGTGGTTTAGCCACCACTAAAGCTTGGGGCAAGTTTGCTTTGCCTTAACCAATAACTGAAATAACTTACCATATTTTCTTTTTCTTTTTTTTTTTTTTGGCCAGTCCTGGGCCTTGGACTCAGGGCCTGAGCACTGTCCCTGGCTTCTTCCCGCTCAAGGCTAGCACTCTGCCACTTGAGCCACAGCGCCGCTTCTGGCCATTTTCTGTATATGTGGTGCTGGGGAATCGAACCTAGGGCCTCGTGTATCCGAGGCAGGCACTCTTGCCACTAGGCTATATCCCCAGCCCCGACCATATTTTCTTGTTAGTCAAGGTGTCCTCATTCCTGAGACTATCCCACTATAATGACCTAATTCCCAATGACTCCATTGTGTGTAATGTCCTCATTTCATAGGCTGGGTCCTAGGAAAATTGAAAGGTAGCAGTGTGTGTGTGTGTGTGTGTGTGTGTGTGTGTGTGTGTGTGTGTGTGTGTGTTTCTTTCAGAATGTTCTAAGAGGGCAGAAAAGAAATGTGGGTGTGCTCTTTTTCCCTGGAAAGGAGAGAGCCAATCTCAAGTTCCAAACAGTAATGGAGATGGCTCTCCTATGCCCCAGAACAAAGAGGGTCTTGGAACTCTGACTTAGAGAGGATGACAGGAGAAGATTTGTGATGTTCTCCTCCTATCATTAGAGAGCTGCCTGGCCCAATACAACGCTAGGTGGCTACTCCTATGAATTCACGTTACTCAGGAGTTTCAGGTGTCCTGGGAGTTCTACGCTAACTAATAGTGATCTTCAACCATCAGAATGGTGATACAAAGAAGGCTCCCTCACCAGAAAATCAGGGAACTCTGCTTCCTGGTAATCTCTAGTGGGCAACACTGGTGTCAAGTTTGCTTGTAGGTTTCCAGAAGCAAATCCCACTCCCCTTCCATATAATGCTCACAAGACTTTGGACAAATTATTTAATACTCTGAGCCCAGATTGCTTCATTGATCATGATGACAGTGACAATTGTCTTTCCATTTCTGGCAGGAATGGAATGATATAGTCCATGTATTTATTCAGTGCATGATATATACTAAATAGTCAATAACTTATGGCTATCCTAAGTACTAACTCATCATTAATCTGATCTAATTCTTTTCCCTTTTTTTGTAGAATATTTACCCCCTTTCCTGAAGTGCTATCACTTCTGGATCTCATTTATTTGCAGTGTGTGTGTGTGTGTGTGTGTGTGTGTGTGTGTGTGTGTGTGTGTATGTGTGTGTATTGGACCTGAGGCTTGATCTCATGGCCTGTGTGCTGTCCTTTAGCAATTTTGCTCAAGGCTAGCGCTCTACCACTCGAGCCACAGCTCCACTTCCAGCTTTTTGGTGGTTAACTGGAGACAAGAGTTACACAGACTTTTCTGCTGGACTCACCTTCAAACCATCATCAAACCATGATGTACCTAAGATTACAGGTGTGAGCTATTGGTGCACAGTGACTGCATCACTTTAAGCAAAAAAATAAGTATGACAGAAGTTAATCTCAGGGGCTGTGGATTTAGCTTAGTGGAAGAGTGCCTGCTTGGGGAGCGCAAGGCCCCAAGTTGGGTCCTCAGCTCTGGGAAAAAAAATCTATAAAAGGAGTTAATCTCAATAAAGGAATGAAGAGTGTAGTAGAGGTGTTTTTCTCTAGTCCTAGCTATCTTTATTCATGTGCAATGAGAGTGGCAGAGGAGAAACATGATCTGTTTCATATCCTCAATGTATGGGTGGGAGAGAAAGAGACAAAGACTTAGGGAAAAGCAACAGCAGAGTGTTGCAGAACAATGCTCCAGGAAGCAGACTTTCATGTGAGCATGGTGGCAATCTCTGGAGAGTGGAGTGCGGCTCAGCACCTGTGGGGAAGTGAAGAAGTCAGGGCTGGATGGAAGACATGGTGGGGTATGCATGTTTAGACTACACAAAGGCCTCCATGGGGGAGTTCTGAACCTGGCATGACCCTGAAGAGTTAACAAATGAGACTAACAGTTTGGGCCTTTAAGTGGCCAAATTGACCAGTCACTGACTTGTGGCCACCCCTGGTAAGGGGCATGATCTTGGGCAAGTCCTAGTTGTATGTTTAGTTGACAATAATGACAAGAGAAGGGGCTTGCTGTCAGCAAGTGCTGTCCTCGCTGCAGGCTGAAGGTTATAGGAGGCCATGGATTGCTTCCCAGGACTTCTAAAGGATCAGCTTCTACTATGTCAAGCACCATGTCGAGACTTTTCACATACCTCATTTCATCTCAACTAAACTGTGCCATTACTACTACAGAGAGATAAAGTTTCATGCCTCTGGATGTCAGTAGTTTACAAATGTTAACACATATAACTTTCTTTTTTTCTTTCTGTGTTGTACTGGGGCTTCAATTCAGGGACTGATGCTCTTGTTTATGTGAAAACTCTGATTGTGGAGCTTGCTTCAGTCTCACAGCCTTCCAATTATTTAAACTATGGAAGAAAAATCAGAAGGTCAGAAGAGCACAGTTGGATTTGGAACCCTAAACTAGCTCTTCTTGGCTTCAGTGCTAGGGGATGGGGAGGTGGGGATTTGGAGGGAAGGTGTCTACCGATCCACAGGTAGGGAGAGCAGAATAAGAGCTTGAGCTCAGGGATCTTGTGGTTTCATGATAATGAGGCCAGCCTGGGCAGAAAAGTTTAGGAAATGTTCTCAGTAGTAAGCTGGGCATTGTGGCAGGTTTCTGTCATCCCAGCTATGCCAGTAAGCCTAACATAGACAGATCTCGTAGTCAGGACGTGAGACCCTATCTCAAAAATAACCAGTGCATTAAAAGGACTAGAACCAGGGAGAAATGGTAGAGTGCTTGTCTGGAAAGCATGAGGCTGAGTTATGATGAAGCTTAATATCTTTGAAGTCTGTTAATGTGTCCTGAACCCTGTCTACAACAGCTTCATGATATTTCCTGAAAATTGCTGTTTATCAGCCTTGTGTACTTTACTGAGAATGCAGAGATGTTTTTAGAAAGCTACTTTTCTGTTTTATCTTTTTGTTTCCCCATCCATTGATTTGCTGTTTGCAACATCGCATTTCAGAATGAAGCCTGTGAGTTCTTGTGCTGTGCCATTTGCTGTAAATAGTTAGCCACCAGATGGTGCTCACCTTCTACTCCTTAAGACCAGCTTTTTCCATGCAGTTGTCTGCCTCCCTCTCTCTGCATTAATAGAAAATAGAATAGTTATTAAGAAGTTATGTGTACCTACTAAATTACTGTGTGAAGAATTTTATATAAATCTTATTTCTTGCTACAGTCCTTTAAGGTTCTTCTTGTGTTTTTCCTCCTTGTCCTCATCCTCCCTTTCTTCTTCTTTACCAAACTTGAGGTTTGAACCCTGGGCCTGGGCGCTGTCCCTGATCTTTTGTGCTCAAGACTAGCATTCTACCATTTGAGCACAGCTCCAGTGGTTTTTATGTAGTTGAGTGGAGATAAGAGTCTCACAGATTTACTGCCCTAGCTGGGCTCAAACAGCTAGGATTACAGCCATGAGCCACCAGTGCCTGGCTTGGTATAGTCTTTTTTAATGCACAAATGAGAATAAAATAACTTGTCTAAGGTAATTAAGCTGGAGGTAGGTGGCTTGAGTTAGGATTACAAAATGGTCATCTGGGGCTTTGGGGGTGCTTGAATTGTGACCAGTGAAACTGACTAATCACATTTAGATTTTGTTTGGTTTCTTTTTGTAGGGCTTGAAGTCAGATGCTGGGCTCTGTCCACGAGCTTTTTTTTTTTTTCCTCAAGGCTAGCATTCTACATTGAGCCACAGATCCCACAGATCCACTTTTGACTATTTTTTGGTAGTTTAGTGGAGATAAGTCTCACAGATGTTCCTGTCTAGCCTAACTGCAAACCACAATCCTCAGATCTCAGCCTTTGTTGACTAGCTATTATTACAGGGGTGAGTCACTGGTGCCCAGCTTTTTGTTTGATTAAAAAATACTTTAAGTACTAAAATTTCTCCTGTATGTCTTCCTATGTGGTATGTATATAGAAGGACTATGAATGCAGGAGAGCTGAAATAACTGGAGATTTTTACTTCATACCATTTTTTGGAGAAATAAAAAGAGAAGACTTCATGGAACTCCCAAAAATCCCTTAAAAGAAGACAATGTAACACTGAGCCACGCCTGCAGTAAGTACTAACAATTGCTGTCTCCTGCATTCCTTGTATTTTATTTTATTTTGCTCTGTCGTCTTTAAGAATCAAATCTTTGTAACAGGGAAGAAACAGTGAGCTCATTGTCCAGACTCCAAGGAAGGTTGGAGGGGCAGAGACCACAGTAGACTGATGAAGAGAGACCCCAGGGGACAGACTGGGAGGCTGGAAGGCACAGGGTACTGGGGACTTAAGTGGGAGGAAAGAGAATCTTGATGCTGCCCCCAGGAAGTCAACAGTCTGCAGACTCAGTTCAGGCTACCAGTTGTGTAAAATCACCTTTGTTTATAATCCCTGTTTTGAAGCATATTGACTGCATTTTCAGTCTCTTTGTCTTAAGAGTTCAGAATTTTCTCCCCTCTCTCTCCCCTCTCTCTCCTTTCCTTCATCCCCTCCTCACTTTCTCCTCTCCTCCTCATCTCCTCCTCCTCTTCCTTCTCCTCCTCCTCCTCCTCCTCCTCCTCCTCCCCTTCCCCTTCCCCTTCCTCCTCCTCCTCTTCTTCTTCTTCTTCTTCTTCTTCTTCTTCTTCTTCTTCTTCTTCTTCTTCTTCTTCTTCTTCTTCTTCTTCTTGTTCTTGTTCTTCTTCCTCTTCTTCCTCTGCCTCTTCCTCCTCCTCCTCCCTCTTTCCCTTGTCATTATCCTTCTCTTGCCCCTCCTGTTTCTTTTTTTCCTTCCTGCTCTTCCTCCTCTTCCTTTTTGTCCTCCTCCTCTTTGTAATATGGAGGTCAGATCTGGCCAGTGAAAGAGGGCAGAAGCTGACTCCATCTCCACTATCTCCCCAGCCCAGTCTGCTCAGAAGCCAAGAAAGATTCCTTCTCCTTGTAAACAATAGTGCCCCCCAACCCCACCCCCCTGAATCCACGTGCCAATTCTTGATGGGAATGCCTGGATTCCTACAGGAAGGGAAGCCCCATCCCCAGGTAATGGGAGTTCCTGAATCCCAAGAGACAGGGGAGGAGAAAAGGCCTATAGGTTACTGAACCTGTCTGTCAAGTGCTTGGAATTGGAAGCTTCCTGTGACCCTGACCCCTGACTTGACCCTATTTATGGGGAAGGCCAGCTCAGGAGCCATTATGCCATGCCACATGTTCGAGTCTTGTGTCTCTTGTCCCCATGGAGTCCCAATTTAGATCTCCACTGGAGCTGAATTTGTTTGTTGGTACTTGGAAATCCTCTGGAAGTAAGTCTCAGTGCCACTGTCCTGTTTTGTGTTACATGTTTTTCTGAAACCTGGGACTGTTCCATCCCCAATCAGTTCATCTTTTTACTTGAGACTGTTCTGAGTGGTGGACTCTTGGAGGGATGGGGGATCCCCCTTCAGATGCCATTACACTCTTCTTCTTCTTCCCCATCTTTCTCCCCTTCCTTCCTTCCTTCCTTCCTTCCTTCCTTCCTTCCTTCCTTCCTTCCTTCCTTCCTTCCTTCCTTTCTTTCTTTCTTTCTTTCTTTCTTTCTTTCTTTCTTTCTTTCTTTCTTTCTTTCTCTCCTTCTCTTCCCCTTCATCATTATCCTTCTCTTGCCCCTCCTCTTCCTTTTCTTCCTTCCTTCTCTTCTGCCTATTTCTTCTTCTTCTTCCTCTCTCCCTCTCTCCCATTCCTATGAGCCTAATATAAAATAATGATAATAATAACCATTTACTGAGTATATAATAGGAAACAGGCTCTAAATGGATTACATCATTTAACTTTTCCCCCATCGAGCCCTAGGTTGGTTATCTAAGGTAATATTTACCAAGCATGTATTGTGCACCAAGTACTTCCCTAAGTCTTTAAATGTTCACTATCTCCTCACTTTCCATGGTAGGCACAACCATTGTTATCACTCTTTATGGTGGCCCTGTGACCCAGAAGGCTCAAGTAACCTTGTCTAATACCTCCAACAAGACATGAGGAAGTAATGAAACCAGGATTTGAACTCTAGGCAACTTGATTTTTTTTGCCAGTCCTGGGGCTTGAACTCAGGGCCTGGGTACTATCTCTGAGCATCTTTTGCTCAAGGAAAGCAAGCTACCACTATACCACATTCCCAGCCTTGATATATATAATACATATTTGTCATTCCTGGTGCTTGAGCTTAGGGCCTCAGCACTGTCCCTGACCTTTTTTGCTCCAGGCTAGTGCTCTACTACTTTGAACTACAGTGCCATTTCCAGTTTTCTGGTATTTAATTGGAGATACTTGTCTCATGGACTTTCCTGCCCCTGTTAGCTTCAAACCATGATCCTCAGATCTCAGACTCCTGAATATCTAGGACTACAGGTTTATGCCACTGGTGCCCGGTACAACTTGGCTCTTGATTTCACATTTCTTAGCTGTAGAACCAAAGGGAATAGATTTCTATACAGAGTCACCCAGTTTTTGGCTGCTCCAAGAAACTGAGGCAGTGGAGTTATATTATGTGGTGGAGGAAAATCTAATGGTTCTCTCACTTGCTGTTCAGCACTAAGTATCTTAAACTCTGGAGTCTTTCCAAAAACCAAGGTGGAGGCTATATTTCAGTGATGATGAGAACAAAAGGGCAGCTCAACTCCCCATTTTAGTGCTAATGCCTTTTCCACATAGCCAGGATGGTAGTGGGGAGAGATTAGATCTGTTCTTATTCTGAGAACAGCCGTTAAAGTTCAGGCATTGGAAGCAAACACTATACCCAGATATACATCCAGGCTTCTACTTACTGTCTGGATGATCTTCAGTTCTGTAAGCTTTTCTTTCTCCCTCTCTGAAAAAGTACTAATTAAAAGTCACACTAAAAGGTTACTGTGAGGGTTAAATAAAAATAATATGAAGGGCTGGGGATATGGCCTAGTGGCAAGAGAGCTTGCCTCATATACATGAGGCCCTGGGTTCGATTCCCCAGCACCACATATAGAGAAAACGGCCAGAAGGGGCACTGTGGCTCAAGTGGCAGAGTGCTAGCCTTGAACAAAAGGAAGCCAGGGACAGTGCTCAGGCCCTGAGTTCAAGGCCCAGGACTGGCCAAAAAACAAAATATGAAAAATGATGCCCTTGCATGCATTAAGCTCTTACTCATCCAGGAACTAGAGGCAAGCAATGGCACCAGGCCTAGGGGGCTTAGGCTCCAGGACTCCAAGATCAGAGGACTGAATGTTCAATCTCCAAGGTCCTCCATGGTTTTACAATCCACCCCTACCTCTGTCTCTTTTAGCTTTAAGAGCTAGAATTATTGAGCTAACAAACAACTTTTCTTTCCTAATCCAGTAGGTGGCA
The DNA here is from genome assembly GCF_023159225.1 of Perognathus longimembris pacificus. NCBI lineage: Eukaryota > Metazoa > Chordata > Mammalia > Rodentia > Heteromyidae > Perognathus > Perognathus longimembris. The sequence continues at coordinate 44,821,130 of NC_063173.1, read as the reverse complement.
ATATGTTTCCATCATTTTCCTGTATCCAGAATTTACTCTCCAGCCCACCAGCTAGCTGCCTGTAGTGTGGGCTGGACTTCTGGGAGTGGTTGAAACAATTCAGACATGGGAGGGGAGGGAACTTTTGGGGAAGAAGTACTAAATGCCTCCCAGGGCACCGACCACCATTCTTTCCCCATTGTAGAGGGATTCCCCCCGCCCCCACCTACTTGGAACTCTTCTGATGGTGTTTATCCCCAGTGCAGCCAGCTCAAATGAAAAATTTATATTGATTGTGAAGTGTCTTCTATTTTGTTTCCCAAAGAAAGATGGACACTGTCTCAGGGAATCTCAGAGGGGTTACATCCCTAATGGCTAAGAAGTGAACCTCATCTCATTGCTAAATCTCAGTGCATTGTCTGAGATAGCGATATTCCTATGAATGCTGGATCTACAATGTGTGTGTGTGTGTGTGTGTGTGTGTGTGTGTGTGTGCGCGCACACACACACCTACCTGCTTGCAATCAATTTGGTCCTTCTTAGAATTGCAGCATGTTACACTTCATCCCAGAACGTTCTGATTCCGAACTTCTCACACTTTCCCCAGGTGACCATGTTTGAGGCTCTGGGCTACAGGTTCTCAAAGCGAAATGCTTCTTCCCACAAACTTGTGATGAGTTCTCTAGTGCAATGGACGATAAGCTAGTACTGAGTTTATGTGCAATTACTGTTATTGCTCCAAAAAGACACATACATATAGATGGAGCCCTGTTTGATGTCTCCCCCTCTGACAAAACTTTAGCTCAACCCATGCAGAGGAAACTGCACTTACACAGAATCTGAAGGTAGGGCTGAGATGTGAGCCCAGGGTTTCCAAATCTACAAGGATTGGATATCAAACTAGTCATATAAATAATAGTCAACATTTATTTAATGCTTTCTTTGTACCACGCTGGCTGGTTAGAGAGGATAATTTCATGTAATTCTCTGAAGAAATGATATGATTACTCAACTTCACACATGAGGAAACTAACGGGTAAAAACATCAACCCAACATGCCTAAGGCCCACGGAGTGGCTAAATAAGTGACTGATGTTGAATTATAAACCAGGCTCATTGGGTATAAACAGTACAGCTTAAGGTCTCTGTGAGGGTTGAATGAATTCCTCATACTTAAGTCATATTGAAATGCTTATCTATGATTAGAATGCACTTCTGGGTAAATCAATTTTTTGAACTTGCAGTTAATATTTCTTCCTCAATACTTAATGCCTTGTCTGAGTGCAGATATTTCTTTTCTAGGCAGCTGTATCAGAGTACCACAACTCAGTGGGTTAACACAGTGGAAACAAGCATGGGAAGATTGAGATTTGAGGCCAGACCTGGCAGAAAAGCTTGTAAGACCCCATCTCCATCGAAAAAACTGGACGTGGTGGGGCATGCCTATCATGCTAGCTATGTAAGGAAGTATAAAATGAGAACATGAAGTGGTGCTAGTGGCCCATGCTCTGCATTTTAGCTACTAAGGAGGCTGAGATTTCTGAGGAATGTGGTTTGAAGTCAGCCTGGGTGGGATAGTCAGTGAGACTCTTATCTCTAATTAACCAGCAAAAAGTTAGCTTTGAGCAAAAAAAAAAGCCAAATGAGAGACTAAGGCCCTGGGTTCAAGCCTCAAAACTAGAGAGAGGCGGGGGGGTGAGGGGGGAGATGTCCCTGCCTTACCATGTAATTTGGTCCTGTAATTACATTTCATAATTCCTGCCATTTATCTTCTAATGTCAACACTGACATATTTTCTCCAAATACACACCAAGTGGTCATTGTTTGAGGACAATCCAGCACATCCCGAGGAAGCTGATGATGAAGCTCCATCATCATCATCATCATCATCATCATCATCATCATCATCATTGACTAATCTGGGGAGATGTGCAGACCTGGGGCATTTGTCTTCTTAACCTCAGTGCAGGACTTCTAGGGGTTCTTGCTTCATTCTCTTCCTCAGCCTGCTTCCTAGATCTTGTTTCTCAGTCATCTGTATAGAGAACAGAATCTGTTTTGTACCAGGGATCAGGATTAGGAACTGTCATGGACTCTGTGATGTGGGAGCCAGTCTGTCTGGCTATATCATGGTCACTGTTTCTTCCTTCTCTCATTCCAGATGCTGTTTAGCAAATGACAAATATATACCAAGCTGGGCGCTGGTGGCACACCTATAATTCTAGCTACTCAGGAGGCTGAGATCTGAGGATCATGGTTCAAAGCCAGCCCAGACAGGAAAGGCCACAAGACTCCTATCTCTAATGAACCACCAGAAAACTCGAAGTGGTGCTGTGGCTCAAGTGGTAGAGCATTAGCTTTGAGCTGAAGAACTCAGGGACAGTGCCCTGGCCCAGAGTTCAAGCCCCAGGACTAACCACAACAACCATCACCACCCAAAAAAAAACATCAAAACAAATATATACCAGTTGGTATACAGTCTACATGATAACATAGTTGTTCTAAACTGCAAAACTCTCTGAAATGGAGATGGTCATGCAGACCTTTTATTCATGACGAGGAGGAGCTTAGCTTAGTTACATCACATCTCTGAGGTCCTGCCATAGCTGAACCAAATTTTGAATTATAGCCATTGAGTGGGGAATGACAACAGGTACATAGAAACTGCTATTGCTAAAGAGCAAGGACTCCTCACTCATCCCACCAAGTTGACTGAAAGCAGGATAAAATCCTGACATCCCTGTTTCCATTTTGCATCTGTCTCCTTTGTCTTCAAGCTGTAGGCCAGACTTCTGCATGACTCTGCACGTGGACATGTTAATCACGTGAGGAATATCTGTCTGAAATTTGGCTCTTCTGCCTTTAAGGCTCAAGGCACATAGATAACCCAGACAGGAACAACTGAGATTTCTTAATGCCAGTCTTTAAAGTGTCCTACTCCACATTCCAAGAAAGGCAGCTGAAACTCTCCAATCATGGTCCTAAACATTTTAGCCACCTTGAATTCCAAGAAGAGTAGCAGAGCTTTAAATATAGATCATTCAGGATGAGACCACCACCTGTGTAGGAACCATCATTTCATGGGAACTAGAATGTTGTCTCCAGCAATATGGACCCAGAGCCACCTTGATGGATGGAAACGGAGATAATGATCAACCAGGCCACACTTGTAACCCAAATGTTTAATAATTATGCATCCTTCTTTCACTGCCTAAATGATTCCCCTATTTAAACCTAAAGCTCATGCCAGTACCCTGACAAGGCTTACTTTCTATATTCTCAACATATTTTCAATATATTGATTAATATCTTTACCCCTTCCCCCGCATTTCTTCAGTTTATATACATTGAGTTAAGTGAATGTACCTGATATATTGGAATCCCCAAATTGAGCCCCTGGCCTAGGACTCCAGCTACAGACCCAAGAGTCATTACTTAAGTTGCTTGCTGAATTTGCATTCTGCATAAACACTTATACACAGAGCACTGAGTTTCACTGTTAAGGAGTGTCTTTAATAGATGAGTTCCTGGGCCCTCTGCAGCAAGATGAATTGGCCTTTTTTGCACCTTGAATCTTTCCTTTTCATTCTTCTCTAGGCTGGGCTTAAAATTTCCTCCAACACTCTACTGCTTGCCTTCTGAAGCGTGTCCTCTTTACGCATCCATACTTCTGTTCCCTCCCCAATCCTCAAGTCCCAAGAAGTTTACAGGTGTTATGAACCCATTTCTTTAATCCCTAGAGATCTTACTTCCTCTAATACTCAGTCAAATTTGTCACTCAAGCTCCCGTTTGCATGTTCAGACCTCCATTTAAATCAAGCCATGTGACATTCTTGTTTATCATTGGTATTGAGAAGGGAATGTGGTTGAGTCATTTATCACATTTTCATGGTTGAGAAAACTGTTGAACTCCTTTACAAAGCCACCTTCTTTCACCTACCCAATAGCCATCCATTCCCGAGAGTTAGATGATTTTGAAAATGCCACGGGGTACCAACCTGTGGCAGATATCTTTGTTCCTCACCAAATAATGGGGGCCCTGTTAAATTGCATAGGAAAAAGTTTGTGAATGAAAATACTAATAAATTCAGCACAACCTTTCCTGTTCGGCCATAGTGTCTCTTCCCTTTTATCACTCATTGTCTTTTCAGATTGGATGTCAGACCCTTGATTTATGAAGGATGTGCAGGTAATGCATGTTCATTGCCTGGGTATGCAATAAGTTCAGTGACAGTGGATTGTACAGCAAAGCTGGAAATACTGTATTGCATGAAGTCAATGGAACTAATATTAATCTGACTGGCTGAATCTCTGGCAAAACCGAGTTAGGAAGAAGGCTTTACACATGGAGAAGTAGATGTGAATGAGGATGCTGGAAACCTCCTCCCCATCCCCTGACACTGGAGCTTGAACTCAGAGCTTTGTACTTGCTAAACAAGTGTTCCAGCACTTGAGCCTCCCCCACAGTCCTTTGAGCTTTGAATGTGTTTTTCAGATAGGTTCTTATAGTTTGTGCCTGGACCTTGCCTGGTGGGACTGTAATTCTATCTTTGGCCTCCCAAGTAGCTGGGAATTATAGGTATGCTCCACTATGCCTGACCTTGCCTGAGCTTTTGCAAGAGAATGATTTGAGTATCAAGTTCTTGAAAGAGTCTCTTAGGAAAACTGAAGAAATCTTTAAATAGATTTAAAAAATGCATCCCTTATTTGCTTTACCATGGAGAATGGTAAATATGAAAAGAAGAATGCCAGTCATGTACTCATAGTTTTGTGGAAAATTTGTGCACAAGATGTCAATTTGTGGAAAAATACAGGATTTATTGTTTGTTGTCGAATATTAATGACCTAAGACTTGTTATATACAATAAAATAAAGATAATAAATAAAATAAAGGTAAAATAAACAGACTTTTATAACTTTTCTTTTTTTATTTTTTTTTGGGGGGGGGAGTAAGGCTAGAATTCATGGCCATAGTACTCTCTCTTAGCTTTTCACTCAAAGCTAGCACTTTACCACTTACTTGAGCCATAATTCAATTCTGGCTTTTTACTGGTTAACTGGAGATAAGAGTCCCATGGAATTTTCTGATTGAGCAGGCTTTGAATCACAATCCTCAGCCTACTGACTAGTTTGGATTATAGGTGTGAGCCACTAGCTCCCAGCTAACTTTTTGGTGTTCTTTTTTTTTTTCAAAATAGAGTCCCAATAAACTTGTTTTATACTATTTAGAATGATATATTATTAGTCTGTTAAGTAGGTTCCTTTGTGACAATGTTATTCTTGGATCCACGGGTAAAATCAGAGGTGGACAAATTATCTATCCAGAAAGAAATTCCCATTTTTTTTGGTATGTGTTTTTCCTAATACATGAGGGACAGGATGGTGAGAATTGAGGGTTCCCTTTATCAGGTTGCTACTAGGTTAACTAGGGGGAAAAAGGACTGTGGAAATATCTTCACTATCCAGCCAAGATCCAGAGAATCTTTAGCCAGGGCTCAGCTTTTGGTTTCCCACCCTAATTCTCACCTTCCACACCAATCTTTTTGCCTGTTGCTGTCAGCAATCTGTTGACAAACTGCCTTTGTTGACTTCTTGAGGGAGCTCATGAAAAGCACGTTGGGAATTTAGCAAAACACTGGGACTCTAACTACTCCTGAATGAGACAGAATTAGAAAATGGCTTCAAATTGAAAACTTAATTTTCAATTAGTGTACACTCAGGCAGGAGTGGGAGGGATTAAGGGATGGCAGCTTGTTTGGTTAACATGCTTTTAGGAGACATACTTGTAAGGTATTAGTTAGCTACCTCCTTTCCTCTCCCTCCCACCACCCTAAGTGCTCCTTGCTTAGAAATTTGGCAGCCATTGGCTTGGGGCATGCTGTGGCCTTGGCCCCCAACTGACTGAGATACAGATGGCAGCAGCCTCAGTCCCAGGAAGTGGCTTGCAGCCTGTCACCTCTGAACAAGCTTTTGTCTCTTTCTTCCTATGGAAGCTGTGAGGTCATAGGTGAGCTTGGGACCTTGCAAGACACATGTCCTAGCTAGGCACTGGTGGCTTATACCAGTAATCCAGCTATTCAGGAGTCTGAGATTTTAGGATTGTAGTTCCAAGCCAGCCTAGGCAGGAAACTCTGTGACACTGTTATTTCCAATAAACTACTCAAATGTAGTAAGTGGAGTTGTGACTCAAGTGGTAGAGTATTAGCCTTGAGAAAAAAAAGCTCAGGGATAGCTCCCAGGCTCTGAGTTCAAGTCCTAGTAAAGGCATAAGAAAAGTCCTGGGGCTTTAACTCAAGGCTTGAGCACTATCCTTGGTTTCTTTTTGCTCAAGGCTAGCACTCTACCACTTGAGCCACAGTGCCACTTCTGGCCTTTGCTGTTTACATGGTGCCGAGGAATCGAACCCAGGGCTTCTTGAATACTAGGCAAGCACTCTATCGCTATGCCATATTCCCAGCCCAGCTTTTAACTATTTTTTTTGTAGAGAAAACATTTTTTTCTTTCTTTCTCTGATGTTAGAGATGTAGGGTGTAAGAAGCTCATTGTTGGGCAAACTTATCACAGGTGGCATCCAATTTGGGATTCAGGATGACAGTGGGGTTAAAGGGCAAATTCTGCACTTGAGCCCCAGGTCCACTTCTGTATTTTTGATGTTTAATTGGATATGAGTCTCATAGGCTTTCCTGCCTAGGCTGTCCTTGAACCAAGATCCTCAGATCTCAGCCTCGTGAGTAGCTAGATTACAGACATGAGTCGTTAGTCCCCAGCTTCTGTGGTCCCTTCTTATGTCATTAGTTCCTCTTCCTCTCTCTCTGTCTCTCTCTCAGTCTCTCTCTCTGTCTCTCTCTCTGTCTCTCTCTCTCTCTCTCTCTCCAATTCATAAATGCTTCATCAGGCCCAGTCTTCAGACAAAACAGTCTTTTCCTTGAGTTCCTTTCCCTTGCTCTCAGTACTTGGCTTGGTGTGAAGACTTAACTGTGAAGTTGGACTCTCCAAAGTGCAGCCTCCATGAGCACGTGAGCCCTTCTGCATGGCATGTTTACAAGCTTTGTAACAGTAAATCCTTAATTCAGTCAGCAGAGCAGTAACTTCATTAGGAACTTCCTTCTGTCATTAGTAGGTGAGACAAAGCGTGCTCCTGTGATTAAACATGCCATTTCAGATGTGGCAGGCAAGGCTGCTATCTGCTTGGCAGACATTTCCCATCCTCCCATCTTCCTGCTCTTCTCAGATACAGCAAAGCTGGCTGTACATGCAGGAAGCAGGCACTTCATTTTTAGAACAGACATGGCCGCTGGCTCTGCTGATCAGTCACTAGTGTTTTCTTGACTCTTTCTTCGACCCTGGCTCATATGCCAGCCCCAAGCTCCTGGCAACATCTGCTCTTTACAGATTGGTCTGAACAAATTCCAAGTACCTTTACTGAAGGGCTGTCTCTTGTCAGTGAGTGCCACCCCAGGCTAATCTCTGCACCACGTCTTACAGGCATCAGCATCTTCATCAATGGTTGGCGAATTCCTCCCCAAGGTTAAATTCCTCTCCAGAGATGCCATCAGCACCTTCTGTTTCTTCATTAGTCTTATGAAGCCCATTAGTGACTCTGGTTAATTCCCTCTTTGCCATCTTGGCTGTAGCCTTTCAGCCAGTTCTCAAGAAACATTGGATTTAATTCAAGAGAGGATGAGGGTAGCCCCCTCACCTCCCTTTTCTTTCACCTAGAATGAAAAAAATAGTAGAATAGGAAGGAATTTTGAAAACATCTCTTATCAGAAAAAAAAAATACTAGTGAATCCCGACAGCTCAGGAGCAATTGACTTGAGAAATGAAACTGAAAACTAGAATTTTCAGCTTTGAAGGAGACTTAGAAGTTTTGTAATCCAACCACTTTATTTTATAAATGGGAAAACTCTGAGTTAAAGAGACTAGAGGGATGCTCAAGTGACTAATCAGGGAATGTAGAGAAATTCATTTCTCTAAATTCATTTTTTTTCTCTCTCTCTTTTTCTGTCTCTCTGTCTCTCTGTCTCTCTGTCACTCTCTCTCTCTCTCTCTCTCTCTCTCTCTCTCTCTCTCTCTCTCACACACACACCTTTTTCTTCTGTGGAAGTAGTCAAGAAGGATATTTTGGTAAAGGTGTCAAGACTTACAATTTCCAAGAATGTCAATATGCTTTTTGTCCTTCTCTCCCTTCCCCACGAACCACTAAGATTTAAGTGCATATCAATCACAACTCTGTTTCTAGTGAGAGTCAAAAATATAAGTTGTCAGGAAGAAGAATTTATGAGCCTATGGAATCTAGGGAAAGTTGGCTAATTAAATCATAGAAATCTGTCATGCCCGAAAATCCAGAAGGACAGCAGTGTTGTTAACACTTTCTTTGCTGTGCCTCCTACATTTTTTTTCCTGGAGAGGATTGCTCTCTTTTTTCCTTCTCTTTTTCCTTCTTTTTTCACTTGGAGAGGAGCCATTGTCATGAGAAGCATGCTTTCATATTTTACAGCTTCTACCATTGATGAGGTCTCAACCTCACAATTTATGGCTTTGATTCTTAGAAATGATCTGTTTGGCAACAGATGATAGGGAAAGTTAGGTGTGCTCCTCTGGAGCCAATGAGCTGTAGCCAGGAAGATGGGCTATTATTATAACTCTGTGTCTGGGGCTCAGTACAGGACCAGTCATTGGTTAGAATTTGTGAGAATGTGATGATTCCCATAGAAACTCCATGATTTGTTTGTTTATGGGGAGATTGGGGATGGAATAGCAAGTTCATAAGCAAGTTGGTTCTGGATGGAGAAAATAATAGCAATCTTCTGTAAGGAGGTTGCTCAGTTCTGTTCCTTCTCATTCAGTGAATTCTATTGCTTTTGTGCCAGTCCTGTGGCTTGAATTTAGGGCCTGGGCAATGTTCCAGGGCTTTTTTACTCAAGGCTGGTGCTCTACCACTTGAGTCAAACCTCTACTTCTGGCCTTTTGGTGGTTAATTAGAGATAAGAGTCTCCAGAACTTTCCTGCCTGAGCTGGCTTCAAACTGCTATTCTCAATCTCAGCCTACTGAGAAGTTAGGTGTGAGCCATGAGTGCCCAGAAAGGAGCTTGGCTTCTTTGTTCAAAGCTGATTCCCTCTCACTTGAACCATAACCCTAGTTCTGGCTTTTTGTTGGACACCTGAAGATAAGAATTTCATGGCCTTTCTATACTAAGCTGTCTTTAAATAGTGATCTATATTCTACTGAGTTGCTAGGATTACAAATGTGAGCCACTAGTACCTGTATCATTTCATAAGTTATATTTCTTCTTGATATTCACCTCTATGTAGATTCCTTGATAATATTTACTTTGAAAAGCAATTTTCTGTTTTGTCAATGTCTCCATTGACCTTTCTAAAACATAAAGCAATAGAAACTAGTTGGAAGCTCCTCACTGGACTGGCCAGATTTGAACAAGAGTAACAGAAATTTCTACTTGGTTAGAGTTAAATTTGAATTTAAAAATTATAGTATATTATTTCCTGTTGAGTTTGCTCAACTTTTGTGACACTGTGCTTCCCTGTTCTAATTTTCAGCCTTTACAGTGGTCCATTCCACAGTGACATGAGGTCTAAAAGAGACACTAACGTTTTCACATAATTGTTGGAAATTCAGCAAGCTCTTTTTTTTTTTTATTTGTTTTGGGGCTTGAACTCAGGGTGTGGGCACTGTCCCTGAGGTTTTTTTGCTCAATGCTAGCACTCTAACACTTTGAGACACAGCCCCACTTCTACTTTCCTGGTGGTTATTTGGAGATAAGAATCTCACAGACTTTCCTGTTTGGGCTGGCTTTGAACCACAACCCTCAGATCTCAGCCTCCTGAGTAACTAGGATTACAGGCATGAGCCACTGGCACCCTGGCTTCAGAAAGCTATTTTTGTTCTCTTCATACGGACTCCCAGAGTATGACATTTATCATAAAGATGACTTATTGATTGTATGAAACTGCCAACCTCCAAATTCTCCTTCCACTTCTAGTCCAGTGTTCTCTGTCCTTGTTGCAGGTACAATTAGATCAGTAGTAATCATAATAACATCAGGATTACTGAATACTTGCAGTATACCAATTATGTTAGCTTTGCATCTTTTCACTTTTTGAGCTTTATGATATATCAGAATTTAAGTACAATTAACATGACTCCATGCTGTAGATGGAGATGATGACACAGACAGGAAAAGCTGCTTGTCTACAGATACCCAGCTAGTTAGTGCTGGGGTCGGGGGTCTGGACTTAGAACTGGACCATTTAGGTTTGTATTATGTGCAGTAAAACATAAAGTAGCAAATATTGCCATATGATCTAAGGAGTTCTGGAAGAATAAAACATGTTTTCTCAAATACTTTGCATAGGTATTGAATAATAGTAATTGGTAAATATATATTATCCCTTTAAAATAGAACATGGCTTGTGGTAGAGTGCTTGCCTCGCATACATGAAGCTCTGGGTTTTATTCCTCAGCACCACGTACACAGAAAAAGCCAGGGACAATGCTCGGACACTGAGTTCAAGCCACTGGACTGGCAAAAAACGTAGAATCTTGGGAAACAATATTCTGTTACTTTTATTTTTCCTTAAATAAAAATGAACACTATGTAAGTGCCCGTTTTAATCACTACTTCAGTAGCATGGAGTGATTGGTTTAATCAATCTAATATGATGGAGAAACTATAATTTAGCAAGCTGGAAGTACTGGCCAAAGTCACCCAAATATGAATGGGCTTCTGAATGCTGGTGATTCACACCTGTAATCCTAGCTACTCAGGAGGCTGATATCTGAGGATCACAGCTTGAAGCCATCCTGGGCAGGAAAGTCTATGAGACTCTTATCTCTAATTAGCCATTCAAAAAATAAATCAGATTTGGAGCTATGGCTCAAGTGATAGAGTACTAGCTTTGAGGAAAAGAAAAAGCTTAAGGACTACTCTTAGGCCCTGAGTTCAAGCACCAGCATTTGTGCATACACACACACACACACACACACACAAACACACACACGCAAACAAGAAGAAATGGAGTGGGCAAGTCAGCTTTGCACTAGGTCTGCCTCACTCTGAGCCAAGTGTTCTCTAGAATAATTGTACATAAAACAAACCTGTCACATATTTTCTGGTTTGTGGAGAAGGTTTTAACAGGGAAGGAAGGTGGAAAGTACCCACCATGAGGGGCTAAAATACGATCTCTGGGGGAGAAAAGTCTGAGAGGACTGAGCTGTTGTTGAAGAGAAAGGAGGACAGATAGGAGAGGATGTACTGGGAAGTTACAATTCTCCCACTTTGCTGACCAGAGAGAAGGGAAACATTTACTTAGCTTAAAATTTATTGGGAAACTCCAGCAATTAGGGTGTTAATATTCTGTGTAGCCACAATTATGCTGTAACTACCAATTATGGGAAAACTCAACATTTTACTGTAATGTAATTACATTAAATAGCACCAGTCGTGTCAGTTCATAGACGGGGGTAGCCACTAATTATGCACTGTACTCAGACACCTCAGCCTGGATCAGGAATAATTGGTGTAATACAGCTTTGCATTTCGGGGTTTGTTCCTCCATTTTATTCAGGAAAGCTTTAGGTGCTTTCTGATTCTCCATTATGTGTCTGATTCAGCTCTTTGTGATCTGGAAGTAGGTAGGATATTAACATTTCTGATCTTGTTCCCTAAACAAGAGAGGATTGGAGAGGAGTGTATTTCCTACTAGTAGTGCTCCCTCTAAGAACCAGAACTGTTATCACTCATCTCTTCTCATACCATTGCATGGGGCAAAGGATAAGAATAGTTAACACATACTGAGCATTTCTCCACATGCCAATGATTGTGTGAAGGCACTTTACCGATGCTTAAATTAATTGTCAAAACAACCATCTAAAGGATGTATTGCAATCCCATTTAACAAAATGGGACTGAAAAAACCAAAGCAGTAAGTACTAGAGACAGATACATTTTCTTTCCACTAGTCCTGTTAGATTCCTAGTAAATAGTTGTTGATGAAGGTGGAGGAGGCTGCAAATATTTGCATGCTAGGATGGACATTTCTGGTCTATTTCATAAACTCCTTCAGAATTCAGTCTCTAGTTTGATTCATTTCTAAAAACTCTTTTCCTTTGTGTAAGACAATTCAATTTCCCTTCCCAAATTGTTTCAGTATTTTGAGAGTACCTTCAGAGAATGAACAAATGTGTGTGTTATGAAATGTACATTTATTAAAAAGTCAATCAACTATGAAGTGAGCCTGAGTGAATATTCTCAGGGAAGATCCAGATCTTAGATGGGAAAATAGCGTCATATGGTGAAGAGACCCAATGCTAGGGTAAAGCTGGAAATGTTCTTATTTAAACATCTTTCTTTGATGTTTGGATTTGGCAGTAATCTGATTTATAAATTAAAGGACAGCAGCAGATGGTGTGATTTATATTCACACATAAAACGTTTTCCACCAAGTGACCTTTGGAGGCCTTGGTGGATTTTTAAAGTTATAATAGATGTGATTATTTTGTTGTTGTGTTTTTATAGACCCTTAGTGTTTTGGCCATTCTTGATTGATGTCTTTCTCACAAGAAGTCAGAGACAGAGGCAAAAACATCCACCTCATTTAAGAGAGTGGGAAATCAATATGGAGAAGATGAGAAAGATTCACTTTTTGGAGACATCAGCACAGACTTCCACCTTGTGAACTGAGCAGGGGCAGAGGCCCTGAGGTCCCCACAAGTGGAATTTAGTTCATCCTCCACAAAACAGGTATCATTACAGTGGAGGTCATGTGATGGACATGTACCAGTGGTGGGGTTTATAGATTCTGGATGACCCATGAGCTTCTACTTTACAAAAGAATTTTCTTTGCTGGTATAAGGTTTCTTCCTAGAGGCTTTGATTGTTCTCCTTGGAGTTAGAGAAGTTAAGACTTTTCTGTTTGGACCTTTCTGGAATAAATGAGATCTGCAACTGGGCTTTTCAAGTAATGTCTAGAAGAGACCTCCATGACTTTAGCAAAGCTCTCAAGCCATAGCAAGGAGAAGGGAAATCAGGATAGTGTGGTGACAGGCCATATACAGGGAGAGGCTGAGCTGGAGGGTCTGGAGTGGGAACCTGAGAGTGAGAAATTCAAGAAATGCTGATGGGCCGAAACAATTCCCCTGAGGATGTTCTGAACCAAGGTTGTAAGGCCTTGGAATTAATGAGAATCTGGAAAATGATGTGAGATTTTTCTATATTAATGAAATTGTCCTCTATATAATTTTGATCTTAATTGTTGACAATCTAATAACATTTTAATTATCTAAATTTTATTCTAAAACTAATCAAGGCTTATGATAGAATTTAAAAGGGGACAGAGAAAAGCCAGTGGCTCACACCTGTCCAGCTTGGACAGGAAACTGTGTGAGCAAAAGAAACTGTCTTGAGCAAAAGAAGCTCAGGGACAGTACTCAGGTACTGAGTTCAAGATGCAGGACCAGCACACATACACAAAACAGGCACAGAAGACATGAGATAAAAGTGAAACTTCCCTTCTCATTCTTCCAACATATGCCCTAGGGCAACAGCCATGTGTACTTTCTTATGTTGCCCTATTGAAATAATAAGTTTAAGAAAGCATATATTTATATTCATAAATCATACTGTTTGTATATTTATATCTTTTAATTTAATGTTCTGGCATTACCTATCATTAAATATAGATCTAAATTGTTCACTTAAAACATTGTGAATTATTACCATGAATAGATATGTTATTATTTACTTTTATTATTTATTGGCAGTCAGAATCTTTTCTTCTTTATAAGAACAGTTTGCTTGGGGCTGAGAATGTGGCCTAGTGGTAAAGTGCTTGCTTCACATACACGAAGCCCTGGGTTCCATTCCTCAGCACCACATATACAGAAAAAGCCAGAAGTGGTGCTGTGGCTCAAGTGGTAGAGTGATAGCTTTGATCAAAAAGAAGCCAAGGACAGTGCTCAGGCCCTGAGTTCAAGCCCCAGGACTGGCAAGACAAAAACAGTTTGCTTTTCCATCCTCTTTGGAAAGCAGTGTGGAGGTTCCTCAAAAGACTAAACATAGAGCTCCCCTATGATTCAGCACCACCACTCCTGGGAATTTACCCAAATAACCACAAGCAAGGCCATACTAAAATTATCACCACAACCATGTTCATTTCAGCATTATTTACAATGGCTAAGATGTGGAACCAACCCAGATGCCCCTCTGTAGATGAATGGATCAAGAAGATGTGGTATATATACACAATGGAGTTGCATGCTTCCATCAGAAAGAATGACATTGCCCCATTCATAAGGAAATGGAAAGACTTCAAAAAAAATTACATTAAGTGAACTAAGCCAGACCCAAAAGTAGGTTGCATGATTTCCCTCAGTTGCTTAGTGCATAGGAACATATATAATAAAGTGTAAAAACATGAACTCCAATATGTGGACACAAGAGGTTCTCATGTCCTTTCTGTAGTTTTTCCCCTGTATTTCTCTTAGTTTTCAGTACCTTGTGTCTTGTATATAAGATTATTTGATATGTGGAAGGGAAAGGGAATCATAGAAACAGCAGGACAAAGGAAGAACCAATGCAAAATTGATACCCACTTGACACTATGTGGGATATGAACTTTACAACTTGGAGGGTGGGAGGGGAATAGGGAGGGGTAACAATGATTAAAAACAAATGTATTCATTACCTTATTTATTTAACTGTAATTCCCCTGCTCATGATTTTTTCAATAAAAATAAAATAAAAAAATAAAAGTAATTTGCCTTGCAAAAGTGCTTCCTTCCTCATTTTTTCATACCAGTTCATTTTAGATGCCTGAAGTGTAAATAGTTCTTTGTGTGTAGGGAGGGGGGGGTGCTGATAGTTGAAACCTGAGCCTTGCACATGGTCAAGCATATTGACACTGAATCACATCCTAGTGCTACAGGGTATGGTCAGGGATAGTTGAGATTTAGTAGCTTAGTGTAGTTGACAGATCTCTCGGAGTAGGAGGGCTGTGTGCGGGGGGGGGAGGGGAGGTGATTTGATATTTAGTTTTTGGTCTTCATGATCTTGGACCTTCCCTGTGAAGCTACATGTATTAGGATGAATGTCCATTTCACATCCTTTGAAGCTTGAACTGCACACTTCTCATTACTTATTTTCCCTTGTGTCTCCTTCTTGGCCTCTTACTCTATTGTGGCTTGCCTTTAATAAGGTTTTGGTCTTGTGAATTGGTTTCTCCTTAGGAGTGATTAATAGGCCCTGTGTGCATGAACACAGTGTTGTTTTCCAACTCATCTGCTGAAGAACAACTTGGTTGTTTCAAAGTGCTCATAAGTGGAAATTATGAATAAAATGGCTTATAAACATCTTTGTTTTTATGTGGACCTAAGTTTTCAACTTCTTTCGAAGTGGTAACATCAACTAGAACTAAGCAATGTGTTAAGTAAGAGCATTGTTTCATTATGCCTTGGGGTCCTCTTGTGTTTCCACTTAATATTTACTCTGAATGCATCCTCCTGTGCCATCACATGAAGTTCACACTGCTGAAGCAAATAGTATAGGAAGGAGAAAGTACCTTTCTCACAACAGGTTCCTTTCTCCTCTGCCAGGGCTCACTGGCTCCCCCTCTTGGGTGACATAAAAATTACTGAAAATAACCTTCACATATGGACTCCAAACACAAATTAATATATATCTAAGTCCTAGTAGAAGATCACAATAGTTCAATAGCTATGCACATATGAGCATATAAAAATGATGCTATAAGTTTACCTGATTTAGGGATGGGAAGTGGAATCATAGAAATGGTGAGACAAAAGACAAAGGGTGAACCAACGCAACAGTGATATTCACAAGACACTATATTGGAAATTAACTTTACAACTTGGCCAGGGGGATGGGAAGCCTGGGGGAGGAATAGTGGGAGAATGAAGTGGGTGGAACAATGTTCAACAAGAAATGTACTCATATCCTTACTTATGTAACTGTAACCCCTTTGTATATCACCTTTATAATATAATAAAAAAATACTGGTGAAACCATGATTTTACTGTACAGTTATTTGAAGAACAATGTAATAGTAATATGCTATTCTCTATGTGTAAGTCATTCAAATCTCATTGGTCAGAAAGAGTGTATCTTCTGTGTTTTCATTAACAGTAAAGAAAACAATTCATGTGATGGAGAGATGTTTGGGAGAGTTGATTATTAAATAAGGAATGATTGTATTGAGTGATGGTTTACTGAGGTCAGGGCCTATGGTTTAATTTTTTAATTTTAAACTTTATTTTAAAGTTGATGTGCAGTACATAGGGGTTACAGTTGTATAAGTCAGGTAATGAGTACCTTTCTTTTTGAACAGTGTTACTCCCTCCCTCATTTTCTCCTACATTTCCCCCCTCCCTAAACATTTTTTTATACCACTGACATGGCATGTTGTTGTGTCATAGGTCTTCAGAAGAACAGTTTTTAGAACAAACAATTTCTTACAAAACTGCTGGGAGGGTATTTTAAATAGGCCCTGCAAGGATTGTATAACAAAACCTCTCAGCTTTCAAATAGATGTGGATCTGGGAATTGCTTTGACTGAATATGCAGGAAGGCAGATGGATAATCTTATGGAAAGCGAGTTTAGAAATGTATGTATACTCTATGCACTGACATTACTTACTGCTGCTCTATCAGGATTTGTGGGAAAGAAGAACACTGAGTGCCCAGATGGATTGCACAGAGAGGCAGGAGAGAGATACCAGAAGAAAGCATATAGGAGAAAGCAGGAGAACCTGGAAAATGGCCATCAGGAACTAATGAAGGCTGTGGGGAACAACTGTAAGGATAAATTGGAAAGCTGGGGAGCATGAAAACAGGAACAAAGGCCAATAGGTTTGGGGTCAACACCCAGAAGAAGACTCAATATCTGAAATATTTCTTAGGAAAAGGAAAAGGAGGGGTTGTGAATGTGTTGTACCTAGATTATAAGAAACAGAGAAGCCACATTTTGAGAGAACAAATTGGGAGTTTTTTTTGAAAAGCTGGTGAATGCAGGTGGACTCCTGTCACAAAAGCCTGCAGCTCTGTGAATACACTTAACGCTGTTAGAAACCTGAGCCTTGAGAACTGAAAAGAAAGGAGAAAAACAATACCAACATACCAGATCAGCTCCAGTGGAGAGCTGAAGTGGGATACCATGTTGACTGGAGGAGAGCCAGGAAACACAGAGACACAGGAGACACAGCACATGAGGCATGACACCTGAGCTGGTCTGGGCCTAAATAGGGTTAGGTCAGGGGACAAGGTCACAGGGAGTTTGAGAGTTCCTGACACAAGATTGGAAGGTCCAGTAACCTGTTGTTTAAATCTCCACCCCTGTGTCCAGGAACTCAGGCACGTGCATCACCTAGGAAGTGAACTCAGGCACATGCATCTCCTGGGACTTCACTTTCCTCCACCATGAAGACAAGATGGTGCCAGTTAAATACAATTCCCTAATCACCATGTAGCCAAGATGGTGCCAGCTAGACCCACTGTCCCTATTTCAAATGTATTAACTTTGTAGAGACCTTATGGGATCAATAGGGGGATGGCTTATCCTGAACAAGTGTCCAGGTTTGGGCTTTGCTTTTTTATTGAGAAAAATAAGTTGGAGGAGGAGGAAGAGGAGCAGAAGGAGAAAGAGGAGATGGAAGAGGAGATGGGAGAAAAAAGAGGGAAAGAGGAGGAGGAAGAAAAAGAGGAGAGTGAGGAAGAAGAGAAAGAGCAGGAGGAGGAAGAGGAGGAGGAGGAAGAGCAAGAGAAAGAGCAGTAGAAGGGATGAAAAGTGGGAGGAGGAGGAGGAGGAGGAAGGGAAATCCAAGAGACAAAGAGTCAGTGAGTATTTCAGTTGCTGAGAGACAGATGTAATGGAGCCAAGAAGTGAAGCGTATTAACCTGACTGCAGAGCAGGAGCCCTGCCAAAGCGTCCTCTTCTAAAGAGGAGTGAGCCCTCGCACTCTAGTTGCCGGGTGGCCCCAGATATGAGCATATTACCATTACATACTCTCTCCAACTGACAGACTGAATAGATTTCAGGCTATAGAGATGAGATCCAAATAGAGACCTCAAAGGAGGTAAATACATGAGAGGCCAGGGAGCCAGGGGTTTGATGAGAAGAGAGAAACATACAAGACAGTCAGTCATCCAGGAAACCTTTCTTCCTTTAATGTCAGTATTAGAGAAGTTACCACTTTGAAAATACCCCCAGGTTCTGTGTGACAGTTCCTTGGATTATTAGTATTATTATTATTGTTATTAAAAACACCAAAAGTCACTGTTAGGACACAAGGAGGTTATTCCTTTCTGGGCATAGGTAGGAATGGGGTTCTTCCTATTAGATTTTTAGCATTTCCTTCCTTCTGCTTCAGCTGCTATACTGGCTGCCTGCCCTTAAACTTCTACAGAAAGCGACAAATCAGAAGTACTGTGAATTGATGAAAGTTAGTGCTTTACTGTGTTAGAATATGACTGGACTCAGACTGATGGGAGACCTTCCTGGTCCCACACTGTGGGAGAAGATAAAGTACCCCACCTTACTCCCCTGCTGAGTGACTCTATGAGGTTCACCAGGAGCTCCTCACATCCTACTTGGATCCACAGCTGTGCTGGGATCAGGGGCAGGGACAGCATCCCCTTTCCAAAGAGAAGTAGAATAAACTCTTCTGTCAGCAAGAGAGAATTGTGGATATGTTAATGGAAGCCATTTGTGATTTCTTTTTCTGAAAGCAAGATCTGGAAGCTCATGTTGCTTATGAATATTCCCCAAAGTGGCAACAAACTGGTATATCCACTGTTTTGACCAATAGATAACTGGAGACTACTCAACACAGGCAAATTAAAGCAAGTATTTGTATTTTAGCCCCAAAGTGATGAAAGGTGATTTTGTTTTCCATGGGTCAGAAATTAGCTAAAAAACACAAAAAAAGCCTTGTACCCATTCACACTTTTTGTATCTTCAATTTCCATTATCAATTAAAAGACAGTACACCCTTATCCTGAATAGAACTGCAATTAGATCCAATAATGAAATCCTCAAGTGCTACTGAGGTGGAACTTGGCAGTAATTAGTTTTTTGATACATAAATACAATTTCCAAATGCAATTTGTCCCTAAGCCCAGACTGCTGATTCAATTCACTGTTTGCTATTAGAAGAGAATGTGTGGTAAGATGTATTCCAATTCTAATCTCTGTGGAGAAAGAAATGAGTTGGCTAACATCTGAAATTACTAGGTGAAAGGGGAGAAGAGGCATGTGAAGGTCTCCTAAGGGGAGGAGTGAAGGGTGTGTCCCTAGAATGTTACTGACACACGAATCACCCTATCAGATAGCAAGCTGATCCTTTTTGCCCCTCCTTTTCCTGTCTCTTCAACTGTTTGCCTTTAAAAAAAAACTTTTCTCTGACAATTCACCTTCCTTCGTTCATCTATGTCATACAACCTGCATATATTGAGGGCCTAAAATCCTGTATGAGGTGCTAGGATAGGGGAGTGAGGAGTTGACAACTGTTGCTTCTATGTGGGACTGTGAGTCTAGTATTCTACATGAAAAGGAGTTCTTATTACTTATAATTGTAGTCCTATCAAGAGTGTTAAGAGGTGGGTACTACTGACTTAAACCTGAAATCGTAACTTAGGAGGCTGAGATCTGAGGATCATGGTTTGATCCCAGCCCAATAAAAAAAAAAATACAAGAGACTCTTATCTCCAATTAGCCAACCACCCCAAAGCCAGAACTGGAGGTATGTTTCAAGAGATAGAATGCCAGTGTTGACCAAAAATGGTAACGCATGCGTGTGTGCGCGTGCACACACACACACACACACACACACGAGTGCTATGAGCATATAGATTGATGGCACTATTCTGTTGTACGAGTTCAGTAACAACTTCCTGAGGAACTGAACTTATCACTTTGATGAGAAACGAATAGGACTGAGCCACAGGGTTTGGAGAAAGCTATCCAGAAGGAAACTTAGTGCAACAGAGAAATAGGGAAAATGCCTATGAGGTGAGAGGGTAGTTGAGATGAGGCCACAAATGCCCACATCATTCTGATCTGTCAAAAGGTTTAGATTTGGTTTTAAAAACAGGGATTCTTGCATGACTTTCTGACAGAAAGGCAGTATGATCCTCATAGTCATCAATCAGGCTCCTCTAAAATGTAGTGATGGTATACTTCCTAATATTATGTGGGAATTCAATTGTGAGATACAGAGAAGACATATTTTGGGAGGCTGATCAGGAGTCTCTAATGAAAATTTCTAATGAAAGCCAGTGATTGCATATGGACACATGTCCCCCCAAAACTAGCAGCCTACAATACACTTAGTACTGTTAGGATACTTAGCCACAAGGGTAGGAGAGTAAACAAGGGGCAAAAAACCATCTCAATAAACCTGATCAAATGTAATAGAAAGTTGAAGAGTGATGCCATGGTGACCTGAGGAGAGTCATAGTGCAAAATGGCAGCTGAGTGGATGGGAACCTAAATAGAATCATGGTCAGTGGGAAGGGTCACTGGGAGCTCTGGAGTTCATGGTACCATTCCAGCAGGTCCACTAACCTATTGTCCAAGTCCTTGTGCCTGCCTCTAGGAATTCAGGCATGCCTGTCACCTGGGGGTGGGACTTCACCTTCATCTACCAAGAAGCCAACATGGCATCAGTTAGACCCAATTGCCAAGATGGTGCCAGTTAGACCCAATATCCACAGTTCACTAATTTGGAATTTCAGTGTGATCAAGTCAATTTCCACTGTTCTTCCGCCATCTTCAGAGGTTCCCAGGAGGAGAGAAGTGTAGCTTGTAGTAATGTCTGATTGTCAATTTTCCAGTGATATGGGGCCCTGAATCTGAATCAGAATTACTTCAGGCAAAAGTTAAGGATTTGTGATGTAGATTCACCAGATGAGAAAAATCCCAGCTTCTGTACAAATGCACGTATATGCGAAGTCTTCTTCTCACTTTCCTAAGCCAAATCCATCTAACAAGTATTCACAATTGCTTTATTATTCCCTGTGGAACCTTTGGCAGTGGTTGCAGGGGTAGGGATATGTGTGTGTGTGTGTGTGTGTGTGTGTGTGTGTGTGTGTGTGTGTGTGTGTGTGTGATCTTGGGAATAATTTGGATTTTTTCCCCTCAAAATGCCAAGGTGAAATGTTTATTCACCTAGGTTTTGGAATGAATGGAGTTTTCTGATCCAGTTTCCCAGAGTCTGAGTGAGGTGAGGTGATGGTGGCCATGACAGAAACCCAACAATAGATCAATTTAAGCAATAAAAAAACACCGTATGGTGAAATGGTATGGCTATTTCTGCTTGACAAGGAGAAACTCAGGGCTCAGACATGTGATACAACTTGATCAGATTGCTAATCAGGAGGAGGTTGGATGGCTGTGCTGCTGCTGAAAAAGTGTGTAGGTTAGTCTCCATGATATTTATCTTCTGAATGATCCAAATGAATCTCCTTGCAGCTGGTCAAGTTACGCAGACAGCTGTGCATCTTCTCTGTTGACTGAAAGCCTTCTTGGCACTTTATGTCAACCAAGGTTACAGCCTCTGTCACATTGTTTTACAATAATTATTTTTCATTGGCCTTTTTCTTACCCAGTAGCTAAGCTCATTGCATCTGAGACTTACTTGTTTTAACCTTAATTTTTTTTTTTTTTGGCATCAGAGATACAATAGCACCTGAAATACAATAGAGCATGGAAACTAGTATGGAACAAATCATTTGTTGAGATAAAATTCCTGCCTTGAAGGAAATTTTGGTTGTTGTTTTTATCTTTAACTAGTTGCATAAAGGAAGTGGCATATAACAAAACAGTTTGTTTGATATGTGTCACCCCCTTCAACACTCTCACTGCCCCTTCACCCACCTCTTCCTTTACTTTTCTTAATTTTGTGATATATACAATGAATTCTTAATTGAATTCTTAACTTGCCCTCTTCATACATCTATCCATCTCCCCATTGGTCCTACCCTTCCTCTTGCAAGTACCCAGTTCCCAAGGCTTATTTTGTTGAGTATTTAGATAGTTTTTCTTAAAAATTTTGCTCTCCATAGAGTCTATTACACTTCAGTTCTTCATTTGTAACCAGTTGCATATTACCCTGTGTGTTTACTTATAGATTTACAAGCACATTTCTGCTACCACAAATGAAAGAAACCATGCAACATTTGTTTCCCTGGGTCTGGCTTACTCTCGAAGGAACTTACATTATTCATGAAGAAACAGAAAAAGAAAAGAACATAACATGAATGGCATACATTTTTAAAAGATACATATGTGTCAGCACAGAGACTGAAAATAGTATCTGCAAATAATGAATAGTGATTACCCTCATGAGGTTAGATAATAGGGATTCTCTCTCTCTCTCACTACCTCTCTCTCTCTACCTACCTACTTATCTCTCTCTCTCTCTTTCTCTATCTCTCTCATCAATACTAGGGCTTGAGTTCAGGGCCTGGATGCTGTCTTGTAGCTTTCGTTTTGTTCAGAGCTGGCACTCTACCACATTTGGGCCACACCTCCACCTTTGGCTTTTGGGTGGTTAGGTGGAGTTGACAGTCACATGGACTTTCCTTCCTAGGTTGGGTTTGAGCTGTAGTCCTCAGATATCAGGCTTCTAAATAACTAGGATTACAGGTGTGCACCACTAGTGCACTAGTGCCAATGGGGATTTCTGTGTAATGAATTTCTAGAAGGTTTTACAATAAATGACTAAGAAGAATCTCAGTCATTTAGAGTTAGAGAAAATAGATAAAAGTAGATAAAATAAGAGGAAAAAGCACTATGTGTAATATAATCTTCCATGGGGTTAATTTTGGAATGAGGTACCCAGGTGGCATACAGCAAGACAGAACTTCAGGAGAAGGACTTGGAATTTGCTCATTATTTATAGCTTTGAAATATGTTTTCCAAGAGGTATCATTTGATCTCAGGATCTTGTTGCTTTTAGGAGAGCCAGTGCCATCTGATATTTTTGGAAGCTGGCACCCACACCTGGCTGTTAATTTGGACTCCTAAACCACTTTAAAAATTAATGGCGTTATAAAAGGTCTACCACTCCCTCTTAAGAGCTTAATATCATATTTATAAACTCAATCCATATTGAGTTCCAGCATATTGCAAATAATTTAGTGTTATCTTACTCAGAGCATAATTAATGTGGATCCACAGATGTGCAGATAACTTTTCCTATCAGCAGATGATAAACTATAAGTGGCCCCATTTGGATGTGGGGAAATGGCCCAGATTTTAAAACTGGGAGGGAAGTTGTGCAGCAATGGTTGCCTCGACCTAGAAATCATCTCAGTAGTAATGAATAGAGCCAGCCTTTTTTCAACTAGTTATTTTACCTAGGAAGAGTGGGCTGTCATGAGATTAATGGCTCTTTGGCCTGCTTGCTTGAATAATTCCCTGACCAGCTGCTAAATAGTTGGGAAAGAGGGTCAGCCAGCTACGATCTGGAATGGCTGAATGGATAGATTAAGGGTTTGGATCTGGATCAGTTAGCTCCATAAGGACAAAAGACATTCTCTGTTCCTTAATGTTAGCAACTTTTCAGTGCATTTCAGGGCTCTTAAATTTAGTTCTACTCTTTGTCAACTAAATGAGTATGTGGTTCTTGCTTTTCTTATTTATTTTATTTTTTCTATTTTTTTGTACAGGTGATGAACAAGGGGTTACGATTACATAAATAAGGTAATGAGTACATTTCTTTTCAGGGGTTCTTGCTTTTAAGGGCATGGCTCTACATAAGATTCAGATTACTTCTATATCAAAAGTATTCAGTTATATTAACTTTGTGGAAAATTATGAGGGAAATAGGGGTTTTATACTTAAATTAGAAAGTTTTATACTGTTATGTTCAGTCAAACTACCATTACTTGTCTGTTTCTTCATTTTTGAAATAACTACTAATAGCTTGCATACCATAACACTATAGAGGATCCTTGATACTCAGGATAAAAATGTCTAAATTGCTTTTGTTGATCCCGGAATTTCTCCCAGTCATGCACCTGAAACTTGGTATTATATCTACCACAAAGATAAACACTTGTTTCTTGTAATATTGTGTCCAAGGGAGTTATAGTTTCAGATGAAATGCCCCAGGAGCCAGTATAAAAGACAAGAGAGAGAGAGAAACCATGATTTGAAGATAGTTCTAGGTTGACTTGTTCCAGCCATCAACCAGCACCTGCTGTTGCTCTTAGTTTAGGGTGTCTGAGAAATTAGGTTATTATAGAGGCAAATATTCAATCCTTCTCTCCCCCACCACTGGAGTGTGTGTGAGGGGGGGAAGACTTTTCTACACAGCAATATAGGATTTAGTTATTATTATTATTTCTTTGGTAGTGACATATGGGTAGAAGTGACATATGGGTAGTGACAGGCATTACTTTGAGTCTTGGCTTTAAAGAAGTAATTCTGTTTCTATTCATCTTGCTGTGAGTTTCTAAACCTGGCCAGTAGAAGAATATGCTGATTTAAAAAAACACAACATACTCCTAGAATAAGGTTTTATGCAAAGCTAGACACGTGTTAATAACAGATACTTCTTGCTGTATGGCATGAAGATGCTCAAGGTTCTTTGTAATGCAGAAGCAACCAAGAGACATAGACTGTTAGTTTAGACCTTAATTACAGTGTAGATTTTGTTCATTCATTCATTGAAAAAATGCCAAGTGCCCTGTTATATACCAGGCATAACATCACTTGATTTGTGGTCTGAAAAATTGATTGGCTCTCTTTGTGTACCTGACTTTTCCTCTTTGTACTTGATGCAAATAGGTTTACTGTCATTTATTATAGATGGCCCAAGGAAATGGAAAAACCTCCCATGCTCCTGGATTGGGAGGATTAATATAATCAAAATGGCAATATTGCCAAAAGCTATCTACAAATTCAATGCAATACCCATTAATATCCCAACACCATTTTTTAATGAAATAGAGGAAGCAATCCAGAAATTCATATGGAACAATAAAAGAACTACAATAGCAAAAACAATCCTAAGCAGAAAGAATGGTGCTGGAGGAATTACAATACCCAACTTCAAGCTGTATTACAAAGCTATAGTAATAAAAACAGCTTGGTACTGGAACCAGAACAGGCCTTAAGACCAATGGAATAGAATTGGAAACCCAGAAATGAGCCCACAGAACTACGCCTACTTAATCTTTGATAAAGAAGCCAAAACAATAGTCTGGAAGAAAGATAGACTCTTTAACAAATGGTGCTGGCAAAGCTGGTTAAACACATGCAACAAACTAAAATTAGATCCTTAAATATCACCCTGCACCAAAATAAATTCCAAATGGATCAAAGACCTAGAAATCAAAACAGACACCATGAAAACACTAAAGGAAGGAGTAGGAGAAACACTTGGGCTCCTTGGCACAAACCGGAACTTCTTAACAAAGACCCAGAAAGGCTACAAATCAAAGAAAGGTTAGACAAATGGGACTGCATCAAACTGCAGAGCTTCTGCAGGGCAAAGGACATAGCTCGCAAGATAAAAAGAAAGCCCACAGACTGGGAGAAGATCTTTACCGGACATTCAACAGACAAAGGCCTCATATCTAAAATATATGCAGAACTAAAAAAATTTACCTTCCTCCAAAACAAAACAAAACAAAAAAAAACCCCTAGCCCCCTCATCAAATGGGCTACAGACTTAAAAAGAGACTTCTCTGATGAGGAAATGAGAATGGCCAAGAGACATATGAAAAAGTGCTCTATATCACTGGCCATAAAAGAAATGCAAATCAAAACAACATTGAGATTCCATCTCACCCCAGTAAGAATGTCCTTTATCAAGAAAACTAACAATAACAATTGTTGGAGGGGATGTGGCCAAAAGGGAACCCTATTTCATTGTTGGTGGGAATGTAAACTGATTCAGCCACTCTGGCAAGCAGTATGGAGATTCCTCAGAAGGTTAAATATAGAACTCCCCTATGACCCAGCAGCCCCACTGTTGGGTATCTATCCAAAAGACCACAAACAAAATCACAGTAATGCCACCAGCACAACAATGTTCATTGCAGCACAATTTGTCATAGCTAGAATCTGGAACCAACCCAGATGCCCCTCAGTAGAAGAATGGATCAGGAAAATGTGGTACATATATACAATGGAATTTTATGCCTCTATCAGAAAGAATGACATTGCCCCTTTGGTAAGGAAATGGAAGGACTTGGAAAAAGTTATACTAAGTGAAGTGAGCCAGACCCACAGAAACATGGACTCTATGGTCTCCCTTATAGGGAATAATTAGCACAGGTTTAGGCAAGTCATAGCAGAGGACCACAGGTGCCCAATAGCTTTACCCTTATGAACACATAAGATATTGCTAAGTGAAATGAACTCCATGTTATGGAAACGATTGTTATATCACAGTTGTAACTACTTTCAATGTGCCATATGTAACTGTAGCCTCTATTATTCATGATCTTCTTGTATCACCTTCCTGTTGTTGGACCTACACTTTCTCTGTATCTTATCTGAGTATATTGGAAACCAGGTATACTGGTATTAGAACAAGGAAATTGAAAGGGAATACCAAATTTGAGAGACACAGTGTAAAAAAAGACAAACAACTACAAAAGCAATACTTGCAAAACTGTTTGGTATAAATGAACTGAACAACTCGTGAGGGGGAGGGAAGGGAAAGGTGGAGGGGGGAGGGGGGAATGAGGGATGAGGTAACAAACAGTACAAGACATGTGTCCAATGCCTAATGTATGAAACTGTAACCTCTCTGTAATTCAGTTTGATAATAAAAAAGAAACAAATTTAAGACATACAACTCTCAAAGCAAAAATAGTACTGAGACATCAATATGAGTAGTGACAAAGAACTGATAATGAACAAGTGTCAAGTACATGCAAAACGTTAAGCAACATGCATGCAAGTATACGTGGCACCTTAAAGCTATCTTTGGCAAGAGAGCTGCTTTAAGTACAGAGGGTAAGCACCAGGATTTAAGTTCTTGCTCTGCAAGAAATCTAACACAAGCCCCTGACAGTCTTAGAGGTAAAGGACTACTGATCTGACAAAGCCACGCTTCACCCTACCCTGTACGACCAGCTCCTATCTTTCTGGGGAAGAAGCCAGAGCGGATCTGAATGTATTTAGAATGAATCTTCTTAACGAGCTGTCAAGTTCAGTGGAATTGTCAGTCCTAGCTTTAGAAACTTCCTGCTTTTTAGTGCCTGAACCTATAAAGATGATATACAGGCCACAGGGGGTGGAAAGTGGTCAGGGAGGAGAGAGAGGGCAGAAGGTGGGAAGTGGAAGCTGTCGTTCAGGACAGAAGGCACATGTAAACCCATCCATCTGGGTCTCTTGGTTTTGCTCCTGTCTTTGCAGCTGGACAGAAGACAATGAACTGGAGAGAGGGGAAGAGGCTAGGGATGAAATCAGGAACCAGTCAAAGTTTGAGTGTGGAGGCTCTTTTCCCTGTTTTAAAACAAAAGCCTAAATTCTGCCTTCTTATTCCATCTTTATTCTCTTCACTATATTATTTTCTTTTCTCAAGAGGCATTGCTCTTTTTTTGGCTTATAAGTCACAGTGTTTTAGGACCTCATGAAGTTTTAGTCATAAAGAGCAGTAGGCCAGACTTCCATTTTTTCAAATAGTAGAGAATCTGGGTCCTAAACAAGTACAGACTTCAATATATTGCCTAGCTCATCAGTGGCAGACCAAGGACTAGGCCTTTTCACCTCAGATGAAGTTCTTTTTGGGACTCGAAAGGGGAAGTAACCGTTAAATTCCGGAAGAGGAAAATATAAAAGATACACAGAGATCTAATTCATTTAAGAAATATTAGGCTCCAAAGACATTTCTAGATGGAAGAAGCAATGGATGGAAGGAATGGATGGATAGAAGCAAACTTCCAAATATCCTTGGTATGAAAAAAGAGTCATTTTGTCAAAAGTTCAAAGTACATCACACTTGAGGATTCTAAGCCAACAGAAAAAACTGCATATTGAAAAATTCTACCATAGCTAATATGATTGGCTGTTATTTTAGAATATTAAGGGAGATTTCCTCTTTCTTTTCCCTTTCTTATACTCCTAGCCCCTATTCATTTAGATAAAGCATTTTATGCTTATTGCCTTAGTGAAAAACTAACTTAATAGAGTATAGATGATACAAAGAATCCATATCTCAAAGGCACTAAATAATGAATGAGAACAGAAACTTCTAGTTGCAGCCTGGATACGATATCTGGAAATGGAGAGATGGGAAGAATTGGAAACAAGAAAAGAAAATCTTAGAAAATTGTGAATTTTCTGTGGGACACTGAACCTTGTATCTTTTGTTTATCTGGGGGGCGGGAACAACACAACAAAACAAAAATAAAAGAAACAAAAACTCTTGTAGTAAAGTTTTCCAAGACAGAGTAAGTCTGGTATCACACTCTGGTTAAATAGTAAATCTTTGTTTTGTGTTCAGAACTCAGGGCCTTGCACTTGTTAGGCAAGTGCTCTACCACTTGAGCCATGCTTCCAGCTCATACAAACCATGCCAAGCAATGAACATTTAATTAAGTTATGCATCTGTGGAGTGTCTAGTGGCTGAGTGAAGTTGGCTGGCTATTGCTTGGTGGCTTTGCTGATTATTCACAAGTCTGGAGATTGGCTGGGGTATGAGATAATAATACCAACAGTTGTTAGACTTTGGTTCTGCTCCACAATTCTTATCCTCCTCAGACTAGTGGTTGAGCCAGCACATAGTCTTCTTATAGGTTATCAGTGAAGCATGAAAGTGAATCAAAATGTGTTAAGTCTCTCTAAGTCTAAACTTGGAACTGGCATACCATTCCTTCCATCTTACTCAATTACCCTGCACAATTCACACCACATAATCCAAAATCAAGGGAAAGTGAAATGCGATCTATCCCTTTTCATGGGAAAAACTTCACAGCCACATGAAAAATGACTCAACTACAGGAAGACGTGTACTCTTGGGCTGGTCATGTAACACTTTCTTTTTGCGTAGAAGGGAGAGACCACAGCATGTCACAAGAGCAGGTAGGTTCATAATTTGTCTTCTAACTGTAACATATCCATGGCACAGATATAACACAAAGAGCCATCAAATGGTTCTTACCTTCCAGCAATCCACAGGATTAAGGCTCAGGACCATGTGATATGATGGATGGTTGTCCATACCTTCACAATTATATGATATTTTTTGGAACATAAACATTATCTGTAGAAAAGAGGATACATGTATGTTAAGTAGGGTGAAAGCATAGACCTGAAGTGGCTGAAACAATTTTTTTATTTTTACTGTTTAAAAAACCCCCAAACTTTGATACTACTACATTTTATTGCTCACTAGTTTCTAAAGCTCACTGAATAATTCATTTGATTGCTCCTGTAATGAACATTCCAAATAAAACACCCCAGCACTGCCCAATAGTAATATAATGTGAACCATATGTTTCAGTTAAAATTTTCTAGTAGTCGCATTGAAAATTGTAGTAAGAAAGCTGGGCTCTGGTGGATCACACCTATAATCCCTGTTACTCTGGAGGCTGAGACTTGAGGATCTCCATTTAAAGCCAGCCCAGGCAGATAAATCAAAAAGGCTGGTATCTCCAATTAACCAGTAAAAAACCAGAACTGGGGTTCTGGTTTAAGTGATACAGCACTAGTTCAGAGGTCTAGACCTAGGGTTCAAGCCCTAATACTGGCACACATCCATTTTTTTTTATTGTCATGGTGATGTAGAGGGGTTACAGTAACATACATAAGGCAGTGAGTTCATTTCTTGTCAAACTTCTTACCTCCTCCCTACTTTTCCTCCTACCTTCCTTCCTCCTCAGTCCCCTACGCCCCCACAGTTATTCAGTTAGTTTACAACATATTGTCTTTTTTTTTCTCAAATTTTTATTATCAAACTGATGTACAGAGAGGTTACAGTTTCATATGTTGGGCATTGGATACATTTCTTGTACTGTTTGTTACCTTGTCCCTCATGTCCCCCGCCCTCCTCCCCTTTCCCTCCCCCCCCAGGTGTTCAGTTCACTTACACCAAACAGTTTTGCAAGTATTGCTTTTGTAGTTGTTTCTCTTTTTTTACCCTGTGTCTCTCAAATTTGGTATTCCCTTTGAATTTCCTACTTCCAGTACCAGTAAATACAGTTTCCAATACACTCAGATAAGATTACAGAGATAGTGTAGGTACAACCATAGGAAGGTGATACAAGAACATCATCAATAATAGAAACTACACATACACATAGGACGTTGAAAGTAGTTACAACTGTGATATATCAATTGTTTCCATAACATGGAGTTCATTTCACTTAGCATCATCTTATGTGTTCATAAGTGTATAGCTATTGGGCCTTGTGATGCTCTGCTATGGCTTGCCTAAACCTGTACTAATTATTCCCAATAAGGGAGGCCATAGAGTCCATGTTTCTTTGGGTCTGGCTTACTTCACTTAGTATAACTTTTTCCAAGTCCTTCCATTTCCGTACAAATGGAACAATGTCATTCTTTCTGATAAAGGCATAAAATTCCATTGTGTATATGTACCACATTTTCCTGATCCATTCATCTATGGAGGGGCATCTGGGTTGGTTCCAGATTCTCGCTATGACACATTGTGCTGAGATGAACATTGTTGTGCTGGTGGCATTACTGTGATTTTGTTTGTGGGCTTTTGGATAGATACCCAAAAGTGGGGCTGCTGGGTCATAGGGGAGTTCTATATTGAGCCTTCTGTGGAATCTCCATACTGCTTGCCAGAGTGGCTGAACCAGTTTACATTCCCACCAACAATGAAGTAAGGTTCCCTTTTGGCCACATCCCCTCCAACAATTGTTATTATTAGTTTTCTTGATATATGACATTCTTGCTGGGGTGAGATGGAATCTCAATGTTGTTTTGATTTGCATTTCCTTTATGGCCAGTGATGTAGAGCATTTTTTCATATGTCTATTGGCCATTCTCATTTCCTCATCAGAGAAGTTTCTTTGTAAGTCTTTAGCCCACTTGATGAGGGGGCTATTGGTTCTTTGCGGTATTGTTTTGGAAGAAGGTAATTTTTTTAGTTCTGCATATATTTTAGAGATGAGGCCTTTGTCTGTTGAATATCCGGTAAAGATCTTCTCCCAGTTTGTGGGCTTTCTGTTTATCTTGAGAGCTATGTCCTTTGCCATGCAGAAGCTCTGCAGTTTGATGCAGTCCCATTTGTCCAACCTTTCTTTGATTTGTAGCCTTTCAGGGTCTTTGTTAAGGAAGTTCTGTCCTGTGCCAAGGAGCCCAAGTGTTTCTCCTACTCCTTCCTTTAGTGTTTTCAGGGTGCCTGTTTTGATTTCAAGGTCTTTAATCCATTTGGAATTTATTTTGGTGCAGGGTGATATATAAGGATCTAGTTTTAGTTTGTTGCATGTGTTGAGCCAGTTTTGCCAGCACCACTTGTTAAAGAGGCTATCTTTCTTCCATAATATTGTTTTAGCTCCTTTATCAAAGATTAAGTAGACGTGGATCTGTGGGTTCAATTCTGGGTCTTCAATTCTGTTCCATTGGTCTTCAGGCCTGTTCCGGTGCCAATACCAAGCTGTTTTTATTACTATAGCTTTATAATACAGCTTGAAGTTGGGTATTTTAATTCCTCCATCACTGTTCTTTCTGCTTAGGAGTGTTTTTGCTATTCTAGGTCTTTTATTGTTCCATATGAATTTCTGGATTGCTTCCTCTATTTCATTAAAGAATGGTGTTGGGATATTAATGGGTATTGCATTGAATTTGTAGATAGCCTTTGGCAATATTGCCATTTTGATTATATTAATCCTCCCAATCCAGGAGCATGGGAGGTTTTTCCATTTTCTTAGTTCTGACTTAATTCCATTTTTCAAGATTTTAAAGTTCTCTTCAAAGAGTTCTTTCACTTCTTTGGTTAAGGTTATTCCTAGGTATTTTATGTTTTTGGGGGCTATTGTAAAAGGAGTTGCTTTCCTGATTTCAGCCTCGGTCTTCAGGTTGTTAGCATAGAGAAAGGCCATTGATTTTTGAAGGTTTATTTTATATCCTGCAACTTTGCCAAAGTTTTGGATCAGCTGTAGTAGCTTGGAGGTAGAGTCTATGGGATTCTTTAGGTATAGGATCATGTCATCTGCGAAGAGAGAAAGTTTTACTTCATCTTTTCCTATTTGGATCCCCTTTATATTCTCTTCTTGCCTAATTGCTCTGGCTAGGAATTCTAGTACTATGTTGAAGAGCAGGGGAGAGAGTGGACATCCCTGCCTTGTTCCTGATTTTAAAGGGAATGGCTTTAGTTTTTCACCATTTAGAGTTATGCTTGCTGTTGGTTTGTCATAAACTGCCTTGATTATATTCAGGAATGTTCCCTGGAATCCCAGTTTTTCCAGGGCTTTTAGCATAAATGGGTGCTGGATTTTATCGAACGCTTTTTCCGCATCCAGCGATAAAACCATGTGGTTCTTTACCTTGCTCCAGTTGATGTGGTGGATTACATTAATTGACTTGCGTATATTAAACCAGCTTTGCATCCCTGGGATGAATCCAGTTTGATCGTGGTGTATGATTTTTTTGATGACCTGTTGAAGTCGATTGGCCAGAATTTTGTTGAGAATTTTTGCATCTATGTTCATCAGGGAGATTGGTCCGTAGTCCTCTTTCCGTGATGAGTCTCTGCCTGGTTTTGGGATGCGGGTTATACTGGCTTCATAAAATGAGTCTGGTAGTGAACGTTCTCTTTCAATTTCATTGAAGAGTTTGAGAAATATTGGAGTGAGTTCTGTTTTGAAGGCCTTGTAGAATTCTGCGGTGAATCCGTCTGGACCTGGGCTTTTCTTGGATGGGAGATCATTTATTGCTGTTTCTATTTCAATACTGGATATGGGTCTGTTTACAAGGTTTAAGTCTTCATAGTTGAGTTTGGGGGTATCAATTTTTTCTAGGAAATCATCCATTTCTTCCAAGTTCTCGAATTTGTTGGCATAAAGGTTTGCAAAATAGTCCCTTATTATTTTCTGAATTTCGGCTATTTCTGTGGTGATGCTACCTGTTTCATCTCTTATCTTGTTTATTTGAGTGTGCTGCCTTCGTTTTTTGGTCAGGTTTGCCAGGGGTCTGTCTATCTTGTTGATTTTTTCAAAGAACCAACTCTTTGTTTTGTTGATTCTTTCGATGGTTTTTTTCGTCTCTAATTGATTTAATTCTGATTTGATTTTAATTATTTGCTCCCGTCTATTGACTTGGGGTTTGGCTTGCTGTTCTCTCTCCAGAAAATTAAGGTGCTTCCTTAAATTACTGAGTTGCTGTTTCTCCAGTTTGTTGATGTATGTACTCAGAGATATAAAATTTCCTCTGAGTACTGCCTTTGCTGTGTCCCAAAGGAGCTGGTACTTTGTGTCCTCAACTTGGTTGAAGTCCATAAACATTTGAATTTCTGTTTTAATTTCTTCAATGATCCACTGATGGTTCAGCAGTGTGTTCTTTAGTCTCCATGAATTGTGGGATTTTCTGTGGTGGCTGAATGAGTTGAGCTCTAATTTTATTCCATTGTGGTCTGAAAGAATGCAGGGAATGATTTTGATACTTCTGAATTTGTACAGATTTTCTTTGTGCCCTAAGATGTGATCTATTTTGGAGAATGTTCCATGTGCTGCCGAAAAGAATGTGTATTCTGTCCTTGCTGGGTGGAATATTCTGTAGATGTCGATTAAGTCTAGTTGTTCTATACAATTGTTTAGTTCTGTGGTTTCTTTGTTTAGTTTTTGGCGTGTTGATCTATCCAGAGGTGATAGTGGAGTGTTAAAGTCCCCCACTATCATTGTGTTTGGGTCTATGAATGTTTTTAGTGCCAGTAGTGTTTGTTTGATGAAGTTGGGTGCTCCTGCATTTGGTGTGTAGATATTTTGGATGGTTATTTCTTCCTGTTGGAGAGATCCTTTTACTAGTATGTAGTAACCTTCTTTGTCTCTTCTTACCTTTTTTAATTTGAAGTCAATTTTGTCTGATACTAGGATTGCAACTCCAGCCTGCTTATGGGGGCCGTTTGCTTGATAGATTTGTTTCCAGCCTTTCACTTTTAGAAGTTGTTTACTTTTGCTGGATAGATGTGTCTCTTGGAGGCAGCAGAAAGATGGATCTTGATTTTTGATCCAACTTATGAGCCTATGTCGTTTGATTGGAGAATTTAGTCCATTAATGTTGACAGTTAGGATTGAGAGGAGATCGTTTGTTCCTTTCATTATCACTATCTTGTTTAAAGCTGTGTCTTCCCATTTCTTGATCTAGTGTTTACTAATTAGGGTTCATTTCTCTGTCTGTGTTGGGATCTTGATTATTTTCCCTGTATAGTACATCTTTAAGGATTTTGTGTAAAGCTGGTTTGGTGGAGATATATTGTTTCAGTTTTTCCTTATTGTGGAAAACTTTTATTTGACCTTCGGCTATGAAGGAGAGTTTGGCTGGGTACAGAATTCTTGGTTGGTAGTTATTTTTATTTAGAGTTTGGTATACTTCATTCCAGGCTCTCCTTGCTTTCATGGTCTCTGCTGAGAAGTCTGGGGTGATTCTGATTGCTTTTCCTTTATATGTGATTTTTTTCTTTTCCCTAACAGCTTTGAGTATTTTTTCCTTGCATTCTGCTGAAGCTGTTTTGATCACAATGTGTCGGTGGGAAGTCCTATTCTGGTCTGGTCGATTTGGGGTTCTAAATGCTTCTTGTATCTGTATAGGCCTTTCCTTCTGGATGTTTGGGAAGTACTCAGCTAATATTCTGTTAAATAGGTTGCCTATCCCATTAACCTCTTTCTCCAAGTTTTCCTCAATACCTATTATCCTTAAATTGGGCTTCCTGATCGTGTCTTGAATCTCCTGTAGCGATCTGTTTTGTTGCTTGGACTGGATTTGTATTGATTTTTGATCTTTCTCCATAGAATCTAAGGAATCTTAAGCTCCTGAGATTCGATCCTCTGCTTCAGTTAGTCGGGACTGTAGGCTAGCTACTTGATTTCGAATCTCTTTTCCTTCTGACTGGTCTTTCCTGATGATTTCCATGTCATTTCTTAGGTCCTGTATGGACTTCTTTACTTCATTAACTTCATTACTTTGGTTTTGAGTGTTGTCTCTCAAATCTTTAAGCTGGGTAGCTATCTTTTCATTTGACTCTTGAAGCTCATTTATCTTTCTATTTGTGGATGCCATGAAATTCTCCATTAATTTTTGCTTTGCCTCCTCACGCTCTAACATAATTGACTGAAGAGATTCAAACTTTTCATTTATCATGTTTATCAGTAGACTTTGTAGAGCATTTTGGGGGTTTTCTTCTATGTTTTTGATTGACTGCTCTGCTTCCTGCTTGTTTTGAATGGGGGATAAGACTTCATTGTTTGCCATCTTTCTTGTGTTTCTTCTGCCCATTTGAATTGGGAATGCCAGTCTACCAGCACCTGTGAGCACCGTTTAAGACCCAAACAGCCCTTACCAAGCACTGTTGAGTAAACCTTACAATTTCCCAATTATATACAGATAACTTGTATACCTGTCTATAAAGTTAGATTTGGTGTTCCTAAAGAATACAATTTCAATATAACAACCGATCCTGGGCCCTGTATTCAGTAGTTACTTATTTACTGTTACAACCCTATATGCAATTCTTGTTTTTATATTAAGTTCTTTTATGACTGGCTTTCTCTATGAACCCCTTTGATTAACTCATATTAAGCTGGGATACCCTCTATCCAATAACCAGGAGTCAATGAAACCTGGAGGTCCAGGCAGTAAGTCAGGAGGGTAAGTTGGAGGTAGTAAAGAGAATAGAGTAAAATGTATTGGGGGGGGTGGTGATTTTGGTTTAGTTTCAGCGACGTGGAAATGTGGAGAAGAGTAGAATCAGTAGAAAGAGCAATGTTAAAATGACAGACACTGGAGAGTTAGCAGAAAAGGGTGGAGGTGTTATTTATAGGAAAGTAATTTTTAAAGGAAGAGGACGCAACGAGAGAAATGAAGTAAAAATACTGGAAGACAGATACACAAAACAGAGAAAAATTATTTAAAAAGGAAGCATTAGTAAATAAAAAGGAAAATAACAGAAAAGGAACAACCCAAACAAATAAACAAACACAAATAAACTTGATAAAACAAACCAGTAAAAATGGAAAACAAACAAACAAAAAACAAACAAACCAAAAAAACAACAACAACAAAAAAACAACCAATGATGTTTCAGGTGTGAAAAAATTAAAAAGAAAATTTAAAAAAAAATTTTTAAAAATGTTTGAAAAGAAAAAGAAACCAGCCTCTGGTTTCCCTGCAATGGACTGCAGTCTATTTTCCTGATTGGCTGGTTTGACTTGATTTCAGTTGGCAAGGGGTGGTTCTGTTCTGACCTTCTCCCCTGTTGGTGCAATCGTGGGTCTCTGAGGTTCGCACAGCTTGCAGGCAGGCCTTGGGCGCCCTCTGTCGATGGGGACGTGAGCAGTCTCAGGAACTGTGGCTCCTCTGTCTGCTGTGGGGCCGCTGCCTTTGATGCCTGGACTTGACTAGGCTGTGAACTCAGCAGGGCGGGGCGCCTCTGGCCTGTTTTGCTCCACTGAGAGTTGCTTGCCTGAGGGAGGCGGCCTCCTTGGCATAGGTGGCTATGGAATGCAGCTCCATTTTGGGCTGGGAATTAGCTTCCTCTGTGACGGGACCGTTTAGCTGTCCCTGGAACTGTTTGTTCCTCCGTCTGTTGTTTCCGTGCCCCTGGTAGCTGCTCGAAGCTTTTGCTTTAAGTTTAGAAATTCCGGCGGGCAGGGCGGGGCACCTAAGCCCCGGACTCGCCTCCCACCAGGGCAGGGGGTGTTCTTCTGGGCGGAGCTGGTTCTCACTGATTCTGCCCCTCCTGCCCTTTTCAAAGATGGCTTTTTTGACCTCGCTTTCCCCAGGCCCGCTTCAGTTCCAGTCTGGTCTGACCCTATGCCAGTGGCAAAGATGGCGCTTTGCTCTGGCGGTGGGGACAGGGATGCCTTCCAGAAGCTGGACTGTGGGCACAAGAGAGAATAATTTTTTTGTGGGGTACTCACGCTGTCTCTGCGATGTCAGGTCGTCCGTGCTCAGCTGCAGTCTGGAGTATTCAATGCTTTAGCTGTGCGGAGTGTGGGGGGGGGGGCTGTGCCCGGCACTGTGCCGGAGCCGTCACTGGTGCGGCGGCGGGACACCGCCCGGAGCTCAAATCTGTGTTTTCAGACCAGCAAAGTCAATTTTTCCTTCCTGTTCAGAATCCCTGTACTGTCAGAACTTACTTTGGCTATCTTTCTCGGAGAAACAGTTTCTATGGGGTGAGAAAACTACGATATCGGAGGGAGCTCTGCAAGGGCTCAGCCGCTCCTCCGCCGTCTTCCTCAGAAATCTCCCTAACATATTGTCTTGTAAATATTGCTCTTGCATTAGTTTGCCTTTTACCCTTTGTCTCACCATTTTGATGTTCCCCTTCTCTTCCCTAATCCAGATGATTTATATACAATACTCAGGGTACCAAAACCAAATACAGTGACAACAGGGGCTAAACTATAGGGGAGATAAACAAAAGAAAAAAGAAATAATTTCACACAATACATTAAAAAATAACAACAACAATGAAAAGGCACTTGTTTCCGTATCTTGGAGTTCATTTCGCTTAGCATCATCTTATGTAATCATATGTACATAATAGCTATTGAGCTATTGTGATCTTCTGTTAGGACTACACTAGACATATACTAATTATTACCAGTGAGGGAAAACATAGAGTTTATGTTTCTTTGGGTCTGGCTCACTTCACTTAGTATGATTTTTTCCCAAGTCTTTCCATTTCCTTACGAATGGGGAAATGCCATTCTTTCTGATAGAGGCCTAGAATTCCATTGTGTATATGTACCACATTTTCTTGATCCATTCCACTTAAGGCTTTTTCATGGTTAATTGGAGATAAGTGTTTCTTGGACTTTCATACGCAGAAGGGCTTCAAATTGTGAACCTCAGATCTCATCCTCCTGAGTATCTAGGATTATAGGAATGAGCCATTTCACCCAGCCCCTGAAAGTCTTATTTTAAACTTAGTTTCTTAAGAGTTGGGCACCTTTGGCTCATGCCTATAATCTTAGCTACTTGCAAAGTAGAGACTGAGTGGATTGTTGCTCAAGGTTAGCCTGGGCAAAAAGTTAGGGAGACCTCATCTTACCAAATAAACTGGGCATAGTGGTCATGTTTAGAATTCCAGCTATGTAGGAAGCATAGGTAAGAGGATCACAGCCTAGGCTAGCCTGGAAAGAACAGAGCTCCTATCTAAATGATAAAGTGCAAAGAGCTGGGGGCATGGTTTAGGAAAAAGTGCTTGCTTAGGGAGCAAGAGGTTCCGAGTTCATACACCAGTACTACCACCAAAAAATAATGAAATACATTTGCATAATGTCTGAAGTTCTGATTTGCAATTTATTCTGCCATGTCCCTTTATCCTCCTACTGTATTCAAATTTTTCTTTGAATGAGTCAATTGCTTCCATTGACCTCTCTGCTTCCAATATCAGAACAGAGATGACTCTTCTGTTTTTGTCACCAAGCAACACTTTTTTCTCTTAGAATTTAGTATTCATACTGAATGTAGTGTAGATACAGTAGCTTGAATGCAGGAGCTAAACAACTCATGAAGCTTGCTCATCACATTCTGGATCTTCTGGATTGTCCTCAAATATTAAATTTAGCAATGTTCAGAGTCTACTGTGCATTTTTTCTACTTTGGTTCATTCCTGAAATTTCTATACTTTCCTTAATGCCTTCAAAATGAAAGGAAATCAAAGTCAAGTTGGAAAGACTTCAATGAACATTTAAACATAGTTTCTTTTTCTTCCCTGAAGATACTCTCATTCCTAATTTCAATACACTTTCAAGTGTTGCTATTATGTTCTTATAAATAGATCAAAACACAAAAAACAATTGCTTTTTTTCATTCTTCAACTTTGTAAACAAACATTGGAGTCTCATTCCTGGGATTATTAGGGTTAGCTTTTCTCCAAGCTAGAGAAAAATGTATTGGTTTATTTATAGAAGTCATCACTCAGTATTGGGAGGAGTTGATCAGCTGAGCTAAATAGTTTCCTTGGCTCACAGGAAAAGTCAAGGTAGGATCAATGTACACGTACCAGGAAGAAAATGTGTATAGTCAGATGGATGCTGTGCTCTTTGTCCTTGTGTGTTTTGAAACCCGAAAAGGACATCGCAAGGCATTTGGCCTTATCTGTGTGCAATAATGTTTACTAATCATTCTCCCTAGGCAGGTCAATTTCCTTCCTGAAATAGGTGACTGTTTCATCTTATCTTTGTAGAATCTGAGGATACCAAGGGATTAAATCCTTATAGAAATAAATGGTCATTCATCATTCTTTTGGATGGTCACCACCCTGAAGCTTCTACTAGAAGGAATGAAGTTTCCTCTTGCTTAGAGATAGCCTTTGGTGGCAGGACTTGTGTACATAAACTGGGAAGTTTTCTACTGAGCACAAATGAGGCTATTGCTAGGCAAAGATTTTGGACCAGCATGGCTGCTGGGCTATTAGCCACACCCCTTGACCTTTGCCAAAGGTATTGATGAGCACAGGACAGGCTTATTGGAAAACTCTACAACACCAAATCAATCACAATAAGCTACCCTAGATCCAATGCCTTTTTTTTTCTTTTCATCCAAGCCTTTATTAAAAAATCATACTTTCTTATCCTTCCAATATCATGCCCAGTTGTGAATACTCAAATCATTAGCACATGGGATAAAACCACTTAATCTTCTTTCTCTCTCTCTCTCTCTCTCTCTCTCTCTGTGTGTGTGTGTGTGTGTGTGTGTGTGTGTGTGTGTGTTGGTACTTGGGTTTGAACTCAAGGACTTGCATTGTTGTTTGGCCTTTTCACTTATGACTGTCTCCAGTCTGGTCTTTTTTTTCTTTTCTTTCTGTTTAACAGGAGGTGGAGTCTCTAATTTTTCTGCATGGTCTGTCTTCAGGTAGTGGTCATCCCACCTCATCCTCTAGAGTAATTGGGATTACAGGTGTGAGTCACTGGTATCCAGCTACTATTTAATTTTATAAATCAATAAAACCTATAGACTTTCTTATATCTCCCAGAGAAAATTATTTGATTTTAGAAATGGTAAGAATTTAGACATGAGACCCAATGATTAATTAATTTAATAAAACTAATAAACTGAGGAAGACATACCAGAAGTGAGTCTGAGACCTAATCATCTACCTGAATTCTTATTAGAATCAGTCTCAGGAGTGCTTGATGGTCATACTTACTCATTTCTTCATCTGTTTTTCTAACAGCAAATTTGTGGCAATGTATCATTTGGTCTATGTTTCTAAGCAGAGTTGGTCCTCAATTTCCATGCATTCTGCCTTGTGGTGATCAACTAACTGTTAATGTTGTATTCTGTAGCTAGGTTTATGATGGCTGTATTGAATGTATATGGATCTTTTGCTCGTCATTATTTCCTAAACCATTTATAACAAAGTATGTACATTACATTAGGTATAATGAAAATTTAGAGGCAATAAAGTCCAGAGATGATAAGATATTTGAGAGGTTATGTGCAATGCTAAGCCACTTTTCATAAGGGATTTGAGTATCTGTGGGTTTTGGTATACCACAAAATACCAGGGAACAAGGCACAGTTATCTGTTGTTGTATCTACTCTCTCTCTCTCAAATAATTAAAGACTGAAGATATTTAATAGGGTTTAAACTGTTTTAGAATAGGAACAATAAATAATCATATCAGTAGCCAGGAAAGATAAGTAAAAGAATGTAAGTTTAAATAAAAAGTAGTAGAGAAATGAGTCTGAACTAAGACAAAAACATTCCTTAAGATGGTTTGTGAGTGGCCAATATTCATGAAAAATTTCTGTGTGATGTGGAGGGTATGTAGAAACCCCTTCCTTGAAGGAGTTTATGGTTTCAAGTGGAAACAGCAGTCCTATAGAATTACCCTATATATTTTACAGATAGTGTTTGCCAGGATCAGAGGAAGGGCAGGAATAGATGATATGTGGATATTTCCTAGGACTCTGTGTGTGGACTGTGACTGGACTTGAAGGGACAGTTTTAGAGGGCATACAGGGGGAAAGGGATAGAGGAGAGGTGGGGGTTGGCT
Organism: Perognathus longimembris pacificus; assembly: GCF_023159225.1. Classification (NCBI taxonomy): domain Eukaryota; kingdom Metazoa; phylum Chordata; class Mammalia; order Rodentia; family Heteromyidae; genus Perognathus; species Perognathus longimembris. Next base: position 44,779,959 of record NC_063173.1, on the reverse strand, counting down.
GTCCAGAGTTGGAGAAGACTCACTAACTTTTCTGAGTCTGTGGAAGACATAAATGAGTTAGTGTTATTGACATTTGCTGGGTTAAAAAAAAACCACTTTTATTTGCTACTCTATCTCCATTCTTACTTCCCTAACAATGTCTGTGTTCTTTTGAAGATATTATGTCGCTTGCACTGCCTTGACAGAATTTTACATCAAGTGCCCTGTGATCCTTAACTAAGGGGTAGGCATGTGACCCAAGTTGGCCACTGAATCCTCTTTGGTGACTTTGAGAGTTTATATGACGATACCAAGACCTCCCAGGAGGGCTAATTATTCCCTGTGCCCGTCGATCCCTTTCTCTTACCCTGGTGTTGTGCTTTCTAAGTTTTGTTCTCAGCTATGCTCTTGATTTTATGAGACACTTATCCTCACAGAAAATTCCTTTTCTGCTCTAGTTGGCCTATGAGCAGAGAGATAGGGTTCTTAATTGTAAACCAGGGTTAAAAACAAAACAAAATGTAAACAAAACTTACTGAGGGCAAAAAGGAAGCCTAGGTCAAATATGTTTTAGGAAGCAAGGGAAACTGTCGTGCTGGAATTATAGAGAGGTCATGTCACAAGGAGAGTCTAGAGAGGATACAGCCATAGGATACCTGGCACCTCCCTTTGGTATAACCACTGCTGGATACAATCACCACTGGCCACTCAATGTATCTCTAGAGCAATTGCTGTGGGTTCTGGATGAAGGAATTTCAGACTCACTGTTTCTCCTTCCCATTCCCTCCAGCTTCAATGTTCTAGACAAAAAGAACTGAATGGCTGAGCCAAGAATGATCAGTATAATATCATAGGATAAACCTACTTTCTTCATATAGTGGCAGATTTTTCAGAAATCAAAAAAGAATTCACATGGTAGTGAAAACAATCTCCTTGAATAGCCAGAAGGCAGTATGTGTGGTCCACGTCTAAAATCAAGTGGCCCAAATTTAAGAGTCAATGTTTTCATTTGTACAATGATCAAAATGATAACATCTTTACAGTGTTTATTAGAATACTTTGTAAAATAATATATGTAGAGTAGTTGTCATATTTTTGGTGCACAAGAATCATTTTATAAATGAGTTATGACAATGACATATTGTCTGGATATATAATCATTTTTCTTGTAGTTGGTCATGGGGCTTGTGCTGTCCCTCAGCTCTTAATCTCAAGGCAAGTACTCTACCACTTGAGCCACAGTGCTACTTCCAGTTTTCTGATGGTTAATTGGAGATAAGAGTCTCGTGGACTTTTCTGCCTGGGCTGGCTTTCAACCTTGGTCTTCAGATCTCCGTCTCCTGAGCAGCTAGCATTACAGATGTGAGCCACCAGCACATGGCTAGAAACATTTTTCCCCGCCTTAGAGTAGAGCTTGAGCACCTCTACTCCATGAGATTTAGTATGCAGAATGAAACCTCTTTTATAACTCTATTTAGAAGTCTATTTTCCAACCTTTGGGTTAAGGCGGTACTTAGTAATTTAGCCAAAGAAGGCTGGGGGTGGGAAGAACTGAGAAATGTGCACAGATCCACTGCTTACAATGGGGTTGGGAAACTTCTGTAAAGGGTCAGGTAGTAAATATTTTAGGCTTTGCTTGCTGTACAGTCTCTGTTGGAATCAATCAAATTTGCACTGTCATGAAAAATTAGCATGGACAAATGAGCATTGCTATGTTCAAAAAACCTTTACTCAGATACAGAAGTAGTCTAACATTTGTAAACTCCTGGTTTCGGTCATTTATGATAATAATGATGGGTAATGAGAATATATGGAGTTTCCAGTACTAAGAACTTTATACATTTAATTCTGGCAACAATCCTTCCAAGTAGATATTCTTAATCCCATTCTAGTGGCAAAACAAAATTTAGAAAGGCAGAATGACTCCACTAAGCTATTTAGGTAGTCATAAGTAAAAGCATATTTGACTGAGAAGTCTACCTTTTTCCATCATAGAAAAGTTTGCCCTTGTCCATCATAAAACTAAGTAAAGGGGCCAAACAACCATAAATGGAATAGGTTATGGAGGGATATTGTAGTTTACTGCATGTTGATACATAACCTGGTGTGGGCTCTCTCTCTCTTTCTCTCTCTCTCGACTTCCCCTCGCTTGGGGGGGAAGGGGCTTGTCCGCCCCTTCCTGGGTGGTCCTCTATCGCTCTCATGTGGGAGCAATGGCCACAGGTAGCCTCCTCTCTCTCTCTCTCTCTCTCTCTCTCTCTCTACTTCCCCTCGCTTGGGGGGATGGGGCTTATCCGCCCCTTCCTGGGTGGTCCATTATCGCTCAAGCGGGAGCGATGGCCACAGGTAGCCTCGGTGGCGTGTGGTCGCAGGGTGCCCCAAAACAGCCAAGAATGGCACGGATGCGTGGGCCCCTGGAGAAAACCTCTAGGGCTTCTGTTTATTCAAGTGAGGAGACTCCCAGATATACCCCAAAGGCGGGCACAAGAGAGGGGCCTCTGATTGGTCCCAAGGAGCTGTCCCTCAAATGATGTCAGACTTCCTTTGTGGGCAGAGGTCCAGCCCCCAAGGTTGGGCCCCTGGGGTACCCCTCCGCCATAACACACGTGCTAGCCCCAGGAACAGGGGCTTCTCTTCATGTTAAAGACAGGAAGGGGAGGGACAGGCGAGGTCAGCTGTGGCCCCTTAAAGGTGCAGCTGACCCCAACAACCTGGTTTATTCAAAGAAAGACAATAAACTAAGATTTGGCATATAGTCTCTATTCAGGAATTAAGGGTGATAAATTTGGCTCTATGACTTTCTCTGTAGTACTTTTCATTACTACAGGGATAGATTTAGCTAATGTGTGGGTTATAGGGTTGGATGAGGGGAGGAAAAGTATAGACAGTGAGACTAAATTAGAGGACAAATTGCACATATCTGACCATCACTTTTAGATAACTGGCTACATTTGGGGTTTATATTATACATCCCTAAGGTTCACATTTTATCATGTATCAGGATTATAAAAACCCAGGCTTATGAACACATAGGCTGTTGGGCCCTTGTAGGTCTGGGGTGAGGTCTGAGATTTGGGACCTCTAACAAGTCTTTGAGAGATGTAGACATAGCTTGACGCAGAGGATACATCTTTAGAACAATTGTGCTTAATGAGATAAGGAAGGACTAGGAACATGGGTGACAGACAATGCATCTGTTAGTGGTGTTTGACCATGAATTAGTCCTCTAATAAACTGGTATAAAATGATCATTATCTTCCCTTATTTATGATTGGGATATGAAGTATCCCCTTAAATGTTTCCTATGGTGAAAGCTTGTTACTCAGTTTTAGTTATTGAGAAGTGATTGGACAAGTGCTCTGATCTACTCAGTGGGTTAGTATAACTGATGGATTTGTTATTTGGTGACATTATTGAGGAATAGTGGACTCTAGAAGGTGAAGCTCAGTGATAAAGTCATTGGGGACCTGTCTTTAAAAGGTTTATCTTGTAGTTGACCCCTTCTAGTCTTTACTTCAAGTGATCATAAGTTGAGTGACTTCTTGCTTCAATTTGCCCTACAGCCATGATATTCTTCTTTGCCACAGGCCCCGGATAACAGCCAGCTCATCATGGACTGAAACTTCTGAAAGCTTGAGCCAGAATAAACCTTTCTTCCCTTGAAGTTGTTTCTTTTCAGCTATTGTTACAGCACTATGAAACGAACAGATTCTATAAGAAAGATCATATGTTCATCTTTAATGAGTTGGGCCCTTTTTGTAAAATGTAGTTGGGTGGTAGAAACTTTGACGTAATCTTTAGTATCAGGGCTAAAGTTGTAACCTGAAGAATGCTTTCTCAAACTGTTAGGATAATGCTGTGAAAATTCTCTTCCATTTGAGCCTGTGTCTTAGATGGCTTCCTGCTGAATATAGTATCAAAACTCCTTTACCTAACACGTCGTACTTGGTACAGAGTTTTCTCAGCCTTCTTGGCTGAAATTGTGTCAGGGAAATCCTAGTTTTATTTGTTTGGGTATCTGTGGCTTGTGGAAATGTGAGCCTTAGCTATATTTGTTTTGTCTATGGCAATTGGTAATAAATGTTCCTTGAATGGACTGAGTTCATGGGCCTGGAATCCCTACATCTGAATTGAAAGCTCTCTATTTGTGGACATGACATTTTTCTCTCTGATTTTCCACTGTTCTCAGACTCTGAAAGCATTACCTTAAATTGTTTGTACAGAGCATTTAGAAGTTTACAGGTTAATAATAAAATAATAATAATGATGATGATGATGTTGTGGATAATGATAATGACCTATTTACTGACTAACTCATTTTTCAGGGATAATTTTAGGGGAGGAACACTAATAATTTCTAAATTCAAACTTATGCTCATGGCATAAAGTTTCTTTACTCTCTTTTTAACAGATGAGAAAATATAGGCTGAGAGTTTAAAATATGAATACCGTTACTCTTTAAATTCTTCTATGAAACAGAAGGAAAAGGAAAACTATCAACCTTATCAAATAAGCCAGAATTATAGCCAGTATTCCTAGGAAAAAGAAGTCTTAAAACTCACCTATTATACTTGGGTTTTAGGTAGGCCTAGGTACATCTTCATATTTAAGAATTCTAAGCAATATCTAATGTGTACCCCACCCTCATAGGAGCAGGAAACACTTGTCTCTTTATTTCTCCTGCGATACTAAAATAAATCCTTGATAAAACATTCTATCTACCTTGTCAGATTCTTCTATTTGTGAGATCCCTAAAATTCTTTCAATGTATGGATCTTTTGTTTTTTTTTTGGCCAGTCTTGGGACTTAAATTCAGGGCCTGGGCTCTGTCCCTGAGCATCTCTGTGCTCAAGGATAGAGCTCTACCACTTGAGCTGGACTTTTCTGTGTATATTGTACTGAGGAATTGAACCCATGGCTTCATGCGTGCTAGGCAAGCACTCTACCACTAAGCCACATTTCCAGCCCCTCATAAATGGATCTTAAGGACCTGTGGAACTGGAAAGCTGAGGGAAACCTCATCTACCATTCAGTGACAGAGTCATTGGATGAAAATATTTAATATCAAAGGAAGAAAATTGATGTGTGTGTGTGCGCACACACACATCTGTTTTTGTTCTGTGTAAAAATGGTGCCCCCTGATCTGATCCTATGTAGGCCAGACCAGTTCAGGGTGCCATGATGCCATGCCACGTGTCTCTGTATTCCTGTCTTGTCTCCTACCTCCTGGCGCTTCTCTGGTCATCATGGCATCCCACTTCAGCTCTCCATTGGAGCTGAGTTGGTTTATTTCTATTGTTTTTGTTCTTTCTTTTCTCTCTGGCCTGTTTCCTAACTATGTAAGGTGTATTAGGTGGCTGCTGGTCTTTGAGACAGGCGTCTACTATGCTTTCACTGGCCTTTTAATAAAGACTCCAAGTCTCAACCTGTCAAAATGTGGCTTCTCTGTTTTCTCACCTTATAACAATATGTGGGTGTAATTTCCCTAAAATGGGCATTTCTCCATCCCCCTTCCCTCCCAAATGAACCTGTCACAGATCAGAGGAAGCAGCAGCTGAGGAGAACCCTGAGGAGAAGTACACAAGGTAGAAAAGAACCTAGTCAAGGGGAGATGGCTGGTTTCATTCTGTCTACCTGAGCAGAGTGCTCTTACAATACATGAACTTGGAGAGAGAAGGTGAGACCTGGTGTTCAGATGAGAGATGAGTAGCGAGGCAGCCACAAAAAGCTCAAATGCTCATTGACCCTGTATTTCAGAGAGCCTGGTAGAGACTACACAGTTCTCTTCTTGGTTCCCCATTTCCAACAGACATCATGGCAACATGATGGCAGTGGCCATCAGCGTTGCTCTCCTCTGTCTGGGAGAAGTCAGGCTTAGAGAAGGAAGGGAAGTTTCAGTCTCTTCCCTCTGAAAAATGGGATGTGGAGGGAGGGGAGCAAAATCCCCTAGTACTGTCTTGGATAAGGGGGAAAGGTTTGTTGTGACTTTTTCTTCTCTTCCAGTATTAAATATGAGAGGATTTTCATGTCTTTCTTCAGCTGTTTTTACCTGTTGTTTGTCCTAATCTTACAGAAGAGAAATGGCTAATCAAGACCCTCTTTGTGATCTGAAGTTTGCTCTAAGAATTTGATTTTGTCCTACATGTCCTTGTGTTCTCTGTGTCTTCTCTAAACTTGTCTGTGTTAGGACTTCCCACATTCAAAATGTTTCCCATAATTTCTTTCAAACACTCCCAGCAAAAAATGACTTAGGAATCAAAGAGAGTATTACATTTCCTGAACTACTGATTCATGTTCACCCATTTTACAGATACCAGCTGCAGTATGTGCTGCCCAAATCCTGCCACTCCACACGAAGCCCAGCAATTCTCTGTGAGCTGAGAGTAATTCCCTTTTTAATGAAGAGAAATGGTGTGTTGCCATTTGTGTAGTCTGTCACCTCTAAAAGGCTGTGGGGCTTAATGAAGGTTCTTACCCCTCATAATTTCAAGAGGAGAAATTAATTGCTGTAATAGATGACTTCGTGAAGTGCCACCACTGACAAACTATGTTTTATTCTCTTGGGGAAAATCCACAGATGAAGATTTAAGTAAAGATAAAAACAGGTTTATCTTTCCAGAAATATTCCCAATGGGTCCTTCTGGATTCCCCAGATATGTTCCAAAAATTGTTACCATTAAATATGAGGAATGAAGGGCTTAGTGAAAGCCTCAGTCCTTGGGTCAGGCCTGTCTTTGAGTGACTCCTAGACACTTGTTTCACAGGATTGAACTGGCAGGAGATAAGTTTGCTGGAGATGTGAGAACCTGGCCTTTATCTCCTTGTTACAGCATAGTAGTGTTCATTGAAGCAGTTAAGGAATAGAGGGGAGCCCTAGAAATCTAGCCTCTTGTGAGAATGGCTATGTGGTGGTGGTGAGAGGGGAAATGATTTTGAGAGGCTCATGAAGTGAGTATTATGTGGTATGACTTCACCCATTTTTAGAACTTCTTTTTTCTAATTTCAGTAGTCACTCTTTTCCCCCTAAAATCCTTCTCTCAGACTCTGGATCAACCATTTACCTGTTGAGTTTGTTTTCCAGACATCCCTTTTGGGGATTATTATGTTACTTACTATATTAGTTCTAACTGTATTTAACAAATCACTACAGAATATAGTGATTTGACATGACAACCATTAGTTTATCTTATAATTTGGGCTGCTTATTTATCTTATAATCTGGGAATTTGGGTTGTTTCAAGCTAATTGGCTGTTTTAATTTGTCTCATTTGTCTTTAACCACCTTCCAGGCAATTGTACAACAGGTTAGTCCTGGCCTTTTCTCATGCTTTCTGGTCAAGATACCAAGGAACTGTGAGAGCTGCAAGATTTATAAAGACCTAATCTCTCCTGCCATACCCATGATCAAAGTGAGCCCAGAGATCACATGTGATTTGTGAGATAGAGAAACAAACTCTACCTCTCTGTAGGAAGATATGAAATTATGCTTCAAGGATGTTTTTCTCCCAACAGTCTTCTACAAACAGTCTCTGTCTCCATTTCTACCTTGCATGCTACATTGTGCTTTATAAAACTCTAATCTATTCAGATTATAAATCTTCCCTTCTCATTTTTGGTGGCAGCATTCTACAGGCCCCCCAAATGTAGTAGATATTAATATGGTAATGCATTTAAGAGTATACCATGTGACCTAAGAGTTAATCTATTAATAAGGGCCTTCTATGAGACACATTGCTTAGGCACTTTTAGTACATGAGCATGTAATAACCCACCTTCAAGATAGATTTGATGGTCTTTATTTCATATGCGAGGAAATTGTTTCTCAGAAATGAGGTGTGACTTATTTGGGAGAGCACAGAATCATGACATCGCCAAACCAGAAGCTAATGTCAGCCTGACTCCAGAGCCTGTCTTTGTCTTCTAACAATAATATTCCTATATGATAAGGATTTTTGACTGCTAAATCATGGACAACATCATTTTGTAGGATGTAAATACCTCTTCCTGGAAGAATTGACCCACTCTTTTCATTTCCCCATCTTTATGACTTTGTAATTTATCTACAAAATGGAAATCATGTTTTAAAGAATTTGTTTGAGACTGGAATAGTAGCAACTGCACTTACACTGCATTGACAGAATGGGAAACACAAGATCAGACTCCACCTTTCTCTTCCTGACATATTAAGAAACAACCATTAAACTTAGTATAATTTTTTCCAAGTCCTTCCATTTCCTTACAAATGGGGCAATGCCATTCTTTCTGATAGAGGCATAAAATTCCATTGTGTATATGTACCACATTTTCCTGATCCATTCGTCTACTGAGGGGCATCTGGGTTGGTTCCAGATTTTTGCTATGACAAATTGTGCTGCGATGAACACTGTTGTGCTGGTGGCTTTAGTGTGATTTTGTTTGTGGTCTTTTGGATAGATACCCAAAAGTGGGGCTGCTGGGTCAAAGGGGAGCACTATGTTTTGCCCAAAGAAGCATGGACTCTATGGTCTCCCTTAGCGGGAATTATTAGCACAGGTTTAGGCAAGTCACAGCAGAGGATCACAATAGCTATACCCTTATGAACACATAAGATGATGCTGAGTGAAATGAATTCCATGTTATGGAAATGATTGTTATATACTTGTAACTACTTTCAAAGTGCTATGTGTAACTGTAGCTTCTATTATTGATGATCTTTTTGTATCCCCTTCCTGTGGTTGTACCTACACTATCTCTATATCTTATCTGAGTATGTTGGAAACTGTGTATACTGGTATTAGAACTAGGAAAACACTATCTCTGTAATCTTATCTGAGTGTATGGGAAACAGTGTGTACTGGTATTAGAATTAGGAAATTCAAAGGGAATACCAAAATTGAGAGACAAAGGGTAAAATATGAGAAACAACAACAAAAGCAATACTTACAAAACTGTTTGGTGTAAGTGAACAGAACACCTCAGGGGGGGAAAGGGGGAGGGGGGAGGGGGGTATGAGGGACAAGGTAACAAACAGTACAAGAAATGTATCCAATGCCTAATGTATGAAACTGTAACCTCTCTGTACATCAGTTTTATAATAAAAACTTAAAAAAAAACACATGAATTTATTATACTTAAAAAAAAAAGAACTAGGAAATTGGAAGGGAATACCAAAATCGAGAGACACAGTGTAAAAAAAAAAAAGACAAACAACTACAAAAGCAATATTTGCAAAACTATTTGGTGTAAATGAACTGAACAATTCATGGGGGGAAAGGGGGAGGGGGAGGGGGGAATAAGGGAGGAGGTAACAAACAGTACAAGAAATGTATCCAATGCCTAAGGTATGAAACTGTAACCTCTCTGTACACCAGTTTGATAATAAAAAATAATAAAATAAAATATAATATATAATTTTTTTAAAGTAGAAAATTATTTTTAAAAGTAAAAAAAATTAAAAAAGAAACAACCATTATTTTTATTTTGCCAGTCCTGGGGCTTGAAGGCTGACACTCTACCTCTTGAGTCACAGCGCCACTTCTGGCTTTTTCTGTTTATGTGGTACTGAGGAATGGAACCCAGGGCTTCAAGCATGCTAGGCAAGCACTCTACTCCTAAGACACATTCCCAGCCCAACATTAATTATTTTAAGTGAAAATTGGTTACATTATATCTTTGGGAAGACCCCCTAGCCTTCATTCATCCACCATGTTTACTCTTCTAGAAATCCTTTTACACTGGGGCAGACCTACTGAGTTCTATTAGTTCAGTTCTAGTTAAAAACAAGGATTTCCCTTCATAGCTCTTTGATTCGAGAACAGAATGTCTCAAGTCTGGGAACCTCTGGGAAAGTAGCATGCCTTAGTTTATAAGAAGTCACAGAAGTATGGAACTTAACATAACTGCTTAATAGTTTTAATTTGGGGCAGAAATTAGGAGTTCCATTTTGAGTTCACTAAGTTTGAATTGTGTATTTTATATTTGAGTGGAGACATCCAAGGAGCAAGTAGATTTAGAAGCTTGATATTCAGGGTATAAAGGGTAGAGATAATTTTCTGGTGCACAGAGAATATCCTTTTTATAAACCTAAAGGACCTACCTGCAAACTGCAGTGCCTATAGAAAACCCACAATCCTCAAGTATAATAAAATTATATTAAACCTTATGAAGTGTTTAAAAATGAGTGGGATATATTACCTGGAATTTTTAAAAAGTTTACTAAATGTTTTTAACATACATAAAGTCGTGGAAAACATTCATGGCTCTTACATTTGAATTTGGACTTAACAATTTCAAAAGCAGTAACAACTTTGCTGAAAATAGCATCTTGGATTCCAGTATTTTTCTGCTTCTCACATATACTCTCAACAGTTCACCAGTAGGATAGAAAGGCCCCTTTTGTTTACAGTTTCTGATATTTGTGCTTAGTAGAACTGTCGGAAGTTTAGGTCTGGATAGGTTGCTTTGTCTTGAGAGGCTAGAGGGAAGACAGAAAACTGGAGAAAAGAAAAAAGTACCTGTTTAAATGCGTAAGGGGAAACATTCAAAGGCACACATAGAACTAGAGATGTAATGGGGAGATATCATGATTAATATATCTACCACTTTAGGAAGTAGTGTGAAAATACAGTTATTAGATACACAGTTAATGGGGAGACAACTGTGTGTTATGGAATCCTATTCTTTCCATAAATTATGAGAACTCTAACACTTTTTAAAAAATTAATAGAAGTTTAATTAAACGGAACATGGTAGGAATATATATTCAGAAATATGTACACATTAAACATATACACTGATAATGCATTTTATAAAACTAGATTGCATGACTTTAAGATACTTTTCTTTACCTCACCCAGAACTATAATTTTATTATTTTTTTGTCAGTCCTGGGGCTTAAACGCAGAGGCTGGGTGCTGTCCTTGAGTTTTTGCCCAAGGCTAATACTCTACCACTTGAGCCACAGCACTACTTCCAGCTTTTTCTGTTTCTGTGGTACACAAGGATTTGAACTCAGGGTTTTATGCATGTTAGGCAAGCACTCTACCACTAAGCCACATTCCCTGTCCAGAACTGTAATATTTTTAAGGCAACTTGAGGAAATGTTGGAAAAAATTTTACCTAAAGAGGAATAACACTTTTCTAGTCAATTTTTTCAGATTCTTTTGCACACTTTTTGTCTGTTGTAGGTCTTGAACTCAGAGCCTAGGCACTGTCCCTGAGCTTTTTTGTTCAAGGCTTGTTCTATGACTAGGACCCACAGCTCCACTTCTGATTTTTTTGAGTGGCTAATTGGAGATAAGAGTCATGGGGACTTTCCTGTCTGGGCTGGCTTCAAACTGCAATGCTCAGATCTCAGCCTCTTGAGTAGCTAGAATTAGAGGTGTGAGCTATGAGAACCTGATGCTATTATTTCACATCTTCTCTCTCAGATACTTACTTTCTTATATTCCTTGGTCATCTCCATTAAATAAAAAAAATCAAAAAAGTCCTCATATCATGCTCTTTAAGTTGACATATTGAACTGAATGAAGCCCCTTTGTACAACTATTTCAAGATAATAAAGCATTAATAAGATAAGCACTAAAAGCTAACTGCAGACCAGTTCATACTAAATATCATAGTCATTCACTTATTTATAGTTTGATGAATAATTTGGGGAGAATTAGGAAAGGGTGAGTGATAGGGATGAAGATGCATTCTATTCATACACTGACATATTTATAAATAAAAATACTTAAAAATCATAAAATATAGGTTAAAAACAAAACAAAAGCAAATGATTCGTGGGTGGTGTTAGATCCTGGGTAATGTTCTAACTCTGAGACTGTAGGGGTGGATAAAACATAGGACAAAATATACAAAAGGTAGGCTTTTTTCAGGTTTATATTAAAGATGAAAGGGAGGTGAGTTAGGAAGTAAATAAATAGACACATACAATAAAGCAGATGTGTCAGACGTATACAAAAAAAATGCTACTGGAAAAGATAAAGTAGGAAATGGGAAAGATGGAGGTAGGGTTAATTCTAAGTATGCTCATCAGGGGATGTATGTATCACTGACATTGAGTAAACTCCCTAAGGAAGGATGGAAGAGAGCTGTGCAAAACAGCTGGGTGAATATACCCTATGAACTGTGAAAGTATTGGGAAGAAGAAAATGTTCAGCTCAAAGACATAAATGTTAATAATACCATTTTCGATGGTAATTAGGGAGATACGTTTGTTGCAAAGAGCTTTTAGGAATCTTGTGAATTATGCCATGCTAATTGTTGCTCACATTACTGGTGGGGAAGTTTCATTCAGGAGAAAAATTTTCAGCAATGACTTACAAAGGGAGAAATAGACAGAGGGAGGGAGGGAAAGAGCAAGAACAAGAGAGAGCCCATTTCCTACCCTTAAATTTCTTTTTTATCAGTATTATCAGTGTCTCCATAATACTATCAGTGCCACCTTAGACCTTAGAATCTGTGCTTGGCATAGTGTGTATGTGGCTCTCTGTAAGTTTAACAATGATCTCAGGTCTCTATCAGTGAATACTTGATGTGATTCATGTAAGAAGTATAATTAAAGAGGTCTGTCTATCTAGGTTGAGTAGCCTCCAGGCTTTATGATATGATAGCCTTACTTTGTATCTCCATCATTTTTCTTTTGAGCTGTGGGTAATCAGTGTTTCTGACATTAAGGGGATGAGTTTAGGGAAGGCAGATTTCTCTAGTCTACAGTGCTTATAGTTCAAGATCTCTTTGTGAACACTCATTGTTGGAATGTCCTTAGTGGTTTTCCAGAAAAACATACCATCTCTTTTCTTGGTTGGCTCTAATCTCTATGACAACTAGATGACCCAGTCAGGGTCACCACATATACTGTATAGTTTGTTCTTTGCCTAAGGGCACCTAATCAAGAATGAGGCGAGAACTAAACTGTACTCTGTGCTTTGATCACTAAGTCATGTACCCTGTCAGAAAGCCAATTCAATCTGGACAAAGAGATAATCTTTTTTTAGTTTACCCATTAGCAACTGATGTTAGTCAATCACTATCCCCTGTGGCTGAAATCCCCCCAAAGAAGCCTATCCTTTTCATCCACACAATAGAAACATAGGTTCAGTAGTCTTGGTTTTTTTGTTGATGAATCTTCAAAAGAAAATCTCTATCCTTTGGTCTTCCTACAACCATGACCAGACACACCTTTCTGATCATGTGCATTTGTGTGATTACATGTACAGAGACTTAGATCCCTTGTCTGTAGTTAAAAACTCATCTTGTTCCTTTCATTCTGTTTAATTAAAGCTTAATGCTTTAATTGTCCAGAGCGAATCAAGATTAGTATGTAATTAAACTCAGCAAAATGAATAACCATCATTGAGATTGATTTATATTCCCCTCTTAATGTTTGAGTGAATATTAGTATCATAATGATAAAGAGGGGCTTGCTGGGCTACTTTTCCTTTTAGAAGGTATTTTCCCTTAAATCATTGCAAATGGGATTGGTTAGTTTGGTGAGGGCAGATAGAACGATTTAGATTGAGTAATAGTTTAGTAACAAAGGCTGAACTAGGTAGGTTTGTGATTGGACTAACTGTATTGGCTTTCACAGAGATGAAGTTGGCACCTTTCCATTTTTGTGTGAGTTAAGAAGGGTGATTGCATCATTGCTTTGAGGTTAGGATCAAGAGCTTTGGAGCCAGACTTCTAAGACTTGGATTTAAAGTCTCTTTCTTACCTGCTGCACGGACTCAACCAATTCAGTTAACTACTTTATAATTTAGTTTCTTATCATCATTGTCTTTATCATCACTGTCATCATTGTCATCACCACTGCTACTTGCCAATTCGTGTCCCTGCTCCTTGAATGGGTTTCTCCTGCAGTCAGATACTTCGCTGCTTTAGTCTACAAATCTTTCCTTCCTTATGCAACTCCATTGCCAAGTTATTCCCCAGCACCAGATGGGGCTTACCTTGGTGTCTGGATTCCTCCTGAGTAGACATCCTGAATTTCACCTGGATACAGGAAGTTTCAATTTAGTTCAATCCAAAATTAGCAGATGGTCCTCTCCACAGGGGAAGAGAGTTGGAAATTTAATGTGTTCTGAAACAGAAATCCATAGGTTGAAAACTGAATAAAATATTGGCCTTACTAATCTTTGTAAAATCTAATTTGGATCAGGGATTAAAGAAAGTGTCAAGGAGTGATATGTATGTAGTAAACACAACAGCTATTACTTTTTGGACACATACTTTGTACTAGCATGAGGATGGAGTTTTAAGAATACAAAGTCTCTTAGCAATCCTGCCAGTAGATATTCTGATGAGGAACAATTAAGGAGCTTACAATTCACCATAGTGACAGATTTATAGGGACAGTGCTAGCTTATGCTTTTTCTCTGACATAATTTTCTCTCATATATTGGTTTGATCAGTTTCCATGACCTCTGGATGCCCTATCCTTGTGTATAAAACATAACTAAACCTTAGATGGTCAAGGCAGCTTGTTTTTCAGTTAACAAATTTGATTATTTTCTCACTATGAGGGTAATACATATTTAACACATAAAATTTTGGAACAATAGATAAGTACTTGGCCAAGGTCATGCTGCTTTGACAAGTAGCTGAGTCAAGGCTCAGACTTCTCTAGAATTTATGTTCTCTAGCACCATTTTGGAAAAAAAACTGTTCCTCATGTTGGTTTCCTATGGTTGAGTCACCCATAGGATCAAATTTATTATTATTTAACAAATGGACCCATCTCAGTTCAGGGTATTTGTGTATGTTTCACAGTCCCGTGTGTGTGTGTGTGTGTGTGTGTGTGTGTGTGTGTGTGTGTGTGTGTGAGAGAGAGAGAGAGAGAGAGAGAGTCTTGAGGCTTGAACTCAGAATCTGGGTGTTGACCTGAGCTTTCTTGCATGAGGCTAGTGCTCTCCCACTTGAGCCACAGCTCCACTTCTGTGTTTTTTGGTGGTTAATTGGTTATAAGAATCTCACAAACCTTCCTGCACAGGCTGGCTTTGAACTGTGATCTTTAGATCTCAGCCTTCTGAGTACCTAGGATTATTGGTGTGATCCACTGGTATCTGGCTCCATTCTATATGTCTTTAACATTGCTTATCAGCATGGAACTTCTCTCAACCAAATCAATAATTTTGGAGATAGTATCCCCTTGTGAAAGAATGTCACTAGTTCTCACAAATCTACTTCTTAACAATAATAAAAAAATAAAAATTCCTCTACTGATGAATTAGGTTTCTAACTTATGCCTTTCCATAATAATACACTATGCTCTGATTGTATAAAATATAAATGGAATTAAGTAGAATAATATAATAGGAAAGAAAAAGGAAAAAGAAAATGTGATAGATAAGCCAGTGGTACAAATCGAATTGATGTCTGTACATGATAAATTGACTTCTTTTTTTTATTCAACAGGACTGTTTATTGAGGAACAGCGAGGGGCATAGACCTTCCTCCTCATTTGGAGGTTGTGCATAGGGGTGAACTTGGGACCAGGCTTTTATGGGGTCTGAGCAAGAAGGCAGGTTATTGAAAGCACCACTAGGTCTAGGAAGTTGGGGCTTTTCCATTTGGCCCACAAAGGGTTGTTTACAGCTGGGCCTAGGTGAGATATCCTGCCTGCATATCAAAGCAGGTTCCCATATTAAGGTTCTGCCTGGTGTCTGTATGGGCCTGAGGCAATAGGGTGGAAGTCAATCCTTCATATTCCATCTTTGGATACATAGGCTGGGCCTAGTGGGGAGAGCCAAGTCCTTCCTATAGGATCTTTGAATACATAAAAAGAATGGGCTATGAGGGGAGCAACAAGGAGAACAAGGCAGATTACCATCCTTTGAAACCCTGAAGAAGTATAAAAAGTTGAGGGATGTCATGGTCTTTTCTAGATATCATGTCTAGCTTGATGACCATGACATCACATGCATTTGCATATTGTTAAGTCATTTGCATATTGTTTGGCTGGGACAAGTCCCAGGCTACCTCCTCCTCCTCCTTCCTCTGTAGTTCCCAACTCCTCTTTTGCTCATGAGGATTGTTTGTTATTTTTTAATTTTTTTAAATTTATTTTTTTCTTATTTATTGTCAAAGTGATGTACAGAGAGGTTACAGTTTCATACATTAGGCCTTGGGTACATTTTTTGTACTGTTTGTTACCTCCTCCCTCATTCCCCCCACCTCCCTCCATGAGTTGTTCATTTGGTTTTCACCAAATGGTTTTGCAAGTATTGCTTTTGGAGTCATTTGTCTTTTTGTCCTTTGTCTCTCGATTTTGATATTCCCTTTAACTTCCCTAGTTCTAATACCAGTATATTCAGGTTCCAGTGTACTCAGATAAGATACAGTGATAGTGTGGGTACAACCACAGGAAGGGGATTCAAGAGGATCATAAACAATAGAAGCTATGGTTTCACATGGCATGTTGAAAGTAATTACAACAGTGATATAAGAGAAGCTTTTATCTAGTCATGTGGCTTGAACTCGGGGCCTCGGTGCTGTCCCTGAGCTCCCTTTGCTCAAGGCTAAAGTGCTCTGCTACTTGAGCCACAACTCCATTTCCATCTTTTTCTGTGGTTAGTTGGAGATAAGAGTCTTACAGACTTACCTGCCTGGGCTGTCTTTCCATGCTCCTCAGATCTCAGCCCCCTGAGTAGGATTACATGCATGAGCCACTGTCTCATGGCAAAGGTATAGCCCAGGCTGGTCTCAAACTTGTGATCTCTTGCTTCATCATCCTCATTGATTACCGATGTTCACCACTATGGCCTGCAAAACACAAATTGCCATACTGGGAGTTGAATTGAAGCTTTTATTGTAAGGTCATAATGGATAAAATACATCATTCCATTTAGTTTCTCCAGTGATACCAGTTAATTTCTCTTTCTAGTTGTACTTAAATGTAATGGAGTTGAAGGTGTGGCTCAAGTGGCAGAGCACCAGCTATGAGTGAGAATACCAGACTCTGAGTTCAAGTCTCAGTACTGGGACAAGAAAATAAACAAATATAATAGAAGGCCTATAAGGCAAAAGAATAAACATGAATCAGGGTCTAAGTATTCTGGTCCATAGAATTAAGGATTAAACTATCTGATAACCAAAGATTTTTTTTCTATCAGATTCTGTAACACCCTCAAACAGAAGAAACAATTTTAGAACTTGGGATGATATTAAAAAATATTTTCTTTTAGGGGAGAGTAAAAATTGGATAGATTCCAGGAAATGTTGCTAATTCATTTCCTTCCAGCAGTAGAGAGTGGAATTTTTATGATCTCCATAAGTTGATGACAGCAGGTTAATATTCATGACAAACTGAAATCAGAAAGAAAGCTGATTTTTAGCACAGGCATCAAGGTATCATTTTATTAGGGATTTGAGCTTCTGAAATGGAATAAAAAGGAATAAAATTCCCTGCCACAAGCATTCAAGGGAGGTTGAGAAATCTTGGTTACAGTTTGATTGTGGCTTATGACAATAATACTATGCTTCTTTAATCTATAAGCCTGAGTAGAATATAGCTCCAACTAATATCAGTGTGGCTCCTTAGAGGTGGGACCATGGTATAGTATGAAACATACCTGAGGTTGAGAGGCTTCCTTTAATTCTTGGTTTTCCCTCTTACTGATTTGTGACTTTATTCATGTTAGTTAATTTCCTTGAGCCTACATTTGTTCATCTATAAGATGGAACTAATAAAATGTTCCCTGTAGCTTTATTGCAAATATTAAGTTTTAATGTGTATATAATACTTTGGCTCAATAAATCTAGTTTCACAGTCTCATATTCAAAATTTGGAAATTCAGAAATTTTGCAAGTTGTTTTCCTTGCAACTCTCTTGGTGGGACAACCAATGCAGTCTGGTCTGATTTCATTTGGAAGAGAAGTTCTATCTCATTCTGCGAAGCCATTTATAGTCTTTGCCTTAGTGTAAGTATTAGGAAGTGCATATATTAGTTGGTACATAGGTCAAATCTCTTTGGTTATTTGTGATGTCTCAAATCCTTCTAGAGCTGTTGCGTATTGTACAATTTACTATCATCCCAGTATGTAAAAGAAATCATGAATTCTAAAGACAACCTTTTTGGCCCTGAGGATTCCTGATAAGGGATTTTAAGTTGCATTATTTCCTGATATCAGAATGAATGTATATGAAAATATTTTATTGACTTTTTCTACTTAATATCAGTAATAGAAAATCATCTCTGGAATTTTTTTCTTTCATCTTTTTCTGGAAAGGATATTTTTATATCATGTACTAAAGTTAATTCTAACATGGGAATGACACTAAAGCTCTTGACAAAGATCTTATGAGCTAGAAACCAGTAAAAAAAAAAAATTTGCCAGTCTTGGAGCTGGGACTAAGAGAGTACTGTCCTGTTGGGGACAGCTGTGCCTTTAAGAGGCCACAGCTGGCTTTACCCATCCCCTCTTTTTCTGCCTTTAACAGGAAGAGAAGCCCCCACCCCTCGGGTCGAGCACGTGTCTGTTGGCCGGGACCCCAGAACCCAGGCCTTGGGGGGCTGGGTCTCCGCCCATAGAGGAAGTCCCCTGACATCACTTGAGGGACAGCCTTTGTAGCCAACCAGCAGTCCCTCTCCTGTGCCCGCCTTTGGGGGTATATCTGTTGGCTCCTCATTTGAATAAACAGAAGGCACCAGAGTCTTTTTCCAAGACTCCCACGTGCCCCTGTCTTTCCTTGGGCTGGCATGGGGTCTCGCAACCACATGCAAACTGAGGCTACATTGGGTCCCCACTTCCGCGATTAACCTCTACTGGCCAGGAGGCATGAGAGAGCAAGAATGGATCCCACACGGAAGAGACAGACAAGCCCAGGACCCCCTCCCACGTGGATGGGGGGGGGTAGAGCAAAGCCCGGCACTGTCCCGGCTTTTTTTTTTTTTTAATAATTACTTATTTATTGTCAAAGTGATGTACAGAGGGGTTACAGTTTCATGTATTGAGGTGCCAGACTTTGAAGTCAGGCCCCACCACGTGAACCCCATTTTAGAATCGAACCCTGAGCCAATCAGATTTGTACCTGTGTTCTAATCTTGCTTGCACAGCTGATGTAACCTTGTTCTTTGCCTTTATAAGCCCTGTGTAATCACAGCTCGGGGCTTCCTCCTAACCTCCACTGTGTCGGTGGGTAGGACGAGGCCTGAGTTGGCAGCTCGTTAAATAAAGCCTTGCCTTGCTTTTGCATTTCGGAGTGTCTGAATCTCGGTGGTCTTCTTGGGGGTGGTCTTGCAATTTGGCACAACATTTGGGGTTTCGTCCGGGATAGCCCCAGAGACCCCGAGATCCCAGACTCTGAAGGTAAGAAAACAGCGCTGTTCATTTGTCTTGTCCTGTAATTTGTCTGTCTGTTTTGCTTTTGCTTATACTTGTAGGGCGCGAGTCAGTTTGGTTTTTGGCCGGAACTGACCAGGAGGGCCTCCTAAACGAGACTCAACCCGCCCACCTTGTACTTGAGTCTGCTCCTTCTGCTTATCTGGCAGGAGGTTGTGGGCCAACTCGGGTCCATTCCTTCTGCACCCTTGTAGGAGGTTGTGGGCCAGCTTGGGAGATCTCCAACTCGTAGCTTTTCTTGTTCTCAGGCCTGTGTGTTTTCCTCCTTTTTTATTGTTTTGTTTTTTGTAGCCTTTTGGACTGAACTTCTGATCAGAGCTATGGATAACGTTCTATCTTGAGGACCTCCATCTAGCCCCCTAGACTTGATCCTAGCTCACTGGAGGGAGGTTAAGGAGATAGCTCAGAACCAAGGTGTGGCCCTTAAAAAGGAAAAGTGGATCACCCTGTGCAAGTCAGAATGGTCCACCTTTGAGGAAATTGAGGTAGCTTTGACATAGGGAGGAAGCATGGAGGAGGAAATGTTTCCCGCTCCATACTCCCCATCCCAGTTAACTCTACAAGAGGAGGACTCTGAGGAAAATGTTTCAGCTGTGCCCTCCGCTCCGGAGGGTCCTGCCCAGTCAACTCGCCGGCGCTGACAGCCCAGGACACGGACGCATCAGCCCCAAGTCCAAGTCCTGACCCGCAGCCGCTGATGGGGTGGATGTAGGGCCAGCCCAAGCCACCCACAGGTGGCAGGGAGTGACCTCACCATGCTGCGTTGTCATCTCTGTGTTGTTTGTAAGTCTAACAGTCTCTTTTGTGTCAAACCTGCATAGCTCATTGGAAAGATGTACAGGCGATGGTTCACAATCAGAGTGTGAGTGTCCACAGAAAGAACTCTAGGGGGACCCCCACCCAGCCTTCTTAAGCAGAAAATTGTTTGGTGCGCTAAAATGTTTTACTAAGACTAAAAATGTTTTACTAAAACTATCAAGCCCTGGAAAATGAGGCTGGAGAATGCTAAAATCATTTGTTAAAGGTTTTTGTCTTAAAATGTATGGCCGATGCTTATTCAGCGTGCTTTAAGATCTTTTGAAAATGTGTGTGTGCATGTGTGAGTGTGAACATGTTCAAGACTGCAGTATGATGCAAAACTAAGTTTAAATTCAAAGGTCTTCATGCCATGCAGTAACTGGGACTGAAGAAAAAAAAAAAAAAAGGCTCTTTTGAAACAAGCAGCCCGTAAGCAAAGGGCGGCACCTGGTTTCAGATTGACTGTGAGCTTCAGTTTTTCCCATGCAGATAAAAGCTAAAGTGTTGTTAGTGTTAAAAAGGCTTTGGAAATCAAGAATACATTTCTAGATAAGAAATTTGGAAGTAAAATTGTCCTAAATAATTATTGCAAAGTGAGAAAGGAGAATTATGGCTACCAAAATGTTTAATTGCCATTCCAGCTTCTTTGTAGGTTTTTTGTAACGGTTTCCAGCAGACCCACAGAGAAGCACAGGTGATTCCTACAAGTTTGTCAAGATCTAATACTAACCCTTAATAAGTTCCAGGTAAGAGAGCATGCTTAAAAACTACTTCTGTGTGGACCACCTTGTTGCTTATAATTGGAGTAAAGTGGCCCCTTATAAGACTCATTGGTCTGAATCTGTGGTTCGAAGCCAGCCCGGGCAAAGAAAGGTCCCTGTGAGAGACTTGTCTCTAATCAGCCAGCAGAGTGCTGGGAACGGAGTAGTGTGGAGCTCAAAAGTGGTACGGTGCTAGTCTTGAGCTGGAGAGCTGAGGGACAGCACTCAGGCCCTGAGTCCAAGTCGAAAGTCACTCCTCCTGGGACAAAAGTGATGGAGCATCCAGAGGCAGTAAGCCACTGCTTGGATGGCAGAGATGGTGTCAGATCCTAGAGTCACTACTGTTGGCCTTTCAAAAGTTAAAGCCAGGAAGTCCTAGAAGAATAGTTCATGAGCATGCCTTTCCAGTGCCCATGTCTGTCTACTGGGCAGGAATTTGCCAGTCATCTGTGATAGTGGTTAGTAAGGGTAAGTTTGTTAAATGAGAGGATAGATTAAAATCTCACCCCCCGCATTTACTCAAAGCCCTGACTGGCAGTAAGAATTTTAAGTTGATACATCTGTTTAGGAAAGAAAGCTTGTAGACCTGAGATTGTGTTGTCCTTATTGAGATCTGTTAAAGGCCTGTCAGCTTGCCAATGCCCCCAATCAACAGATTAACCACGGTGGAGGGGACCCTGGACGGCATCGCCACTTGGGTTCATTGCTTCCACGCCAGGCCAGCTGACCCCTTTGCCCTGGATGACAACTACCGTGATGGAACATGGGAGGAATCCAAGTACCCAGCTGGGCCGCTTCGCCTTCGCCTCAAGAAAAGAAAGTTAGACTGAATATTGTTATAATTTTCTTTTTGCCTTCTTTCCTTACTACCCTGGCTGGTGTTAATGTTATTTTGGCAGCTCACTCCAAAGTGAGGTGAATCCTGCAGTCCCTTGGTAAAGTAGACTAGGGTTATAGGTTCCTGGCTGGGTGAAGTCAACGCCCCTGAGTCAGCCTGAAGAAGTTACAGAAGATGGATGATCTTCACCCATCAGCCCCCCTTTAAAACCGAGGGACCAGAGTTATTTTCGGATACTACTTTTGGCCCTACTGGCCCATGCCTTACCTCTATATCATCCCCTAGACATGCAAGCCATTGAAATGGACAGAATGGAGCCATGATTGGCTCCCAAGGTACCAAAAAGAAAAAGGGGGAAATGAGGCCCGAGTTGGCAGCTCGTTAAATAAAGCCTTGCCTTGCTTTTGCATTTCGGAGTGTCTGAATCTCGGTGGTCTTCTTGGGGGTGGTCTTGCAACTTGGCACAACATGTAAGGCAGTGGGTACATTTCTTGTACAATTTGTTACCTCCTCCCTCATTTCTCCCCCTCTCCCTCTCCCCCCATGAGTTGTTCAGTTGGTTTACACCAAATGTTTTTCTAAGTATTGCTTTTGGAGTCATTTGTCTTTTTATCCATTATCCCTCTATTTTGATATTCTCTTTCCCTTTTATCCCCTTCCTGTGGTTGTCCCCACGTTATCACATCACTGTATCTCATCTGAGTACCCTGGATAATGTATATACTGTAAATACCCTGGCTTTTTTTTTTTTTTTTTTTGCTCAAAGCTAGCAATCTACCTTGTGAGCCACAGCACCACTTCCGGGTTTTTCTGTTTATGTGGTACTGAGGAATCGAATCCAGGGTTTTGTGTATGCTAGGCAAGCACTCTACCACTAAGCCCCATTCCCATCCCTGAAACCAGTAAGTTTTAAGCAAAGATAGAAATATACCAAATTCTGGTTCAGTTAAGAGAGGAGTTGCTACATTAGTCATTGCAATTTTTCATAAATATCTGTTAAGAAATGTACCCAAGGCCTAATGTATGAAACTGTAACCTCTCTGTACATCACTTTGAAAATAAATAAGAATAAATAAGTAATTTTAAAAAAGATGTATTGAAATCCCAGTACATATTCATAAGCCTTATGATAGATTGACAGTAAGAAGACGAAGGAAGCTTAATAGTTTCAAAGCTTCTATGACTATTCTTGGATGAGATATTTTCTCAAGAGACCACAGTTTTATCAGGACTTAATTTAATAGGCTTCTGATCTCTTCTGAATTAGAACTAACCAGCCTTTGTTATTTAAAAAAGTTAGTTGCTTTCTTGATTTACAGGTACCCGCATATAAATACAATTACTTGTACACTTTTAGCAGTGAGTTTCTGAATTTATTATGGAGTCTAAAATGGTTACTGATAGGTAAATACAGCCAAAGGTGAGATTCAGTCCCTGTACTTGGTACTGAAGCAGCCTGAGTCTGTTGCTGGAAGGCACTTCCTGAACTGTAACAGAACCAAATGATCAATTGCCTGAAGTGCCTGTAGCTCATTTAAAACAGATTCCAGGTTTAATTGGGCCTGTATCAAATAGATCATCCTGTACCGAGGATTTTTTTGTACTTTAAAATTTATAGACTTTCCGTGGCATCCCATAGATATTGTGAAAAGACCAATGTAATTCACAGCCTACTAAAGAGAAATATTTTTGTGTGTGTGTGGGTGTAGTAACTGGGTAAAAAAAATAAAGTAATTTAATTAATTATAATTTGGCGGGCTTTCTACATTATTTTTATGAATGCAATAGAAAGGTTGTAAAGCTAAAGGAAACATGGCAAATTAACTTACAGAAAAGTTGCCTTATTAATTTTCCTTTCATGTATAACCATGTTTTATTATGTTTAGAACAATGTAATTTCAGAATCAGTGGAAAGCATTTTAACTCACAAGAGGAAACTAATGGAAATGGGATCAGAGAAAACATATTCCAAATCTTTGATGAGATGAGGTTTTAGCAGTTAAGGTCATTTTGGTTCTTGGACCACTGTTGCTGAAATTATCTTCTAAAACAAAGAAAAGAAGATGGCCAAAAGCACTTTATTAGCTCTTGCATAAACTGGGGAGTAGTTGAGTGTATTTTTTGTATTAACACTGATTTTATTTATTTTATTATCTTTTTGAATGTTTTTATTTTCAAGTAGTTGTACAAAGGAACTGCCATTCCACAAAGCAGTTTATTAATACAACATGTCTTGATCAGTGTTGCCCCTTTCAACATTCTCACCCTCCTCACCCAACCTACCCTCCCCTCACTTTTCAGGTTATACATTTAATTTTTCTTTTACCATTTAAGAAAACAATTCATACCATCCCTTCAGCATCTTCACTCTTCTCCAACCCACCTATTCTCTTATTTTTCTCAATTCTGTGGTATATACAATGAATTATTGCCTGCATTCTACTCCCTTCCCTGCTCTATTCTCCTATCCCTATCCTCTTGTCCCAACCTCCCCCCTTGTAACCCTTTCCTGGTACACATTTTGTTGGGCTTTGACTTAGTCTTTCTACAGACCTATACTCATCCATCAGAAAACACACTGAGTGGTATGTAAGTGTTTACAAATGAACTAACTGAAGTAGACTAGACTCTATGGAGAGCTCAAATAGTATAATCCTTTAGAAGGACTAGAGTATATTTTAATCTATCTACCTTATTCATCATATTTAGCCCCACCATAAAGCACTATCGCCACCTCAATTTACTTCCCTTCCTTTACCAAACCAGCTCTCCCAGGAACCTTTGAATTGGTAATATTTTCTGGAATTGTAGGATAAAAGGCCTTTTTGTATTTAGTATGATTACAGATACTACTGATTAGATTTTTCTAGGCAAGGAGATTTTCTTCGTACCCCTGAAATCACCAAGTGGACTTGCCAGGAGCAAGTGTCATCAGTGATGACACTGAACTAGCAGAGCTCCTCCCCAAATCTCTAATTTAGTAACGTTTCTTTCAATTTTTAAAAATTAGCATCAGAATTTGAACTCAGAGCCTTATGCTTACTGGGCTTGATTGCTTGGCTGATGCTCCAGCACTTGAACCATGCTTCCAGTCCTGCTTTTGCTTTTCTTTCCTTTTTTTTTTTTTTTGGCCTGGAGCTTGGTCTCAGAGCCTGAGCACTGTCCCTGGCTTCCTTTTTCTCAAGGCTAGCACTCTGCCAACTTGAGCCACAATGCCACTTCAAGTCTTCTTTTTTTTTGCTGAGGAATCGAACCTAGGGCTTCATGTATATGAGGTAAGCACTCTTGCCACTTGGGGATATTCCCAGCCCCCGAGTCCTGATTTTTATGATTGTTTTGGAGATATGGACTCTTTTGGGTTTTTCTGAACAGGTTGAACTTTAATCCTTCAGATCTTAATCTTCTGAGTAGCTAGGATTACAGGCATGAATGAGTCAAGGGCCACCAGCATCTAGCTGAACATGGCAATTTTCATGCCTTATATAATCAAGTTTTTCACAATATCTCAAAGGAAACTTAAAATTTACACACCATACTATGCTCCTTCTTCTATTTAAAACTGTTTAATGGATTTCTTTTATCCTTAAGAAAAGACTTAGGGCTGTAATATGGTCTTGGTGTATTCGCCCCTATTCTCTGGTTCAGATGTGATGGCCTTGTTTGTCTTTGTCTGTCTGTCTGTCTGTCTATATCTTATTGCCTATCTGTAAGTCTTTTTCTTTAACATTTTTTTTCTCCCACACTTAACAGAGCATCAATTAGTTGTAAAATTGAGTTACATTTTAACATGTCCATATATGTCCACAAGTTACCTTCATTAGACTCTTCCCTCTATGACTCACTCATCCCCCTTTCTCCTTTCCCAAATCAATGCCAACAAGCTTCACTGTTCTATTTATATATGTGTACATAAAGTGTTTTGACAACATTTGCTGCCCCCCCACCCTCTGTGGCTGCTCTTCTTCCTCCAATTAGGATCCTCACCTTGGACAGAACCTATTTTATGCATTTTGTTTTAAGTATATGATAATTGTTCAAGGGAATTTTATAGATGGTGTATGTATATATATGCTGATATATACCCATGTATATTCTTTAATCTGGCTGATCCTCTAGCTTACTCACATTACCCCCTCTCTCTTCTATTATTCACCAGCTTTCAGTGAGATTCATTTTGCCATTTTAATTAATAGATGTAAGTGTATTTCAGTACAGTTCTCCTTCAAATATTACTTTCCTCCTTCTTTCTAATGTTTTCAAATGGTACTACAATCACAAACGTGTGTGTGTGTGAGAGAGAGAGAGAAGAGGGAGAGAGAGAGAGACAGACATCCTGTATGAGTTTATGTGTATGTTTGTTTTTTAGGTCTAGCATTCACAAATTAAAGAAAACGTGATCTTTGTCCTTCTGAACCTGACTTACTTTGCTTAACATGACCATCTTCAGTTTTATCCTTTTCCTTGGCAATGGCATAATTTCATTCTTCTTTATGACTAATAATCCATTGCTTATATATCCCATATTTTTCTGATGCATTTCATCAGTGTAGGGCATCTGGCTTTTTTCCATAACTTGGCTACAATGGAATAGTCATGTAATGAATATAGGTATGCAATTACCTCTATGTACCCTGACTTAAATTCCTTTGGATCTATACCCTATAGTGCTATCAATGGATCAGTCACATTGTGGTGTGATTCATATTTATAGAATGTGTATCACAGTTTAATATAGTAGCATGGCATTTGCATAGGTTCATATCTGCTTGGAACATTACTCATTTTTATTTTCCTAGCTAATTCATTCATTTATGTTCTGTTTGATTAACATATAACAATAGCACATCACTTGTGAGGCACAGTGCAATACTTGAATTAGTATATATGTTGTGTATCGATCAAATTACACAATTTTGTAATTACCATTCCTACCTTTATTCTTTATTTATGTTGGCCTGTTTTGTTTCTTTTGAAAACTGTAGACTGCTAGAGACTATGTTTTATTTACTGCTGTTTCTAGAAAGAATGGATGAAATGTCATTTAGTCACCCTTGGTAAAAACTACCATTATGGTATGATTCTGCATTCATGCATATATATATATATATATATATATATATATATATATATATAGGCAGAATGCATATATAGGCGGTATATATGCCTAGCATATAATTACATAGATATGAAAATGACATCTATGTGTGTATATGTATATATACAGAGAGAGAGAATATGAGAGAGCTATGTTCTAGGCATTGTGCTAGGCATAGCTACAAACAATTATATTGTATAATATACAAGTTGTTGAGCATTAAGTGTGCCCTTGAAGGGAAAAAGTTATCGATTTGGAGATGTAGATCTGTAGAAATGGTGATGACTGTTATAACTACAAAACTGACTTTTTGTTGCTTTTAGACAAGACAGAGGGAAGTCTCCAGAGAGGAGAAAATGCTTTTGAAACAGAAATGAAATGTAATATTTCTTTCTAAGAGGCAGAAATTAATGTCAGTCACTAATTACGTTTGAAGAATGAAACATGAAGAAATCAATATGTCTTTGCTACCAGGAGGTTCACAGGGCAGTGACTCAAGGTGATACCGACTCATTTCTTGGCTATTTCATTCTAAGTTTAACGGGTGAAATCATATGATGCTCCCAAAGCCTCAGGCTCTGCAAGCATTACATAGATACCTTGGTTACATGAACAAAGTGCTCAATTGCCCAAAACTTCCTTGGCAAAGACAGCCAGATTGTCATCTTTTTAGAGAGATTTGGAAACAGTAAAGAAAAGAAATATTCAAAAGAAGCTAAGTTTGAACAGATCCACTTTCCCAAGGGCATTATAGTTGAAGAATTTCATAGTGTTTCATTTGGATTATAGAAGATTTTTATCTTTGTTTCTTGACTTAAATCAAGTTGGGTTTAGAGAAAAAAATTAATTTCGCCTTCCTTTTGGTATTAATGCATATATACATATATAATATGTATAATTTGGCATGAATGATGTATATATCCTTGCACATATCCACCACTAGTACAAGAAGATGGACTTAAAGAATATATATATATGTGTATATGTATGTAATTTGTAGGAATGGTATTTGTGTTGTTTGATAGATTTATTTCTTTTTAAATGTTTGATTGTGACTGTCTGAATACACAGTTGGTTTCTGCATTGATGGTACAGAATTGCCACATTATTGGTGTCTTAGTCCATTTTATGTAGACATAACAGAGTACCTCACCCCGAATAATTTGTAAACAATAAATATTTATTTAGCTCACAGTCGTGGAGGCTGGGAAATCTGAGATATTGCTTAGCCATTTGGTGAGGGCCTTCTCTCCCCATCATAATTTGGCAGAAGACTTCGTGTGGTGAGAGTGGAAGTATGCAAGCTTGCATCTCTTCCTGTTCTTATGCCACTCCCACCACTCTCATCACCTCATGTGTTACTCAGCTTTTAACATAACACTTGAGAAAATTAAATGAAAGAATGGAAGATTTCGGGAGGGGGAAAGACAAATTGAGAGAGGAAAGGTGGGCAAATGCAGTCATAATATCCAAGGTATGTATGTTTATATGTATAAACGGAACTAGGAAAACTGAGGGGATGGGTGGGATTGGGAGATAGAGTGGAGAATTATGAAAGGGGTGATGCCCATCAAGATGCATTGCATTCATAAACTGAATCTGCTGTGTACAACTACTTGAAGATAATTTTAAGAAGAGAGAGAGAGAAAAAGGAAGCCAGATTTACTTTGTCTTTTGGTTTGAGACTTTGTCTATTGACAGCTGGCTCCATTGCTTTTAGGCCTGTAAAGACGCAGATTGTCATGGGAGAGGGAGTGTGTGGTAAAGCAGGCTGCTCACCACATGGTAACCTGGAGCAGGTGGAGTATTAATGAGCTAGGTCCAATACATAGCTCAAAAGGAATGCCCACAAGGTACTATTTCCTTCAACTAGGTGTCTGTCACCTCCCAATAAACCATCAAATTCTGAGCCCAACAGTGGACTAATCCATTTATGAAGTTACGATCGAATCACTTTCCCCAAGCCCCATATCTGAGTATTCTTGCACTATGGACCAAGGCTTTAGTATATGATCCTTTGCCAGAGTATTTCAGATCCAAACCACAGCACCTCATCCAACCTCAATTACTTCCCACTTCCAAATACTATCAACAGATGAAATTAAGGAATGAGTTTCTCACACTTGAACTTTTTGGAATATGCATTGAAACCACAACAGTTGGTCTTTCCTCCCAGGTTTTATCACTTTATAACCTTATTTGGAAGTACAACATTGAAATTTGGGGGAAGAAAGTGGAACCTCAACATATATATTTCTTTGTCTCCAGAAAAAGAGTACTATGATAAGCTATTCCTTCTTTCTAAATTTCAGAATGCAGGCATCAGAATCTCCTTAAAGAAGTCCTCAGATTAATGAGTTTTTCAAAGTAAAGCCCAATATTCAACTGTACTAAGGGTTCCAATTTTCTTCACCTTTGAGTCAATCTCAGATAATTTCAAATTATAGTCAAAGTCAGTTAAGTTATTTTCTGTTCAAATATTATACCATCTCCTATGATACATCAACAAACATTAGAGAAATTATAGGTGTGAAAGCTCTTAGCTTCCATGTTTTGTTCCTTTTTTTGGTTAGCAAAGATGTATCTTGTCATCTAATTATTACATCTACAGTTATGCACAACATTCAATGTAGCAATATTCTCTTGGATATGTATACTCTCTTCTCAGGAAACTCATATGGAAAGGCTTTTACTGTTAAACTGAATTTCCACCT
This sequence comes from Perognathus longimembris pacificus, assembly GCF_023159225.1. Taxonomy (NCBI): domain Eukaryota; kingdom Metazoa; phylum Chordata; class Mammalia; order Rodentia; family Heteromyidae; genus Perognathus; species Perognathus longimembris. Next base: position 44,750,448 of record NC_063173.1, on the reverse strand, counting down.
AGAAATTTGTTTGAAAATGTTGTATATTACTGTTTTTGGAAATTGTGATATGTATGAACAAATTGAAGTGTCTTAGAATTGCTTTAGTAAAATTATTTTTCTTTCTTTTTGTTTAGATTTTTTAATATACCCACATTAGTTGTACAAGGGCAAGTTTCCTTGTGACATTATTTCTACACATGTATACTGTGTATCTTGATCAAACCTACCCCTCTATCACTCTTCTCCTTCCCCTTCTTTCAATAAATTGTTTTATTCTATTTTCATGTACTTTGCCCATATTAATTCTTTTTCACCCTCTTCATCCTCCTCACTTGCTTTCCCCAAATCTGCTGATATGTGCCCCAACAGAGCCTATTTTTTCTTGTCACTTACTTTATTTTACTTTTAGCATGTATTAATTACACCAAGAGGTTTCACATAGTAGTCTGATTATATATATCTTAATCAGAATAATGCTCTGCTTTATTTCTCTTTCTCCATCTCTCTACTCCCTATTGGTTAACTACTTACACTGATGTGTTAAATTGTGGATAAAGAGTATATGATAAACATACACCGTGGGATACTTCAGAGACATAAAGCAAAATGAAATGTCATTTGCAGAAAATGAATAGAACCTGGAGATCATCATGTTAAGTCATTGTGTTTGAATTGTCCTCAGAAAGCTGAATATCACATGTGTTTGATCATGTATGGTTGACAGGCCTAAAGTATGTACACAGTCATAGGCATATTACATATATGTCTATCATAATGTGATTATTTAGGGAATTGGGGGTAGGAGGCCTGAAAAAGAACAATGGAAGGTGAAATGATACTAGATACAAAAATACTTTGCAGCTTGAATGAAGATGTCATAAAGGATCTTTGTACTTTATTAAACCTAGGGTTTCCTGAACTTAGTTGATATTCTTTTCATAATACATTGGCGAAAACAGATTTTTCCAATACTGGTAAATCAGCTTGGGTTTTAACCCAGGAAGTGACGGGGTAGGTCAGCTCACAATGGTTGGTTTAGCAAATAATATAAGTTGGATAGACATTCTATTCTTTTTTTTTTTACAGTAAAGGCATTACCACATTTCTTTCATTTTAAAATATTTTATTGAAAAAGTAATCTTTATACAATAGTTTAGGTGCAACTTTTCCCCTGAGGAAAACAACTTTCTGGGAAGGAGGAATCATTTACTTTAGAATGAATATCAAAATGACGTTTTTGGTTTTTTTTTTTTCCTTACTAAAATCCGAATATACCATTCATTCTATCTTGGGGAAACTTGGAACTTTGATTCTGAAATTTGTTCACAAGCTTGTTAGGAATGTGAAAATCATAATATCCTTGCCTAACAAACTTCACTTCCTCAGAGAATAATATTAACACAGACATGACAATCTGGTGAAGGCTGAAGAGTGGGCCTGGTCACTGTGGATTCAAAGACTCATTGAATATTAGCACTAGAGAAACTCTCCAACACTGGTCTGGGTATATTCATATATATATGCAGTTTGATTTAACAATAGATTGGATATGTTTATACACTTAGTAAATCCATATTACACACTATTCCACAACATAAATTTTCACGTGTGTCTTTAATGTCTATTTCTCAGCAACATGTCTTCTGCATGTCTTTGTCATATACCCCAATTTTGCCCTATTTCTCTTTCCCCTTCCTCAGGGCCCGCCATTCATTTCAAGGATGTTTCTACAATGTCCTAAAGAACACAGAGCTACAACTAGCTTTTGATCAGTCTCCACTTCCTGGGTTTAAGTACTTCCTGAGACGTAATTTGTAATACAGATGGGTCTGCTATGTCTTTCTCTTCTTGGTTGCCACTTCTGGTACCAGAAGGAAGTGGTCACCCCTTCCTAGTTCATTCTTAAAATGTTTCTCAGAGAAATAGTTGATACTTGGGCACCACAGCCACTGAAGAAGTTAAACTGACTGACTTGGATCTCTTTGAGGAAGTAGACTGCACTGTCAGGTTTGAAGGAAAATGGCTTTTCTGCAGGAAGCTGACCAGATGGCATAAGGAAGATAAATAGCTCTGAATGAAAGGGTGAATAAGACTTTTGACAGTTTGAAATTCCTTTGGAGGAAACTGGGAGTTAAGCATTTTCTTTCTTCCCCCTTTATCTCTTGTCTGTCTCATATTTCAGTTTTATTGCCCCTCTTTTGCTGCCCCTGGTGTTGAATTATGATAAGCCCAGACTTAGTTTAACCTTAGCTATTTCCTGACCCATACTTTCTTTAAGGTAGAAAATGACTCAGATTACTTCCCTCTCCACAGTCATGACTATTATTAAATCTTTTGCAATAGTCAATAGTCATTTCTAATTTTATATTATGCCTTCACCTCATCAGGGCACTTGTGCAGAGTGTCTGGCCAGAAAGAGCACAGGCACCATCTTAACTCATTACATCAAAGTGTACTTGTTTTTGAATTAGAGAAGTATGCTGGGATGGCTCAGAGTATCTGTGGATGGACTTCTCTTCAGAGGCCAATGTCAGTTGGACATGGTTTCCAATTCTGGCTCTACAGTTTATTGGCTGTGTCCCCTAAACATTACAACTTAGACTTACTTTTGCTTGCTCATTTGTCAATCAAAGGAACAGCAATAGAGTTATTCTGTATAGTAGAATTATGCTGAGTATAATGGGAGACAAAGTTTATTTACAGGGCTTCATTAATATTAGCTTTTTACCCTTCTCTGAAAAGCAGTGGATTTCATATTAATGTTGCAGAGGCATGCTGGATGACAGTTAAGAATGTAGGTTGCTTCCTTCCTTCCTTCCGTCCTTCCTTCCTTCTTCCCTTCCTTCCCTCTGGCCTTTATTCTCTCTTCTCCTTTCCTCCCTCCCTCCCTTTTTCTTTCTTTCTTTCTTCCTTTCTTCCTTTCTTTCTTCCTTCCTTCCTTCCTTCCTTCCTTCCTTCCTTCCTTCCTTCCTTCCTTCCTTCCTTCCTTCCTTCCTTTCTTTCTTTCTTTCTTTCTTTCTTTCTTTCTTTCTTTCTTTCTTTCTTTCTTTCTCTTTCACTCCCTTTCCCTCCCTCCCTCCCTCCCTTCTTTCCTTCATTCCTTCCTTCCTTCCTCTTTCTTCTTTCTGTCTCTTCCCTCCCTCCCTCCCTCCTCCCTTCCTTTCCTCCTTTTCTTTCCATTTCCTGACATTATTTCAAGTAACAGAAGTTTTATGACTTGGGTATCTTCACTCTGCTTATTTGCATCAATACATTGATTCAATATCTGTTGAATAAACGTCTCTGCAAAAAGAGTTGAGCTTTCTACAGAAAGCATATAGATACAGAGGGAAACATTTTAACTGAAAAAATTTCTATATCTTTTAGGTCAGGAGTCAGAGCAAGTCATTTAAACAATGGTGATGGATACAATGAAAGCATATTTGAAACTATAAAAGTTTTTTCAGTCCTTGGTATTGGTGTGGTTGATGATGAGTCTGAGAAACAGCCTTTCTGCCAAGTGCTAGTGGCTCGTACCTGTAATCCTAGCTGTTCAGGAGACTGATATATGAGGACTGTGGTGCAAAGACAGCTTGGGGAAGAAAGTTTGTGAGACTCCTATCTCTGATAGCCTGGAGCGAAAAACTGAGGGATAGTGCCAATGCCCTGAGTTCAAGTCCCAGTACCAACACACACACACACACACACACACACACACACACACACACACACACACACACACACCATGAAGAAACAGCCTTTCTAACAGCTGATTTAAAACTTGCTTTTTCATCACATTTGGTAGGACAGGAAACCCAACTGAGGTTAGAGTTAAGGATAAGAATATTTATTGTCACACAAATGAAGACATGCTAAGGGTAAAAGATAGTTTGTCAGACCCCTGGTTCCAACTCTCTGTGAGCCTCTTGGTTCTGCCTTTCTCAAGCAGTTGGCTTAATATTCAAGTTGTTAGAAAGCTGGCAGCAGCAGTTGTAAATATCACATCCAGCATGAAAATCTCCAGGAGGAAAGGATCTGATTTCTTTCTGTGTCTTTTTGTAGGAGAGATAATACCTTCCGAAAAGCTCCATGAGAATCTTCTCACTTTATTGATTAGGGTAAGCTTGCATGTCCATATCTAAAACAATCACAACAGGGACTAAGATTACAGTAATTTAACTTAAAAAAAAAAAGATCTCCTATAGAATCTCTGGGGATAAGGATCAAACTTAATATTTCCAGCAGGTTGGGTACCTGAACAAAATTGGTGCTCTGTTAAGGGGGAAGAAAGGATAAAGATGGCAGTATCTGTAAATAATTCTGAGCTTCAACATTTCATCTGTATAATGTACCTTTCCCCTGCAGAAAGGAGGGGCTGTAATGATAATGATAACGTTCTTGGCACAATGTCCGCTATATAACAAGCATTTAATAAAATGAACAAAAATACTTTGCGTTTGATATCCCCTGTTTAATAGCTGTAGAACTGATTCAAAGCCTTTATTTTATTGCATGACTATATTTCTGAGAAGCTTTCTGAACTTTTTTTACCTGGCTGAGAAATCAGAATACTCCTGGCATTCTAGATCAGTAGATCATTCCAGATCAGGTTCTGCTTTGGAGGATGGTGGTAAGGTCAGGATGGTAATGTTCTTAAAGAGTATACCTTCAGACCACTTGCCATGTCAGTAGGCTAAGTTTCCATCAGGAAAGAGAAACATGCTTCACCACAATCATTGTGTTATTGTAGTCATGCCAACATTGTGTGTGTGTGTGTGTGTGTGTGTGTGTGTGCATGTGCATGTGTTTGTATGGATATCATCAGTTTTCATCTTGCTCCCACGTCCCTTAGCTGAGCAGTTCAAATATGTTAAATATCTCCTGATTATGGTAAAAGAAGCAAGGCAAAGCTGGGTACCAGGGGCTCATGAGGCTGAGATTCGAGCCTTGCTGTTTGAAGCCAGCTTGGGCAGGAAAGTCTGTAAGACTTTCATCTCTACTTAACCACCAAAAAGCTGGAAGTAAAGCCGTGGCTCAAGTGGTAGGGAGTCAGCCTTGAGTGAAAAAGCTAAGAGACAGCACTTAGGCCCTGAGTTCAAGCCCCAGCACACATGTACACACACACACACACACACACACACACACACACACACAGAGAGAGAGAGAGAGAGAGAGAGAGAGAGAGAGAGAGAGAGAGAGAGGCAAGACACAAAAACAGAAATGGCTGAAGAACTCCAACACCATAGACTCTTCTCCTAAGATACAATGCCAGTGATGTTCCCCAAGATTATGTGGTACGCAGTTTGTACATCTCCTTGTGATGGCCCTATATGGCAATGCTAAATTTTGTTCTATGCATGCAGACAGGCACTTTACCTTGGAAGCCACATCTCCAAGCCCTTTAGTTATTTTCAGATAGTCTCCTGCGTTTTGCCTGTGGCTAGCCTTGGACTAAGATTCTCCTACTTTCACCTCCTATTGAGCTGGTATTATAGGCATAAACTACTGTACCAAGCCTAGTCTTTGACAAAGGGACTCACTAATTCTCCACCACCCCTCCAGGTGGGCTCTGAGTCACAATCCTTCTATCTCTGTTCCCGTGTGGTTGAGTCATAAACCTCTATTCCCATTGTATCAGTGGGTTTTATTTAGAACATATACAGACTTTTCCCAGATAAAAGCATGGAGGGCCATGTCACATGGTTTATATTCATTAAATCAGTTCTCTTGCAGTTAATTGCTTCCACATGAAATGTGTGAAAAGTGGATTTTTCCCTGCTTAATAAAAGGCAAAATGACTTACTCTGTACCATTTAATCCAGAACATCTTATCAGTTTGTAATGGTGATGATAACTTTCTGAAATTAACAGTCTTTTGGAGGACTTGAAGAACCTTCTGTTCAGAAGTTAATTCTTTTTCTCAGTTTTAAAAAATAAGTAGGGCAGATTTTTTTTAGCCATTCAGCAGAATGCAGTGCAATGTAGTATTTGAAACCATAAATCATGGCATAAGATTGCCTGGCTCAAACACCAGCTCCTCTGTTTTCCTCAGCTTTTGCTATAAAGGTATCACTTCTGTCACTATAAGATGGAGAGAGATAGTCCCGGAGTCAAGTTTGTAGAGGTGTTTGGAAGAATAAACAAGTTAATAGACATAAAGCACCTACAACAGGCAAAGGAAGCACTTAGAATCATCATCGTTTACATATGCTTTCTTTTAGGACTTTCGTATTTCTAGATATTTGGTAGATTTCATATTTCAACACTGAGACTCTTACATTCAACTGCAAGCTTTTTTATCCAGTAGGATTTCTGTATTTTTTCATTTGTCTTTGCACTAATAACCTGTCAGCTAGATAACACAGAAGTAGCCATGTACACTTCAATCTTACTAATTATTTAACTATAGATTGCTTTAGTTTGTACCTACTACCAGAGGAAAGTGGTCTACAATTGCAGTTGACTTAGGAATAGAATGAGCTGAGGATAATAAATAACCTAATAATCATAGCATAGCTCATAATGACATGTGTACGTATTATTTAGCAGAAGTCTTGGTCCAACAGTGAGTGGCTCAATGAGAGTACTAAAGACCTGAGCATATTTGTCATGGGTGAATTAGTTCACCTTCCTGTGTTTGTAGCCTTGGGGTCAGGTAAGATGGCCACCACAGCTTCATGCTCTATATTTCCACTGATAACTGAGGCAGCAAGGGAGGGAGTGTGAGAAAAGGACTTTCATAAGTGAAGAAAATCAGTTCCAAAAGTCCATTAGATATACGCTATGTCTTATTAACCAGAATTGAGCTGTTTCTGCTTGCAAAGGAGGCTGGGAAAGAGAATTTGGCAAAGGGGAAGGAATTGTCACAATAAGTTCAGATTTCTCAGAATTGATCTCTGGAGCTGCGCACACTAAACTCTGAACAGAATAAGTTCATATGCACGTGTGTGTGTGTGTGTGTGTGTGTGTGTGTGTGTGTGTGTGTGTTTATGTGTATGCTTGTGTGCATTTTTAAATGTAGGAAAAACAGAAACAGAAGGTACAATGTCTATTTTAAAAAAGGAAATTAATAGTGTTAATTACAAGAAGGAATTTTATTTCAGTCATTTAACAACCAAAACAAAACATCTGAGCCCATGGCACTGGTGGCTCACATTTATAACCTTAGTTACTCAGGAGGCTGAGATCTGAGGATGAAGGTTTGGAGCCAGCCTGGGCAGAGAGAGTCTAATCTCCAATTAACCAGCCCAAAGTAGAGAAGAAGTGGAGTTTTGGCTTAAGTGGTAGCAATCCATCTGTGAAGGAAAAAGCCAAAGAGTACAGAGCCCTGAGTTCAAGCCCTGGTAGGGGCACAATATAAAAGAAAAGAACAGCAACAAAAATCTGAGCCTGATACTTGCACACATGTATACACATACACAGACACAGACACAGACACAGACATAGATACATACAAATCCATGCATTTAAAAGTAAATGAAACTATCTTGGACAGACAAAATGGAGCTTAGAAAACATAAAGTTATGATTTTTTTCCAAAGTTATACAGCTACTTAGAAAAATAAGTAGCACTAAAGCACGGCTGTATTAGCTTTTAGCCTAGAGTTTTTTTTTTTTAATCCTATATCAAAGTCACAACCTAAATTTTGTCTTACTTCTTATGAAAAAAGTTTATGTAACACATTTCCTTTCTTTTAGGGAAGATTAGTTAGAATGGCCCAACTTATATCAGATAGGTGTTTATCTTCAGACTTAGACAAGGGGTGGCAAATATGTTTTAGCTTATGAAGCTCAGTCCACCCAGGACCACAACCCCCTAACCTTTTGAATTAGGCATAATGGGGTAAAATTAGTGGCATGTAATAGACTCCAGTTTCACCTACACTTATCTGTCTTCATCTGCTTTTTAGGATCATTAAATAGAAAGTAGAAATACTGCAGAAGTTAACGAATGAATATTGGGACTTACTGCATGCCAAACACATCGCTAATAATTTAAAGTAGAGTTCATTTATTCTCTTCTTTCTGCAGGTAGGAAAATTGAGGAGGTCTATAAAAAGTAGTGATTTTCTCAGGATCATAGAACTATAAAGTGACGTGCTGGCATTCAAATCGGGCAAAGGCAGACTTCAGAACTTGTGCTTTTATGTTGGGCACCAGTGGCTCATGACTATAATTCTACCTACTCAGGAAACTGAGATCTGAAGATTGCAGTTTGAAGCCAGTCTAGGTAGAAAAATTGAAGAGACTCCATCTCCAATTAATCAGCAAGAAAGCTAGGATGGAGGTGTAGCTTAAGTGGTAGAACACCTGTTGTAAGCTAAGGTATGAAGCAAAAGCTCCAGGCCCCAAGTTTAAACCCTAGACCCTTCCCTTTGTTATTTCCTGAAATTCCTGCCCAGTTTGGGCATCACAATAATTAAGCTTTAATGGACTTTGCTTCTGCTCTCAGCTCGTTAGTAGTTACACTGGGATATAGTATATGTTTCAATATTATTTTGCTTGTAGGTTGCTTAGAATTTAGCATTTTAATATTTTGCCTGAAAAAATAGGTTTATATGCTTTATAAACTGAAAACTTTTATGTAACTATCAATTATCATTACCCTAATGCCAACATACAGGTTGCTGTTTCTTGGAACTTCCATACAAGGCTTTAAAAATCTTTGGAGAGTATTTTGACTACCTTGTATTAGCATAAAGAAGTTAAACATACATTATGAGTTGTATAAATATTCCAGCAGCTATTGTGTATCATAATGTTTGCTAAAGTTAATTCTAAAAAGCGTATCTATAGCTCATTTTATTTTATGCTCTGGCATCTTATTTATAGTGGAGTATATTTATGAGTTAGAATAACTTTAAATATTCTGGTCTTATAGCTGTTTCTATTGCTTTCCTGATAATATTTTAAAATGACATTTAATGTTTTAAGAAACATTAATGCACTTGAGGTGTGGAGCTGTTTCATTATTTTTGTTCCAAATTAGCTTTGCCACTTCCCCCTTGCCACCCTCTCCCCCAGCCCTGCAGAAACATCATTTTTATCTTACTGATGTACCTTCTATGAAAGTGTCATTCTTCTGCTTTTGTGGTTTTAGCTTGTTGCAATTTGTAGTTAGAAAAAAAATGAAGTACTATGCCAAATTTAAACCTTGGAATATAGGTCATTAGCAGCAATTGTAATAGCAGTATGAAAGAACTAATTCTTATCTAATGCAGTAATAATGAGCCTGTGATATTGTCCTGGGAAAGCTCCTTTATGTAGTAAAATATGTCTGTAAAGGGGTAATTTTCCATAAGTCTCTTGTATTTTGGATATTAAAAATGTTTTGCAGTATTAATATTTGAACTCAAGACCTTGCATTTGCTAAGCAGGAAATCTACCCATTGAACCACTCTTCCAGTGGAAACTTTTATGAGAAAAGCATTGGCTACCATTGCCCCAGACTATCTTTTTGAGGATGCTTTTCTGGCCCCTTGAAAGATAGACAGATTGCCTTTCTCTAGGACAAAGGGCACTTTGGTGTACAGCCTTGGGATATAGAAATAGTGTGTAGAGCAAAGCCAAACATCCTTCCTGCCTTGCACAAAAGATTTAGGTTCCATGAGCTCCATGCTACTTTTCTCTTGTACAATCCTCTTTTTTGTTGCCCTCTGGGAGTTGATTCTTGGGGAACCGGCATAAAAGTTGACCTTGGCTACTGATACTGCCATGAGTATGAATGTGCCTTGTTTCTGACCCAGAAGCTCATGTCTTCTACCAGCGTACACGAATGGGTGGCAAGCTCCCTAGCTAGCTTAAAGTAGGGTGAAATTTCAGATCTCTTACAACTTTTGACAATCCCCCAAAGGAAACGAGCTTATCTACATAAGCAGTTTCAAGACAAGTTAAATCTTCTTTTGTTTCCAGTTTTTAAATGTTGGAAAACTCCAGAGACAAAGGATAAAACATCATCACATTGACATCATTTAAAAAATTAAATAGTCTAAGCATTAGAGATCAGGGACAGGTGTGGTGGCACACAGTTGCAATCCCGGCTAATGGCAGAAGGAGGAGCCTATGGGTTGGAGGCCATCTAGGAAAATATAGTAAAAGCCAGCCTGGGCAAAGTTGATATGAGAACCCATCTGAGAAACAAACTCAAAAGCAAGAGGACTGAGTGTAAGGTTCAAGTGGTAGAGTGCTTTTTTAAGCTCTGAGTTTAATCCTGGAGCAACAACAACAAAATACCAAAGCATACCTAGACAGTTGAATACTACTTCCTCCTTTCTTGGAAATATGTTTCTCCTTCCCTTATTAGAGCCACTTTAATACTTTAATTACCTGTGTGTGTGTATATGTGTGTGTGTGTGTGTGTGTGTGTGCCTCCTCATAACTCATGACCTAATACTTTCTCAAACAAAAGTTATGTCATTCCAGTTTGTACTTAAAGTGTTATAAAACATTTTTTCATAGCACATAGTACATGGTTTTTCATCTGCTACTTTTGGAAAAAAATTTTCTGTAATTCTTTTTGTACTTTTTATTATTTAAGTACTTGTACAAAAGCATTTCCATCAACACAGTAGTTTATAAACACCATGTATCTTGATCACTGTCACCCCTTCCATCATTCTCACCCATCTCTCCTCTACCTACTCCTTCCCTCACTCTTCTTCACATTGTAGGATATCCATTGGATTTTGACTGCATTTTCCCCCTTCTTCTCCTCTTCATTTGTCTACTACTTTCCCGTAAACCCCATTCCACCCATCCCTTTTGAGTACCCACAACCTAGTATTTTATTTTGCTTAACTTTGATTTTGACTTTCTAAAGAATTATACTACTTTCGATCTCCCTTGAATCTACCATATTTCATTTAATACATTCTTATATACTTGCATACTAACCAACATATTTAAGCATGAGCTTATAAGCTAAATGTAGCTTCCACATATTAGGACAAACATGGATCTGTTGTCTCTCTGGACATGACTTACTTCACTTAACATAATTTTTCTTTACAAATGGTCAAATATCATTTTTTGTCTAATGGATGGGTAGAACTAAATGATGTATATATACTGTATTTTCTTGATCCCTTCATCCACTGAGGGCATCTTGGCTATATTGAATAGTGCTATAATACAAATTCTTGCTGATAAGTAATTATCCATCATTTATCATCCATTTATTCATTTTTTTGCTTCATTATAGGCATGTGAAAACTTTATTTAGTGTAACAACTACTGTTTAGACATTTGGGTTATTTCCAGTGTTTTAATTACCAGCAGTGCACTGAAGGGTTTCTTTCTGCTTTGACACAATGTGGACAAATTTCTCCAGATTAAATAACAGAACATGGCAGAAGAGAGTGCCAGTCTGAGCCCAAGAAAGCAAGGTGAGGTCTACTTTTGTTCTTTAGAGAAAGCCGATCCCTATATGAGAGAGACAGCTGATCAGAGCATGCCATGCTGTGAGGAAGCACAAGCTGACCTGTGGAGAGACCATGAGAACAGAGTGGGTGGGGAGGGGACAGAAGGAGGGAAGTAAGAGGATGAGGAGGAAGGACGACAGGGGAGGAGGAATAAGGAAGGAGGAGGAAGAAGAAGAGTACAATGGAGGAGACAGATGAGGAAAAGGAGAAGGAGGAAGAGGAAAAGCAGAAGAGGAGGAGGAGGAGGAGGAGGAGGAGGAGGAGGAGGAGGAGGAGGAGGAGGAGGAGGAGGAGGAGGAGGAGGAGAAAAAGAAGAGAAGAAGAAATAACCTTTCCAGTTTCCTTTGCATTCCAATCACACTAGCTGAAGTGCAAGACATACAAGTAAAGAGTTCATCTTGGACATCCTAGCCATGTCATATGGAGCACAGCCAAGGTGTCGATCTTGGACCCTGCTAACAATGCAGAATCAAAAGCAACAGAATAATGATGGTTTTGTGGCCACATTTTGTTTTGCATTAGCCATTTTACTTGCAGTATTTTTTGTGAACTAGAAAATACCAGTCACCCATCTCAGAAAATATTAGTGTTTCAGTGAGAAATTTCCCACTCATCAAGATATAAACCTAAATATTTCTACTTATTCTGCTGATGGTTACAAAATTGCACTACCTTGAAAGCACTTCTTCCAACCGGGACAGTGTTTCAGCATCTCCATTACTTTTCAGCCACTGTCATTACATTACCCTCAGCATATTTTCTGGATGTATCCTTGCATATTTTAAAATCAAAATCTTGTATTTGATTGAAAAAGTCTCCAGAGTGCCTTTCTTCATAGGTGAGTCTTGTAGCTTTAAGAGTTTGGTATGGGATGTGTGTGTGTGTGTGTGTGTGTGTGTGTGTGTGTTTGTGTGTGTGTGTGTGTGTAAATAGTACCTTATCTAGGTTCATGCCCCATAGGATGTTGAGACAAGTGGTAGTGATAAGCTGGGTTCATTTTGTGCTGCTACAATGCTAATAAAGGGTTGGGGGTGTTTGAGCATTATGTTTGTTGGCTCCAAGTGGTTCATTCCCACACAGCTTCTGAAGACCGTGGGTGCTCCATGTGTGACTGTGTACATCTTACGTTGATCATCAGTGCAGTCTATGAGTTCATGGAGTATTCTTTTGCCTCATGCTTCTTTGCCTCAGGATACAAATCCTCTTAGAAAGCTGAATCTAAGGTGTTAATACAGAAGTCCTGATCTAGCTTTTGCCTTTCCACCTTCCACACCAGCCTTACTCTCAATCCTTTCCCCACCCACTCCAGTAGCACAAAGTTGTTGCTCAAATTCAGTGGCAAAGTAAATAGAAAGGAAAAAAGGCTAGATATGTTTTCAGACACTTTTTTTTTTGCCAGTCCTGGGCCTTGGACTCAGGGCCTGAGCACTATCCCTTCTTTTTTCTCAAGGCTAGCACTCTGCCACTTGAGCCACAGCGCTACTTCTGGAAATTTTCTATATATGTGGTGCTGGGGAATCGAACCCAAGGCTTCATGTATACGATGCAAGCACTCTTGCCACTAGGCCATATTCCCAGCCCCCAAGACACTTTTAAACACTAATAATTGTCTTGAGTTCATGATTCCCTGGGTTTTGAGGGAGAAGACATATGAGAGAAATAGCCTCTGTTTACAAACTGAAATCTGTGGCTCAGAGGGTTAGGGTGATGGTACCACCGGTTCTGTGGTCACCCCTGTCAGGAACCTGTGAAGGAATGACTGGCCCAGCTAACCAGGAAATTCTGATGATGAATGTGCAGTCCCTGGCCTGTTTTTCTTGGGTAGGCCTTAATTTTCCTAATAGCACCATTGTCTGTTATGTATGTAGCAAAGCTCTATTACTAGTCTGTTGGTTGATTGGCTTTACTTCTGTCTATTGTTAAATCTTTAATTTTGATGTAATAAGTTCTATGTGTTATCTAAGAACACATCCTTCTCTCCACTGAAGTCATAAAAGACATTCTGTAATTTTCCCCAAAGAGTTGCAAATGGTTGTTTTCTATTTATTTTGTTTCCCATCTATTTCCAAAACTTATAAGTATTTGTGTATGGTCTGAATATTTACAGGAAGCTAAGTGTTCCAGTACAATTAGTTCAGTGGTCTATCTTTTCTCTGAGAAGCAGAAAAACCATTTTCATCTTATATACACTTTCTAAATATGAATAGTTCTGTTTCTGTCATCTTTATTTGGTTCCTTTAAGATATGCAAAGCCATAGTAATTAAAGCAGTATAGTTTTGCTCTATTGGTTCTTCTTTATTCCATGTTGTCTTAATTGTTGTGGCTTCATATAGCTTACTATCTAATAAGGCAACTCTCCTGTCCTTCTTTCTCTCAGAATGACCTTGCCCAATTTTGGTCCTTTATTCTCACGTATTAAAAGTTAGAATTGACTTATCATCTCTGTAATATATTGCACTGGGATTTTGATTAGCAATATTTAGGGTTTACAATTTAAGTTGCTTATGAACCAATATTTCAATGTTGAAACTGTATTAGGTAGTTGTCCAGTCTACTTGCATAAATATTTCTATTTAGTGTGTAGCTAATATATAGCTAATATATCTTTATTACTTTGTAATATTTTTATGAAATCTATCTGTTGCCATGGTCTATGCCTAGCATAAGTTTTTCTCAATAAATATCTGTAGAATTAATGAATGCACCCTCTACTGATATTGTGCTAGACATTCTGTAACTTAAATCATGTTTTCTGCACTCAGCTTCATAAACTATAAAATTTCCAAATTATGAAAATATTCTACATGATTTAGTGTGAGATGCTAGTCTCACAAAAAGAACACTTACTTTATAGTGATTAAACTGGCAGTAAGTCAACATTTTGAATTTTGCATGGTCTTTTCCTTAGTAATCATTATATCATTTCAGCTACTTTATTGAGAGTCATGGAATGGGTGATGTCTCCTGATTTTAAACACTTGGGGTTTAAATGCTCAGGATGTAACTTTCTCAAGAAAGTCTAGAGGAAAGAGTTTTGGATTGCATTTTGTTGGTTGTTGATATTTTGTCTGTCCTACATGCTTTGCCCCTCCCCCCGCCCCATCCTATCTGTTCATGATTATTACAATCCTATGTACGAAGTACTTTACATTTTGGATTCTGTGTCATATATTCATCTGTTTGTTTAACAAGTATTATGGATTATATTCGGTGGTTGGAACACAGAGCAAAATAATTCTATAAATAATTTCTATCATCAGCCTGTATAGCTGTCCCCTGGGTTTCCCTCTGGAAAACTTCACTTCATCCTCCCCTCTCACCACCTCCTTATATTCTTTTTCCCCATAAGTGCATGTTTTCTTAAATTGTATTATCTCTGAGAAGGATCTCTGTTGGGGTCCTTCTGGCTTTTGCATATCTGCCGTGGATGCCATCCCCTCTGAGATTACTTTGTTGGCCATAGGGAATCCCTCCTTCCCATGTTCCCAGAACACTTACCCATGTGTTTGTTCTAGTTTCATAGGCTGCCAAAACAGTGGACACCACACAGAGGCTCAGAATTTTAGTAAGACACTGCCATGTAGGAGCTTGTAGTGCAAGGTGGAGGTGTTGATGAGGTCATGCTCCCATTGGGGGCACCTGGGGAGAATGACTTTCAGGCTTCTCCCTTAGCTCCTTAGCATGTAGCAAGAGAGCTGCATTGTACGTGTCGCATTTTTCCTGTGTGTGTGTGTGTGTGTGTGTGTGTGTGTGTGTGTGTGTGTGTGTGTGTGTCTGTCTCTTCATGTGATGATGTTAAGACAATCATCCATTGGGTTAAGGGCCAATCCTACTCTAGTGTGACTTCATTTTAACCAATTACATTGACAATATCTCTGCTTATCACATAAGGTCATAGTCTGAAGTGACCTCTGTAGGAATTCTGGGGGACCAAATAACACATCTATTAAAGGACTTGTTTCTTCCCCTTCTCTTTCACCTTGTCCTTGGCCTCTCTCTTCTTTCTTGTTCTCATCTTCCTCATCATTGTTGTCGTCATCCTCTTCCTTCTCCTACTCCTCTTAGTCCTCTTCTTTGTCCTCTTCAACTTCTTCCTTCTGTACTGGGGTTTGAACCCAGGACCTTGTGCTTGGTGGGCATGCAATTCTAACATTTGATCTGTGTTCCCAGAATCTTTTGCTTTCATGTCCTTGTTGTCGTTGAATAGGGTCTTATTTATTCTCTGGGATGGCCTGTATAATGATCCTCCTAATTCTTTATACTTCTCATATATGAATACTCTCGTGGTGGCACCACCACATCTGATACTTTAATTTGTTTTTTAAATTATCTTTTAGTAGTTGTACAAAGGGGTTTCAACTCAAAATACCAAATTATGAATACAATGCATCTCATCCCTTCCCAAGTTTTTTTTTTTCATTAGTTGAGACAGAATGCTATGCCCAGGCTGGCCACAAACCACAGTATTCTTGGCCTGAACCTCCTAAATAGTCAGAATTTCAGGTAAGAACCACTGCGTCTAGATGGGAAATGCCTTCTTAATCTTAAAAAATTCTAGTGCTTAGTGTATTGCTCAATACAGGAAAAAAGTAAAAATGTTGGTAAATGTCTATTTTATATGAGAGGCTGATAGCCACTCCCAGGATTTCCATATTCCTTTATTATGGAAATGTCTAATTCACATTCCAAATTCTTGTTATTTGACTGTCCTGAAATAAGAATATTTTAAATTATTTGGTAGGTGACTAATATGGCTTTAAAGTAACTCAGTGGGACAATGTCAAAGAGAAATGGAGTCAGACATCTCTTTTGTTGATCATGTGATTTGCCACTTTTACCAAGAAAATCCATCTTTAAAAATTCCTCCACATGTTTCCATTTAATTTAGAGATTGAAGAGAACATATTTAACCTCAGTAGCTTCCATATTCAGTTTTCTGCTTTAACTTAAATTTAGAAGTGTATGAACACAGAAGGTTATTAGATACTTGACTACGCATTCTGATTTTGCAAATCTGTGGGATTGTAACATGCATCTGTCTTTCCTTTATGGTGCCCTATCCCATGAATCCTTTCTTCCCAAATTTGGGTTTATCTTTCCTGCCCCAATTTTGAGTCCTGTTGAGAGGCTGAGACTGTCTCCTACTGCTGAGGTTGAAATGGCAGTCCTTACTTTTTCAATCTTGCAGTTTATGTCTCTCCAGAAAGACTGGTTGTGGTATAGCAGGACAAGAAAACATAGCCGTGCTAAAGGAGGAAGCCTGACTGGCACCATTGGTAACAATGCCAATAATGTATTTAATTTTTAAAATTATATATTTTATTATCTTTAAGCAATTGTACAAATGGGTTACAACTCAACATGTCAGTTTATAAATACAATGCATCTTGATCAATATCAACTCAGCCATTCTTCCCCATCTTTCCCAATACAACTCCTTCCTTCAATTTTTCTTATCTCATGGGATATACATTGAATATGATTGCATTCTCATCCCCTTCCTCTCTTCATTCACTATCTAATCCCCCTCTCAGCCCCTCCTCGCCTTTCAAATACCATTTTCCTGGTATTCATTTTGTTGGACCATGAGTTCATTTTTCTAAGGAGTAAGGCTCTTCCAATTTTCCCCTGTATATACCATGCTTTGGTTAATACATTTATGTCTACTTTCATATGACCCTGTATGCTAAAGATGCATTTCTTGGAGAAATTGTGTGGCATATGTTTAATGCTGCTCATGGCTTCAGAATTTCAGTAGGGCAGCCATGTTTCAAAACATAATGTATAGGTAGCCTTGAACCCTGATTCTTCTGTCAGACTGGTAAGTTTGAGATACCCACTCCTTCTCTACCTCCTCTCCTTCCTCCTCCTTGTGCTTGAGCTCAGAACCTGGTACTGTTCCTTAGCTTTTACACTCAAGGTTGGTACTCTACCATTTAAGCCACAGCTCTGCTTTTGGTTTTTTGGTGGTTAACTGGAGATAAGAGTCTATAGCCTTTACCACCTGGGCTGGCTTTGAACATAGATCCTCAGATCACAGCCTCCTGAGTAGCTAGGATTACAGGTGTGAGCCACTGACACCCAGCCCCAAGGATGTTTTCATTCCCTGTTTTCTGCTTAGTAAATGAGTGATTGGCAGGGCCAGCCATACACCATCACCATGTGAAGGTTGGAGGTTTTTATCTTAAGAGCGGTATTTTGTTATTTTGGTTATTTTTTCCTCTACATTTTATTCCAATTAAAAAAATTCTGTCTTGGGGCTTAGGGGTAGAGCACTTGCATATATCATCCTCAAGGTCTCCCATTGGTTTCCAGCAGAATGGTGGTATAGGGGTAGCCTTAGTCTAGGCTTGAGGCAGTCTTGAACTTCCACTGGGGCATGCAAGAACTTCATATCACTTTTCTCTTCTACCATGCCTAAGAAAAAAATGGTCCTCATGAGTTAGAAGCAGGAAAAGGTTGGGGCTCTTTCCTGGGAGGTTTCTTTGGTACAAATGCAGTTTCCTGATGGTCAGCAGTGCATCTCTGGCTGCAGCTGTGTACTGATATCTCACCTGCCACCCATGCCCAACTTTCATCACTGAGTGTTTAACAGCTTTTTTTGTTTGTTTGTTGTTGTTGTTGTTGTTGTTGGGCTCACCTTCCGCCCTAATTAGTCATTTGGGATAAACTCTTAAATGAAACTCAGGGCTGGAAGAGGTGGCAGGCAACCTTCAGTATGAGGCAGGCTTCCAGAAGTCTCATCAAATTTGGAAACTTCAGCAATTTCTAAAATGGTCTCAGCTCCATACTCTGCCATTAGGCTGGCCAGACTTTTGCTTTCAGATATTTTTTTAGGTCTCATCTTTGCATTTTTCTCAAACTCCAAGGGTCAATGACCAAACTCTCCAAGTATTTTCCATGAAGCAACATTGCACTTGGAAAAGTGATCCCCAAGATCAAATGGTTTAAAATCAATCCTTGATTGGCAGGTCAAGCCCTTTTGAGCTAAGATTTTCTGGGCCCATTTTGGACCTCCTTCTTTTCTGACCTAGTACTCTACTTTATAACATGACTGTATCTGACATCTACTGTTCCTAACTCTGTGGCTTTAGCCCAGACTGAGATAATAGGAAAAGTGGCATTTTAATATTGTCTTGAAAAAGGGTACGATCAGTTGCCCATTATTTGTTTAATCTTTTTGTTTTGCTCCAATACTGAGGCTTGAGTTCAGGACCTGGGCACTGTACCTTAGCTTTTTCATTCAAGGTGGCACTCTACTACTTGACCTACAACTCCAGTTTGGGCTTTTTGGTGGCTAATTGGAGATAAGAATCTCACAGACTTTCCTGCCTGGGCTTGCTTCAAACCTCAATCCTCAGACCTTAGCCTCCTGAATAGCTAGGATTACAGGGGGGTTTCTCTGGTGCCAAGTGTATCTGTGTAATCTTAATGAGTCACATTACCTCCCAAACTTCCTATGAAATTAAAATACTATGTTTATATATTTAAGAACTCAGAATATTTTATTTTAAATCTGACTTGGTTTGAGTTCCTTGCTTTAGAAAGCATTAAATTAGTCCCACAATTTCTTTCTCAATATTCTACAGGAAGAGTGGGGATCTTTATTTTCTCTTGATTTAAAAGACAAAAAAACCCACCAACAAAACACAACACAACCAGCTGTCAAGTGTTTGAATGTGGACCAAACATTTAAATATTCAGTGAAATATTGGATGTATTGTATAGAGCATTCAGCAAAGTAGAAAGCCCCTCTGACCACTGTCAAAGGAATCCAGGCAAATAGCAATTAGGGATATATTTTCCTTCTTTGATTTGGTCATAGCTCACCAGGACATAATGTGATCTCCCATGCATATGGGTAGGGAAATGGACAGCACTTAAATTGTGCCTTACTTTGACATGTGACTGTCAGGGTGGCAAATAATGTGCCTGCAAAAGAAAATTGTCTCACTGTGTACCTGAAGATGGGATTTTTTTTAAATGTTCCTTCCTTCTTCCTTTTCTCTTTCCATTTGCTCAGCATTATATGACTATGCTGTTAAGTGCCTGCATAGAGAAAGGAATTGTGTATGGTGGCCCCAATGTGATGATGTGGCCCAGAGAAAGTGGGTAACATAGTCAAGGAGTGTTTCTGCCATTCATCAAGTATATATTTACAAAGTATCTATTGGGTTTCAAAAACATAAAAGAAGGCAACTGCTTATTAGGCTCTCTGTTGTTGGGGTAAGGAGGTAAAGGAAAGCTATGTGAAAGTCACATTGTGAGTCTGAAAAAGGCAAAGCTACAAGCAAGAAAGAGGCAGTCCAGAGATTCAAGTCTGGGTCAAATGAATATTTCTAGCAGAGCTGATCACAGATAAATTGGGCTGCTTTTGTGTTTATACATGTGTATGAGTATGGGTGGGAGTGGAGAGTTTCTTGCCATATGCAGCTTTTAAACCAATTTGGATGAACACTTGTCAGGTGTGTGTGTAGAGAACATTATCAAATCCAGTAAGTGGTTGACCTTCAAAATTGTAGCAATGTCTTCTTATTTGAAGGGGATATGTTCCAGGACCCCAGTGAACACATGAAAGTGCCAGTAGTACTGACTCTCTCTTTCTCTCCTTTCTTTCCTCCCTTCCTTATAAACACATGCCTGCGATGGCATTGAGTTTATCAATTAGGTGTTATAAGAAATTAACAATAATAAAAACAGAACAGTTTCAACAATATACTGTAATAAATGTTAAGCACATATGGTTTCCCTCTTGTAGAATGTGCCATGGTATTGTACTCACCCTTCTCAAGATGATGATGTAAGGTGATGGAATGCCCAAGTGATGAGATGAACTGAGGTGCACAACACAGAAATTGTGACAGAATAATGCTACCCATGGGTTACGTGTATAAAAGCAATGTGGCACAGCATTGTGATAGCACAACTGTGTGAGAGCTGAACAACTAGTAGACAGGTGGAGTATGCAGCAAGCTTATCCTAGACACATGTATGATTCATATTCTGGATAAGGTAGAACAGAATGAATTTTCATCACACTATTTGGGATGGATATGAAGTTTAACACTTGTGAATGGCATGCTGGTGTCTCACGCCTATAATCCTAGCTACTCATGAGGCTGAGATCTGAAGACTGTGGTTTGAAACCAGCCTAGGCAGGAAAGTTTGTGGGACTCTTTTTGTTTGTTTGTTTTTATTATCAAACTGAATTACAGAGAGGTTACAGTTTCATACATTAGGCATTGGATATATTTCTTGTACTGTTAGTTACCTAGTCCCTCATTCCCCTTCCCCACTCCCCCTTTCCCTTTCACCCCCCCCATGAGTTGTTTAGTTCATTTACACCAAACAGCTTTGCAAATAGTGCTTTTGTAGTTGTTTGTCTTTTTTTACCCTGTGTCTCTCGATTTTGGTATTCCCTTTCAAATTCCTAGTTCTAATACCAGTATACACACAGTTTCCAATATTATTAGATAATATACAGAGATAGTGTAGGTACAACCACAGGAAGGTGATACAAGAAGATAATCAATAATAGAAGCTACAGTTACATATGGCACGTTGAAAGTAGTTACAACTGTGATATAACAATAGTTTCCATAACATGGAGTTCATTTCACTTAGCATCACCTTATGTATTCATAAGGGTATAGCTATTGGGCTCTTGTGATCTTCTGCTGTGACTTGCCTAAACCTGTGCTAATTATTCCCTATAAGGGAGATCATAGAGTCCATGTTTTTGAGTCTGGCTCACTTCATTTAGTGTAACTTTTTCCAAGTCCTTCCATTTCGTTACAAATGGGGCAATGTCATTCTTTCTGATAGAGGCATAAAATTCCATTGTGTATTTGTACCACATTTTCTTGACCATTCGTCTACTGAGGGGCATCTGGGTTGGTTCCAGATTCTAGCTATGACAAATTGTGCTGCGATGAACATTGTTGTGCTGGTGGCTTTAGTGTGATTTAGTTTGTGGTCTTTTGGATAGATACCCAAAAGTGGGGCTGCTGGGTCATAGGGGAGTTCTATGTTTAGCCTTCTGAGGAATCTCCCTACCGCTTTCCAGAGTGGCTGAACCAGTTTACATTCCCACCAGCAATGAAGTAGGGTTCTGTGGGACTTTTATCTCCAAGTAACCATCAGAAAAAAGTCAGAAGTGGAGCTGTTGTCTAAGTGGTAAAGCCCAGCCTTGACTGAAGAAAAAGCAAAAGCTCAGGGGCAATCCCCAGCTCCTGAGTTCACGCCCCATGACTGACAAAAAGAAACAAAAAACAAAAACCACAAGAAAAAACAAAGCCTAGAAAGCAACAAAAGACTTGTGAATGGTCTGTTTCTGTTTCTGGAATGTCTCATTCAATATTTTCAGACTATGACTGACTGTGAGTAATGGAAACTGTGGAAAGGGGAATCCTGCACAAGGGAATGACTACTGTATGGATGCTATTCTTCAGTGTCTTGCTCCCAGTACTCTTGAGTACAGTGAGAAAGAAGGGCTCACAGAATGAGCAGTGAAAGACCTGATGAGGCTGAAGGATGAAAGAAGGAAAAGATCTGATATAGAAGACCAGAGGGAGGGAGGCCTGAGGATCTCTTAAACAGAGGGTATAGAGCTTATTGAAAGGTCTGGGACCTTTTCTTGTTCTCAGTCCAACATGAAGCTCCTTTCTCTAATCACATTTGTATTAGGTATGGTTTTCTGGAGTAACAGCAAAGAGAGAGGGGAGAAGAGAGGGAAGAGAGAGAAGAGAGAGAAGAGAATGAAGAGGGAAGAGGGGAGAGGGGAAAGGATAGAAGAGAGTGAAGAGAGGAGGGGAGAAAATGTCTTCAATGCAAAATGTTCATCTCCTCCAAATAAGACTAAAAGATGAGTAGATGGCTGTATCTATTGGCTGAATCATATCTGTTCTTGTGAATATAAGCCAATTGAATGGGAGAGGCCTTCAGTTATCTACCAGGAAACACCTGAGAGGCCTTTTAATGGCTGACAAAACCACAGGGAGAGGGAGGAAATGGTTTTCACGACATTGTCAGATCTTGCCTTTTTAGTCCATTACCCTTTCTGGATTTGACAGGTGGAAAATTAGAATCCGAAGAACAGAAATACAACATTTTAAAAGTTACACCTTAATGACAAACCTGGGCTCACGCTGTTGCTGGTGAAAGGGGCTTAGTGATCCAGGTGGCAGACTTTTCATGTAAGAAACAGTTTAAGTACCCCACAGAGAAGATGTGACTTGCCTGAGACCTGACTGCTAGCCCTGGGAACTTGGGGCTACCCAAGTTCCTCCTGCAGCTCTTCTGACCCTGAGACAATTGTGCTGTTGGCTTATGAACATGGTCTACTGTGTTCCAGTTTTGCCCTGGAGCTTCTCTATCCTTATTTATACAGGAGGATGACAGAATGTCTGTTTCCCATTCCTCTGGTGAAAACGAAGTGAAATTGGGTCTGTGCAAATGCACAGACATTGGAATATTGCCTATTAGGCTTCCTGTCACTTTCTTTGCTAACTTGTCCAATGATCTCTGCTTGAACTAGCTGGCACACAGGTAGTGTAGTTGTCGGCCATTAAAACAATCCTTTAGTGAAGTGGATTTCCAGTCAGCTTTCACACTGGGATCACCTAGACTGTTACACAAAAATATTTACGCCTGGATATTAACCCTGGATGGATTAAATCAGAATCCCTAAGAAAGGAGGTTCTGATACTGGCTTATTTTTACTCAATTGTTTTGAGATGTGGGGTGATGGTGTTTGTTGTGTTACCAATGCTGGTGTTACACCCATGGTGTTAAACCTATTTCAGCCTCTTAAGTACCTGGGATTACAGTAAGTACCAACATACCAACATACTGAGATTACTGATACATTTTTAAACTTTATAAAATGTCCTGTGAATAGGAATGTCAAGAGTCACAGGTGATCTTATTCCCTTGCTTGGTTTAGAGTCTACTATTATCTTGGAAGACAGCAGGAGATTGTTTCCACATAATCTGCATGTCTATTAAGATTGAACATGGGGGCTGGGAATATGGCCTAGTGGCAAGAGTGCTTGCCTCATATACATGAGGCCCTGGGTTCGATTCCTGAGGTCCACACATACAGAAAATGGCCAGAAGTGGCGCTGTGGCTCAAGTGGCAGAGTGGTAGCCTTGAGCAAAAGAGAAGCCAGGGACAGTGCTCAGGCCCTGAGTTCATGGCCTAGGACTGGCCAAAAAAAAAAAAAAAAAAGATTGAACATGAAAAGCCAGGCATCAGAAGCTCATGCCTATAATCCTAGCTATTCAGGAGGTTGAGATCTGAGGGTTGCAGTTTGAAGCCAGCCTGGGTAGGAAACTCCATGAGAATCTTTTGTTCTGTTAACCCCCCCCCCCCCAACACATACATGCACACACCCCAGAAGTAGATCTGTGACTTAAATGGTAAAGCGCAAACCTTGAGTAGAAAAGGTAAGGGACAACACCCAGACCTTGAGTTCAAGCCTCAGGACTGACACACACACACACACACACACACACACACACACACACACACACACATACACACATACACACACACACACACACACACACACAAGCCTGAACATATTGAAATTTTAGTCTCAGTGGGGAACCCTTATTCACTTTATGAATGAAAATTCTTCCTGGGGACAGATTTTTCATTGTCTTGACGCTAACTGATCTTGACAAAAGCCCTGGGAATCCATTATTTTGGGGGCTCTATTTCACAAAATCAGACAACTAGTTTCTATCAAGGCCCTAAAAGAAGAGAGTCAGCTTTCTGTGCTCTTTATAAAAGGGCTTCATTCTACCTGAGATAGAAGCTGATCTTACCCCTCCATGCCTGACTATGATATTTTATTACTTAGGAATTTATGGTAAATCCATTTCTATTTGGTTGTTAACAAGCTGAACCCTCAACCAGAATTATGGTCAATGGCTGTACAGGTTTGTATTCCCAAAGCCCAAGAATGGCTAGTTGCATTACAGTATATATAAACAGTACCCCCAAGCAAATGTGCAGTGCTCTGGCTGGGTGACTGCTAAAAGCTACCTTATTCACTGGTTATCTCTCTCATAGGTCAGATGCTGAAATAATATAAGATCATGTGTGATCTGTGAACATATACCAGTAACAATATTCTCTTCTCCAGGCATTTTCATTTAAAGCACGTGCATCCCTGAAGAAGAAATAATTGAAGGCTTCAGGGCTGATTTTTCTCTTATGTATTAAGGATTTATCATTCATAAAGAGTAAGATTTATACATCTCTTTCACGCTGTCTCCTGAAATATTGGAATTATTCTTCTAAATACATAGGTGCCCAAAGAGTCATTTATATAACTCATACTATCCAGCAATTGAGAGCTTGAACTATCTGGATGCTAGTGGCTCATGCCTATAATCTGAGCTAATCAGAAGGCTCAGATCTGAGGATTGTGGTTTGAACAGGAAAGTCCATGGAAATTTTTTTTCCAGCTAATCACCCCAAATCCAGAAGTAGAAGTGTGCCTCAAATGGTAGAACCACCAGCCTTGAGCAAAAAGATAGTGCTCAGATCCTGAGGTCAAGACCCAGTACTGGCACACCTAAAAAAGAGCTTGAGCTCATTTTTTTGTTTCCAGATTTAAGACTTTCCCAACTACCCTCTACCACTGGGAATGAGGTGTTTTTTTTTTTTTAATGAATTTGTTTTCAGGGACTTTATTCTTCTCAGAATGGTGCACATAAAAACAAACATGTGTTTAAAAAAGCGCTAATGCTACAAAACTGTCAGTACTCAGCTCTATTCTTTGGGAGTAATTTTTCTAGTTCAGATGTTCCTTCATTTGAATCATTTATGCTCTGTTTTCCAAATAAGAAGCTTCACATAATGGGTGAGGTTCTTTTCGCCTTCTGTTTTTAATTAGCATGGATGCCAAGGAAATGCTATATATTAAAATTATGTTAGTTTTCATTGAAAAAAATGCTGTAGAAACACAACTAGATTATTTATATAATCTCTTCCGTAAACATATAGCTTTTGCTTAAAGAAAATGGGTGAGTCAGTCACTGGTGGCTCATGTCTTTAATCCTAGCCACTCAAGAGGCTAAGATCTGAGGACTGTGGTTCAAAGCCAGCTTGGGCAAGTCCATGAAACTCTTATCACCAGTTAACTACCAGAAAGGCTGGAAGATGATAAGGCTCAAGTGGTAGAGAACCAGCCTTGATCAAAAACATTTTAGGGATAACATAGCACCTAGGCCCTTGTTGGGGGGCCCCTATCTCCCAGGGGGATGCCTGAATCCCAAACTATGAAAGAACACTCAGCTTTATCCCACTCACCCATGGAAGGAACAAAGCGTGCTGAATCCCCCAAAGACAAGGCCTCCGCCATTAGACATGTGGCTGAGCCCAGAGGGGACCCGCTTGCTTCTCTTCCAGTTGAGGCCAGAAGGTGGGAGGGGCTCCCTCCCACACTGCCCCAGGGCGGGGGGAAGGGCAGCATGAATCCCCAACAGGCCCTGAGTTCAAGCCACAGGACACAAAAAGGAAAAGAAAAGAACAAAAAGAAGGATGCTATTCATTGAATATTTGTGGTAGAATAGTGTCCATAGTATGGACTGTAGGGTTTGAGAAGTCAGGACTCGAGTTGTCTTTGTGATTCAAAGAAAATTATTTGGCATCTTTTCACCTCAGTTTCCCTATCTGTAAAATGGGTGAGTGAATATTGCAAATAATTAAGACTTAAGAATGTAGCACATAAGAATCCCTCAAAAATGTTAATTTATATTATTCTCATATTAAGAATAATCCATTAGTCAAACGCTTTCAAGTGGGTGGCAGGTATGTTCATTTAGATCACGGAAAGCTTGATAAATGGGATATATATATATATATATATATATATATTTGCTCATTCATTCATTCAGCTATATAGAGTGGTATTTCTCCTTTGGGGAGCAGTACTGAGGTTTAAACTCAGACCTCACATTTTCTGGGCAAGTGTTCTTCTACTACCAGAACTACACCGCCAGCTCTTTTTCTTAGCTTACTCTTGTAAATAAGGTTTCATACTTTTGCATAGGACTCTCCTCACACTGTGTGCCTCCTACATCTGTCTTCTGAGTAGCTGGAGTTATAAATAATCACATAGCACCATGCTGGATGGTTTTTGCGATATAATCTTTCTAATGTTTTGCCTAGGCTGGTTTGGTATCTTGATTTTCCCATTTCCATCTCTTGAGTGTCTTGGATTATAAGTCTGAGCCACCATACTCAGCTTCAGAGTAATCTTTCTAAAGCACAATATGTATTACTGGTTTTTCTGCCTAAAACTTCTCAAGTGCACTCCACATTGCTCAGCCTGGCATTAGAGGCCCTGTGCCTCCCCTTGCCCCACAGGAGCTCCCTTAGAGGATGCCTCCTTTTATCTGCAAGCTCCTCCCTATCATGTGTTTACTTGCTTTACTCTTCTCTTTCCTCTGACCTTCCTTCCTCTCCCCAGGCAAAGTCCTCACTGCCACTTTTGTCAGTCAGTACACTTTGCACACTCATCTGCTATAGCAAGTTCTGAGTCTTCTTTTGGACTTGAATCTCTACAAGGGCAAGGCTGATGTCATTTCTTTTCTTTTTTTTTTTTTTTGACTTTGGCGTCAGTTGATTGGCTGGTAGAGTACTTGCTATAGAGATGCTGCTGAAGACTGTGACAGTTATGGTTGTCACATGGGAGTTTTTTTATTACTAGAAATAGTTATGAAAGTGTCCTAGCTGATTTTTTGCTAACGTAAAAGAATACTGTTATAAACAACAGAAACATATTTACCTGATAGTTCTTGAGGCTGGGAAGACCAAGATTTAGGGGTTGCATGTGATTGGATGAAGGCTTTCTTGCTCTGTGCCTTTTCATGGTTTTTTGTTTATTTGTTTGTTTTGCCAGTTCTAGTGCTTGAACTCAGGTCCTCAGCACTGTCCCTGGCTTCTTTTTGCTCAAGGCTACCACTCTACCACTTGAGCCACAGCGACACTTCTGGCCTTTTCTCTTTATGTGGTGTTAAGGAATCGAACCCAGGGCTTCATGCATGCTATGCAAGCACGCTACCATTATTCCACATTTTCAGCCCTGCTTTGTGCCTTTTGATGGTAGAAGTCATTTCGTGGTTGTACCAGAGCCAGAGAGGGAGGAAGAGAGTACAGGAGAAAGAGAGAGAGGGAGAGAGAGAGAGAGAGAGAGAGAGAGAGAGAGAGAGAGAGAGAGAGAGAGAGAGAGAGAGAGAAAGAGAGAGAGAGAGAGAGAGAAACACAGTGAATCCTCTTGCAATAACCAACTCACTCCAGTAATAATGACATTATTTTATTCACCAGAGGAGAAATCTTATGGCCTGATTACTTTTAAATGTCTTACCTCCTGATAGTGTCATGTGTCAAATTGCAGTGTAAGTTTTCCAGGGGACACCCAAACCATTGCAGAAGGACTTTGTGAGTTTAAGGAAGAAACATGACCAGCTTCTTTGGATACTAGCTCCTTGTTCTGGGAAAAGTATTTCAATTCCAAGAGCCTCTGTCTTCTCATCTCTTAAATGACCAAATAATAATATTGACTCAGATCTATTGATTTGATTAAAGGTAAAATACTAAGAACAGTGCTCAGAATGAATTAAGCATTCACAAAATCTGTTGGCTGGCATAGGTTATCATCTTTAAAAGATTTAGTTTCTACTTTACTACAAAAGGACATTTGCCTATACATTAGCCCCATTGAAATTATACAATGATCCTGTTAGTTTTCCTATTAAAACAGATTAGGTGAGAAAGATTGAGGGATGTGACAATGATCATGTGGTTAGCAGGTCAGCTGACTTCAAGTTAGCAGGTCAGCTTCCTCTGTGTTCCTCAGCAATCAGTCATGGAGCTCGTGATATTTTTATCCTGTGGGTGACAATATCCTTTCTCAAATACTCCTATTGAAGTACCCACCAAAGAGGAGTCACCTGCCCAGGCATTGTTCCAAAGCAAAAAGTCTCTGCTGTCATTCCAGGTAAGTTAAGTGCATTAGAAGATCAGTCATCCAGTCTTTTCCAGGGCAAGAGAGATGGTCAGCTCTGGTATCAGTTAAGAAGATATGAAAAGAAGATTCAGACACTGTAGGCTCTCACCCAGCCCAAGGCCTAGGATGTGGTCTGCAGTGAAAATAAGAAGGGAGGCTTCCCAGCTGTATTGGTAAAATCAAGACAATAGTGTCTACTTTACAGAGTTACTGTAGGTTAAGCAGCGATGAAAATAATAGCTAACTTTTTGTTTTTTAGGAAAATACCACATCTACATGTATTGCCTCAATTCTTCCAAATACTGCATGAGGGAGGCACAGAGAGGTTATACATTCACCTCACAGTGGGTGGCAGATTCTGAACTAGGTAGGCCAATCCCAGAGGTCTGTGATGGCATGTGGAGAATGCCTGGCCAGAGAGGGATGTGCAGCGCACCTTCCCCTTTCAATGCCCTTAGTCTACTTTGCATACATAATTTTCAAGGTTTTAGCTCACAAGGCACAAACTAAACCTATGTCTGCCCTAACTAACACTAACTAGTAAGTGTTCAGCTACGAGTGTCCTTCTTGTTCACATGGGTGAGGGGTCTCAAGAGTGGAAGGAAAACAAAGCAAAGGAAAAAGCAAAGTGAGAGGCGGACAATCACAGTAGAGCAGAGAAGGTGGGAAGGGAGCCTAATAGCTTATTTTAGCTTGCCTTCCCTTCCTTCCTCCCTCCCTCCCTCTCTCCCTTTCTTTGTTCATTCCTTCTTTCCTCCCTCCCTCCCCCTCCTTCTCTTCTTCCCTCCTCCCCTCCCCTGTCTTCTTTACTTCTCCTTTGTATCAGTAGTGAGACTTGAACTCAGGGCCTGAATGCTGTCCTTACCTTTTCACTTATAGTGCTCTACCACTTGAGTCACAACTTCACTTTTCACTCTGTGTGTATGTGTGTGTGTGTGTGTGTGTGTGTGTGTGTGTGTGTGTGGTTAATTGGAGATAAGAGTCACCTGGACTTTCTTCCCCAGGCTAGCTTTGAACTGAGATCTTTGGATCCCAGGCTCCTGAATAGCTAAGATTAAAAGGGTGATCCACTGGTACCTGGACATCATCCACTTTCTTAACACAAGTTGTGATTCCCTCTGAGGGACTCTGCTGAAGCACGATCTGTAACTTCTCTACCAAGAAGTGCTTTGTGGTGGTCAGAAAGCTTTGCTGACTTCCTGGAACTTAATTTATAGCCAGCCAGTGAGTGGAGCTAAAGCTTCATGAAACA
The DNA here is from genome assembly GCF_023159225.1 of Perognathus longimembris pacificus. Taxonomy (NCBI): domain Eukaryota; kingdom Metazoa; phylum Chordata; class Mammalia; order Rodentia; family Heteromyidae; genus Perognathus; species Perognathus longimembris. Next base: position 44,720,790 of record NC_063173.1, on the reverse strand, counting down.
GAAGCTTGACCTGCTTGGAAATTCCTGCCTGGCTACCTCCACTCAGTGTGAAACCAGTTCCTTCCTCACCCCTCATAAACAGCCCTGCTGAGGAGCTTAGCTCCATGTGTGGAGCAGAGGGTCACCCTTGTTGCAGACAGCCTCTTTGTGCACACCTTGCCCCCTCCTTCTCCCCCTCGTTCTGCTTTCACAGCCATGGGCCCTGGCATTCTCAGGGCTAAATCCAGGCAGGGCCAGCTGAGTTTTTATTAAATGCCCTGGCCTGGAGAGCATGGAGCTGCTGAGAATGTTTTCTTTTAATCTTTAGTGCAAGGAATGAGCACGTGCAGGCATTTAACTCCTTAAGGCAAGTAGTTTGTTTAAACTCAGGTTGCAAACTCAAATCCCTACATGGGTTAGGCAGAAAACTCATTGAGACAAGTGAAGTGGGGGTAGCCAATGTTAACCAAAGGGGGCTATGGCAGATGGCTGGACAAAGGGGCTTTCCTATGAGCATAGACATTGTAGCTCAGTGGGAAAGCACCTTGAGGGGGTGCCTGTCCTTTAATACTTCAAAAAAAAGTACAGCCCAATTTTGTGTCTAAGTTTCCCAATTTTTGAAATGGTTTCTAGACAATACATATTTACTGGTCAGTATGCTGGTTCAAGGACAAGAGAGAGTACATTGAATTTTTCAGCCTTTTCCCCCTCACTTGTATGGTGGCATTAATCTATTCATGACATTGAATGCTGAGAACCTCAACACTTCCCAGAAGATTCCATCTCCAAGAGTATGGCATTGCGGAGGAAGTTGCCAACACATGATTTTGGGAGAAGGGATACAAAGTCCCACAAGGAGGTGCTTAAAAGCTGGTTTTGATGGACTCACGAATTAACTCAAAGCAGGATAAAGCTTGGCACCTCAGACTCCTGCATTTTGTATGTCCTTGGTCCTGATCTATTCTCTCCTACAGTCACTGTGCAATCATCTTGGAAACCAGGAGCAACAGTACCACCTGCCAGGTGTCAGTGACTCTTTATCATAATAAAGTCCAACCTGACCAATCCTGAGATTTTGACCTTTCGGACCACCTGACCCATCTCTGACAACCTCTGAGCATACCTAAGCATACCTTTCTTACCCTCTACTCTCCATTGTTCTTGTTTAACCTAAGGCAAAAAGTCTGTATTCTAAAGATGGCTTAATATGTATTGAAATGCTTCTCATGGCAGCCGTGTAATTGTGTATAAGTGCAAGTGGCCAGATCCAATGTGTGAAACTTCTGGGGTCTGGGACTGAGATCTCAAAACTCCTTTTTGAAGACCCTTGCAATCAAGTATGGAAACTTGCAAAAAAAGCAAATAATCGATGAAAAAAATGTTGTTGTTTTGGGAGAAGCCAGTGATTTGAAGTGAAATGGCTTCAGTGTAAATCCTACTTTAATTACCTGTCAGATGTGACAGTAGATGAGTCTTTGCCCCTCTCTAATCTCATTCTCTTCTTTAAGTTAATAATCAGTAAAGTTAATCAACTTTGGTCCTTGCATTCAGCCAGAGAAAAGTTTAGGCAAGATGTGAATGTAGTGAATGTGATCAGAAAGTTTCTTAGTAAAGAAATATGGAAAAAAAAAAAAGAAAAGAAAAGAACTAACCCTTTAGGGTCTGGAGACATGGCTCAATTGGTAGAGCATTAGCCAATAGTGGCAGTATGAGGTACTGAGTTCCAATCCCAGTCTTGGACCTAAAGCCATAGAAATATGACAAAAAAAAGAGATTAAAGAGCATGCCATGGAAAGATGGCATCTTCAGAGTACAAACAACAAGCATTAAGTTTAAGTAGAGGAAAAATTGCGGTCAGCAGACAAAAGTATGCATAGTTTATGATTGTGGGTTCTAGTTGTGGCCTGCTGGTGATAATCTCAGTCCTGGTTCTTCTGGATTCATGAGAAATTCACTGTCATCACTTGAGGAGGGCAGTCTGGTTTCCATGAGATCTCTTGCTCAGGGTTGCAGACTGATCATTGGAGATAATTATCCTCATTTTGGGGTGGTCTGTACTGCAAGACCTTGCAGTTCCTTTGGAAGAGTTTTAGTCCCTTGTAAAGATGTCATTGGATTGATTGGAGATCACTTTCAAAGGGACTATGGCAAGAAGAACTGCTTAAAACAACTACAAACACAAAATGGAGACCGAAGCCAGGAGTTTCTAGTACTTCTGGTTAATTTGTGGTAGAAGAAACAGCATAAGTACTTGTTACGGATCTACTGTCAGTAGACCGTAAGTGGCAAAAACGACAGCCTCTGCCTTTGGGGTTTGAGTTCTTACTGACGTTCCATCCCTACATCCAGTTTTCAAGGCGGGGGACACCTGTGAGTTGGGAAGTCTTAATTACAATGTTTTTTTTTGTGGTTCTTAAAGACCTGTGATCTCATCCTCCATTTCAAGTTTCCTTTGCACTTCTCCATCCATCCTGGCTAGATGCTACCTACCAGATAATGCCTGACTTTGAACATTGCAGGTAGGATTAATTTCTATCAAACACCTAGCATATAATCTGGCACACAGGAGTGCTGTCACTGTTCTGCTGATTGGAATTACAAGGGACCATCTCTATGTATCAGCTGTGATTTCCCTCCTGTCTTCCCACAGTGCATAAAGTAATAGGATGGTCAGCTGCAGGGAGCAGGGATTATCTGGTGGAATTCTTATGAAGCTTTATTTTGAGCAGCAATTAAATAGGAAGGATGAATCAAATTTTGTCATCCCTATCACAACTGTCTGTCTACCATTATTTTTAATAACACAGGCTCTTCATGCCTATGTTTTGTTGCCTCCCATTCAAAATTGTTCCTTTTTTCTTTTTTTTTTTCCAAATTTTTATTATCAAACTGATGTACAGAGAGGTTACATTTTCATACGTTAGGCATTGGATAAATTTCTTGTACTGTTTGTTACCTTGTCCCTCATACCCCCCTTCCTCCTCCCCCTTTCCCTTCCCCCCCCCCAGAGGTGTTCAGATCACTTACACCAAACAGTTTTGCAAGTATTGCTTTTGTAGTTTGTCTTTTTTTACCCTGTGTCTCTCAAATTTGGTATTCCCTTTCAATTTCCTACTTCCAATACCAGTATACACGATTTCCAATATACTCAGATAAGGTTACAGAGATAGTGTAGGTGCAACCACAGGAAGGTGATACAAGAACATCATCAATAATAGAAGCTACAGATACACATGGGACGTTGAAAGTAGTTACAACTGTGATATAACAATCGTCTCCATAACATGGAGTTCATTTCACTTAGCATCACCTTATGTGTTCATAAGGGTATAGCTATTGGGCCTTGTGATGCTCTGCTATGACTTGCCTAAACCTGTAGTAATTCTTCCCAATAAGGGAGACCATAGAGTCCATGTTTCTTTGGGTCTGGCTCACTTCACTTAGTATATTTTTTTCCAAGTCCTTCCATTTCCTTACAAATGGGACAATGTCATTCTTTCTGATAGAGACATAAAATTCCATTGTGTATATGTACCATATTTTCCTGATCCATTGGTCTACTGAGGGGCATCTGGGTTGGTTTCAGATTCTCGCTATGACAAATTGTGCTGCAATGAACATTGTTGTGCTGGTGGCATTACTGTGATTTTGTTTGTGGTCTTTGGGATAGATACCCAAAAGTGGGGCTGCTGGGTCATAGGGGAGTTCTATATTTAGCCTTCTGAGGAATCTCCATACTGCTTGCCAGAGTGGCTGAACCAGTTTACATTCCCACCAACAATGAAGTAGGGTTCCCTTTTGGCCACATCCCCTCCAACAATTGTTATTGTTAGTTTTCTTGATATAGGACATTCTTACTGGGGTGAGATGGAATCTCAATGTTGTTTTGATTTGCATTTCTTTTATGGCCAGTGATGTAGAGCATTTTTTCATATGTCTCTTGGCCATTCTCATTTCCTCATCAGAGAAGTCTCTTTGTAAGTCTTTAGCCCACTTGATGAGGGGGCTATTGGTTCTTTGCGGTTTTGTTTTGGAAGAAGGTAATTTTTTTAGTTCTGCATATATTTTAGAGATGAGGCCTTTGTCTGTTGAATGTCCGGTAAAGATCTTCTCCCAGTCTGTGGGCTTTCTGTTTATCTTGCGAGCTATGTCCTTTGCCGTGCAGAAGCTCTGCAGTTTGATGCAGTCCAACCATTTGTCCAACCTTTCTTTGATTTGTTGGATTTCTGGGTCTTTGTTAAGGAAGTTCCGTCCTGCGCCAAGGAGCCCAAGTGTTTCTCCTACTCCTTCCTTTAGTGTTTTCAGGGTGGCTGTTTTGATTTCAAGGTCTTTAATCCATTTGGATTGATTTTGGTGGAGGGTGATATATAAGGATCTAGTTTTAGTTTGTTGCATGTGTTGAGCCAGTTTTGCCAGCACCACTTGTTAAAGAGGTTATCTTTCTTCCATATTATTGTTTTAGCTCCTTTATCAAAGATTAAGTAGGCGTAGTTCTGTGGGCTCATTTCTGGGTCTTCAATTCTGTTCCATTGGTCTTCAGGCCTGTTCCGGTGCCAATACCAAGCTGTTTTTACTACTATAGCTTTATAATACAGCTTGAAGTTGGGTATTATAATTCCTCCAGCACTGTTCTTTCTGCTTAGGAGTGTTTTTGCTATTCTAGGTCTTTTATTGTTCCATATGAATTTCTGGATTGCTTCCTCTATTTCATTAAAGAATGGTGTTGGGATATTAATGGGTATTGTATTGAATTTGTAGATAGCCTTTGGCAATATTACCATTTTGATTATATTAATCCTCCCAATCCAGGAGCATGGGAGGTTTTTCCATTTCCTTAGTTCTGACTTAATTTCGTTTTTCAAGCTTTTAAGGTTCTCAACAAAGAGGTCTTTCACTTCTTTGGTTAAGGTTATTCCTAGGTATTTTATGTTTTGGGGGGCTATTGCAAAAGGAGTTGCTTTCCTGATTTCAGCCTCGGTCTTCGGGTCGTTAGCATAGAGAAATTCCATTGATTTTTGAGGGTTTATTTTATATCCTGCAACTTTGCCAAAGTTTTGGATCAGCTGTAGTAGCTTGGGGGTAGAGTCTATGGGTTTCTTTAGGTATAGGATCATGTCATCAGAAAGAGAGAAAGTTTAACTTCATCTTTTCCTATTTGGATCCCCTTTATATTTTCTTCTTGCCTAATTGCTCTGGCTAGGAATTTTAGTACTATGTTGAAGAGCAGGGGAGAGAGTGGACATCCTTGCTTTGTTCCTGATTTTAAAGGGAATGGCTTTAGTTTTTCACCATTTAGACTTATGCTTGCTCTTGGTTTGTCATAAACTGCCTTGATTATGTTCCTTTTTTCTTAAAATCAACTTTTTATTTTGAAACAGTTTAAGGCTCACAAGAATTTGCAAGACACATGATCCAGCAATCCCACTTCTGGGCATTTACCCAAAAAATACAAAAAAGCCACACTAAAGCTATGTTCATTGCAGCATTATTTATTATAGCAAAGGTATAGAACCAACCCAGATGCCCCTCAGTAGATGAATGGGTCAAGAAAATATGCTATATACACACAATGGAATTCCATACTTCCATCAGAAAGAATGGCATTGCCCCATTTGTAAGGAAATGGAAAGAATTGGGGAAAAAAATCATATGAAGTGAAGGATGCCGGACCCAAAGAAACATAGGCTCCATGGTTTGCATCATTTGTAAGAATTAGTATATATCTAGGATAGTCCTAGTAGAGTGTCACAATAGCTCAATAGCTATGTACATATGGCTATATAAAATGATGCTAATCAAAATGAACTCCAAGATATAGAAACAAGAGTTTTTTAAATTGTTGCAGTTTTTAATGTACAGTATGAAGTTATTTATTTTTTCTTTGTTTATTTTCCCACTTTGGTTTATCCCCTCTTGTTACTGTTTTTGATTTTGATACCCTGTATCTTGTATATACATTTATCTGATTTGGGGAAGGGAAGAGGAATAACAAAGGACAAGGGTGAACCAAAGCAACATAGATACTCCCAAGATATTATGTTGGAAATGAATTTTACAACATGGTGGAGGGGAGTCGGGGGTAGGAAAGAGGGGAAGTAGGAGAAAAATGAGGGAAAGGGTAGCAATGTTTGACAAGAAATGTACTTGTTACCTTACTTATGTAACTGTAAACCCTTTGTACATCACCTTTACAATAAAATAAATTATAACTTCTAAAAAGAAGTTGCAAGATAAGTATAGGAAGTTTCAGTGTATTTTTTAATCCAGCTTTCTCCAATGGTAATATTTTATATCATTTAGTTCTGCCTCCCCCACCCCTCCCTCATCATCTTCTTCTTGGCATACTCTCACTGCTGTTGTTTCTCCATTATGTCACTTAGCATTTAATAATCTGCATACTTTTGTTTATTGCAAATTAATGGCAAACATGTATTTCAATGTCTTCATGCTATAATGAAACCAGTTTAAAAATTATCTGACTGGTAAGGATATTTTAACTGAATCTATTATTTCAACTGTCCCAGTTCTGCTTCCCCACCCCCAATCACTCCACTGTATTGCTGCTGGTAAGAATCTTTGTATATGAATATAAGGCTACTTCCATATCTAGGATTATTTCATTAAGTAGAGTGCTGGATCAGAGAACCTGAATGGATGAAAGCCTTTTGCTACCTGTATTTTCTTCTCTCTATTTTATTTTATGTTTTGGCAGTTAGAAAAGGAAAGTTGTCTAAAACTAATGGTTGGAGTGGCTGTTCCAAAGCTGAAGGTGGGATTCTAGGGAAGAATTGGGAGTTGAAAAGGCTCTAAATGCTGCTGCAGGTGACTGAGGCTGGACCTTAGTGGGAGTCACAGCAGAGCTCAGTCATGTGAGACACACGGACTCCAACCCCTTGTACCCCCCCCAACCCCCAACCCCCAAACCCCCATCCCCCATCCCCTGGCCCCCAGCTCATGGCTGAGAAACCCAGGGCCTTGGGGCTTTGCTGTTCCTGACAACGCTCTCTGCTTCACTACCACTGCTGTGACTTGCTTCTAATCTACTGTGACTAAGCTCTGGGCTCTTTTTCTTTTCTTTCCTGTTTCAGACCATTTCACTGAAATCTGAGTAAATGATTGATCACTTTAAAGCAAGGAACAAATGGACTTGCTGAGCAATCGGACCTCCTTCCAGCCAGTGCACATTTGTGGACTGCTGGTGGATACAATGCCATCAGCATGCAATGGCTGGTGTTTTCTGTGCTTTGACAGGCAGAACACATCCAGTAGTTTGTCTGGGCTGCTTTTAAGGACTGTACAAGAGACTTTCAGAGTCAGACTGGATGTTTGGTCTCTTGTTAAAGGACTAAATTTCTATGCAGATGGACAAAGGGCTATGGCAGGGTTGGGTTGGTCAAGTGCTAAGGTAAGGGAAGGAAGAGTATAAACTGGATTGGATGCTAATTCCCCTAGCAAAAATAAGAACGTGACACTTTCTTGTGTTCTGTACTGAAAATGGAATAATCTCTTACCCATGAGTAGAGATTAACCATTATCTATTGACCACTTACACTGTTCCCAGCACTGTAATTGGGTTATACATATGATCTCATTTAAGTTACATCTCTGTTTTGAGGATGAGGAGTCTGAGGCTTAGGGAGGATTCTAGCTAAGTTGGGTACCAAGATCTGATTTCAGGTCTGCATTCTTGACCTTGCTACCTGATTACTGCCTGTGATAGGCTTATGGTTGCACGAATCATCTTAAGAGAAAACCCCGAAGTTCTTTCCATTAACAGCTGCCACTTACCAAAACCCATGTGCCTCTCCTCTTCTTGAGCACATCACTAGACTACACTTTCCTGCTGTCCTTTGCCCTCAGTGGCCAGATGAATGCATGGGGTGTGTGTCATTTGTGGTGTTCTCCTGGGAGCTACATTAGTTAAAATGCAGCATTTTCCCACAATGAGAGGTACTACATGTGGAAAATGGCAGAGTCTCTGTCAGTCCTGGGTTGAGCAGAAGCACTGTTGGTATTTTCCTCTTTTTGGTCCTGAGGTTTTTCTCTAGAGAGGAACTATGACTGCCAGTCCTGTGCTCTTGCCCCAGTGGAGCTGTAGGTGAGGTGGTTGTGAATACTTAGAGTGTGCCTTTCTTGGAAGATGGATTAATGCCTATATGTCTGACCTATGACCTAGTGCCCCCTCCCATGAAACTTGTTTATCCAGGCAGATATTCTTGTGGCTCTTGTGTTAGCTGTGTTCAGTGTTTTCCTACTTTTTAGCATTGACCTTGAGAGAAGTTAAGTTCAAGTGTGCTGGGAGTTGGGGAACACAGAAGGCAGCACAGCAGAATATATGAAATAGAAGGAGCAATTTTACTGCTAATGTATCCTAGAGAGAAAAACATGCTTCACAGTGTAATGCGAAGTGAGAGCTATACAAGAGCAATACAAGCTGTACAAGAGAGCTATCATACCAAAATGCTCACACAACAGATGGGAATCAAGAGACAGTGAGGGACCTATGGACTTGAGCCTTTTGTGGGGGAACAGGATGTTTCTCAAACATTTTCCTAGGTGAGTTTCAGTTGGCAGGTATGTAGGAAGCAGACACACATCCTGTCACATTGTAACCAAGCAGACATCACTGTAACATCTCTGCACAATCCAGAGAGGTGTGGAGGTCAAATGGGGTCAATTTCAGTAGATAGCTGTGCCACAGGGAGGCAAGCGCCTAAGGCAGATGCCTGGCTCTGCCACCTCCAGGAAGTAGGCAGGGATGGAGAACTAGAATCCATGTGAAGGGTGGATAAACCCTGCTGCCATCCTGAAAAGATCTAAAGGTACTTAAAATGAATGCCCAGGCAACATAAAAAGAAGTTAAAAAGTTATTACAAACATGGATCCCTCCCAACCCCTGCTCTGCCAATTCCTTCACCTGCCTCCCCCTACCCCCAGTTTTTTAAACAGAATGTAAACTTTGATGGTGTTCAGCTAATATAAACATTTTTGCATGGTTTGGTCATCTCAAAAATACATAGCGCCAAGTCTTGTATAAATTCAAGGTTAGCCTGTCCTTTTCTCTCATAAGAAACTTTCTCTAGCAATGTATGTCTAATCCCATTTGGGGGTGTCATCATCTTTGGTGAAGATTAGAACTGGGGTTATAACTGGTTGTAATAGCCTAATTTAGGACTAGAAGATCCTTGGACTTTATCTGACTCCATGTGCTGGAAACATTCTGGATAATTCCACAAGTGTGTGGTATATAGTAGAATCCTGGATTGCTCTAGTTTCTGACAAAGTAAGAAGTTAGCCTAGGAGCAGATGTTTTAAAGAACTCACAGACTGCCTTCAAAAGGTTGAGTTTGACAAAAAAACAAATAAACAAAGTGACTTATAAAGCAACTTAGGCTTCACTCAGGTGCCTGGCTGGAATTCTTCCTGTATACTTTAGCAGAAGAAGTAATAGTTGGTGGGCCCCTTGTACCTAGGAAAGACGGAAAAAACAAAATAAATACTCATCTGTGTCTTTCCCTTGTTTCTGTGTGTGCTTTGGGACTCAGATGATGATGTTTTCCAGTTATGATGGTATGAAGTAATATTAATTAAATAAAGATGCTCAATAAATGTAAAAATATTTGAAGGAGTTGATTTTTAAAGCACAAGGACAATTCTATAATTGAGTTTTTCGATATTCCACCTCTCCCCCTAAATATGGTCTGATGTAGTTGTTACTTCTTGGAATTTTCTGATAGTTTCCTTCTTTCCTCATTCTCCACAGGCAGATGCCTGTATTCTCCGGTATGCTTGCAATACACGAAGTAAATTGCACACATAAAACTAATAAATTGTTCAATTAATTTGCCAGCTTGCCATAAGTTTATTGAGTGTCTACACTGTTAGGCATTACAAAGGACACTGAGGATACAGTGATCCATTTGAACCAAGTAGCTCACAGGATGGTAGGAAACGGAAGTGGAACCAGTGGAAGGAAGCAGGATGGGTTCATGGCCCCAGATGTGTTCAGTGGGAACACTGTCTATGGGGCCTGGAGAAGCTGCCTGGAAGTGATGGCATCTCTCACAGTGGAAGTCAGTCCAGGAGAAGAAAGCAGAAGGAACACATGGCAAAATGAAAAAAACTAAAAACCAACAAAAAAACAAAACGTAGAGTTTGAGAAAGAGCAAGACAACATTCAAAAGCTTTTATATTATTCAGTGGGAGGTGAGGTTGAGGGAAAGACATATAATGTTTTGCAAATCTTAGGCTTTCCTTTTCTGTCTTTGTTAGATATATTTAGTTCTGGGATTACATTTGTATGTCCATCCTTTAATAGTGCACTATGCTAATCTTGATTGTCAACTTGATTGAATTGACAGGTACCTAGGGTATGTGTAAAGCAAACTTCTGAGGTAAATAAATGAAAAACTTTTGGGGGTAAATGAAATAAAGGCAGAAAAAGAAGGAAGTCCTATACACAGACTACTCCGCCCCCCCCCCCCCGCTTCCTGTCTACCAAGATGTGAAATGCTCTGCTTTTCTCTGCCCTCTATGATGGATTGAAACCTCTGAAACAGAGCAAAATAAATTCTTCTTCCCATAAATTCTTTTGCTCAAATATCTTGTCTCCACACTGAGAGCTTTGACTAATATACCCACCAGGAACTCCAGTACATTTTGTTGAATGAATGAGTGCTTGCTAACATCAAGTCATTGATGTACTGGTTTCAACTAAGTAGTGCTGGTGTGATGTTCAACTCTGTAGGCCCAGAAGGAAAGATGGGTGGCCTGGACCCCTCTTGCTATGAAAGCAGCTGGAACATCTTTGCAAAGGACAGGAAAAGGACCACTCAATATTTAATGCTTAAAAGTTAAATATTATTATAGAAGGAACTTAATATAAATGGCTTTCAGCAAATCCTTATTCATATTTCCTAATTGCAACGGGTGTCTTGCAAGCAATTAATTTTAATAGTTACATACTCTCAATTTCCCTCTATTTTCCTTCTTAGAAGACTCCAGGGTCCATCAGGGAAAGTGAAAAGTTAGACACTAGATGGCACAGTGGACAGAAAAAGGCACAAATTCCTGAGTTGAGGTCTTCAAATGACAAGTTAATAGGCATTCTGGGGTTGCTAAGTGGTGTATAAACACTGGTGCTGTGGATCTTTGAAGTGCAGTACTGACTTGGTGACATGATGCCTTTATTCCTCCAATATAATTCACAGTTAGGTGTTCTCTATATTTCTATAGGCCTTTTATTGAATATTTCTTTCTTTTTTTCTGTCCTACTATTTTTATTTTTATTTTTTTTCAAATTTTTATTATCAAGCTGATGTACAGAGAGGTTACAGTTTCATGCGTTAGGCATTGGATACATTTCTTGTATTGTTACCTCGTCCCTCATTCCCCTTCCTTTTCCCCCTTTCTCTTTCCCCCCCATGAGGTGTTCAGTTCACTTACAGCCAACAGTTTTGCAAGTATTGCTTTTGTAGTTGTTTGTCTTTTTTTACCCTGTGTCTCTCGATTTTGGTATTCCCTTTCAATTTCCTAGTTCTAATACCAGTATACACGGTTTCCAATATACTCAGATAAGATTACAGAGATAGTGTAGATACAACCACAGGAAGGTGATACAAGAACATCATCAATAATAGAAGCTAGCAATAGTAATTGTGATATTGAGGACCCACTGTGTACCAGAGTTTACAATGAAGTCACTTATAAAAATTGGGATCTCATTTTTTTTTTCTGATAAAGGATCAGTCTCAAAAACAAAATTGCTTAAACACTCCTTGGAATTTTCTTTTTACTTTTTGTGCTAAACATTTACCATAAACATGGGTTTTTCATGTTTTCTCTGGGACTCAAGGTTTGGGAAGCACAAGATGCCACAGATTCCTTCTTGATAAATAAGACAGTTGGGTTTGAGCCTGTGGTTTTAAAACCTGGCTGCCTATGAGCATCCACTGGGGAAGTTTAATTGGCAATGATCTCTGAGTTCTTTACAGAGATGATCTGCTGTAGAACTTAAAAAAAATCCTAATCATTCTAACTGTTCAGCCAGGTCAGGAATGATTGGCTTGGGTGATCTGAGGAATGGATGGCTTTGATGAAAAAGCATTGTCTTTTCCACCTACCTTTCTCCATGAGGCTGGGTTCCCAGCCAAGGAATCACTAGCGAGTGTCTTACAATGGCCACTGTTCAGGAATACTGATCACTGCAGAGTGCTGGCAGCAGGATCAGGTTAGGGTACTAACTAACCCAGAAGCCATGGATTCTTCCCTAAAGGAACATGATCAAACTGACACTGCTGAAGTCTAGCACAAGATAGATGTAAGAAGTTAGAAGATTAAAAATTCAATAAAAGACCAGGAAGGACCTGCAGCAAAGTCATATTTAGTGGGCCATTAGTGCATATGTGTGTACATATATATGTATATACCTATCTACATAATAGATATTATATATAATATATTATAATAAATATTATAAACCCTTGGCTTTCTAAGCCAACTATGCTTAATTTTTTTCAGAACTGCAACCCACAGGCACACATTACAACATGCTGTGTGTTGCAATCAAATCTGTAAGTGATTTGAAAATTTAATTAAAATGTATCTCAGAATGAGATGAGGTTATATCTGTTTTCCCTCCTCCTCTTCCTCCTCCCTTTTCCTCTTCTGCAAATGTGTAACCAGGTAGGAACAAGACATGATCTATCATCTCTTGCTCAGTCAGCTACTGGACCCCTTACTGATCTTTCACATTTCTCCTCTACCCCCAACATCAGCACATGCAAATCAGATTGTTAGATTCCTATTCTTCTGCTTAAGTCAGCTGGTGCTTTCTCACTGCACTAAAATGAAATTTCTCCTGCTCCTCAGAACCCTGTATAAAACAAGCACACATCTCTCTTGACATCTCTTTCTCTCTCCCTGAACCCACTACACTTGGATTCCTGGAGATGCGGAACTCTTTCCTATCCCAAAGGGAATATTCCTTTCCCTATGGACTCAGAATGTCACCTTATGGGAAAAGGCATTTCTGACCATTGATTGGGCTGAAGTAAACTTTCCCCACTCATTGTACTGAGTTTACTGTCACATCACCCATTGGTTTCCTCCACAGCCCTGAGCACCACCTTTAATGCCTAAATCTTACACTCTGCCTGCCTATCAATGGACAGAAGCTATTCTCACTCCTATAATGGAGCTGCCATAAAGCAGGGGCTTTGTCTGACTTGTTTAGTATTTACTGCCAGTACCTAGCACGATACCTGACATCCAATAAATATTCATTGAAAGGATGAATAGTTCAATAATCCCATCACTCTTATATTCTGAAATGCTTTCTAGAGAGGGATAAAAAGAATCTAATGACAGCAGGTTTCTGCTAAGTTGCATATGACCTACATCCTCCTATGGAAGTCATTTAGACATGCAGGGTATTTTCCCCAGTCTGAACACTACTCCAGGTGCTGAAAATATAGTTGCCAGAAAAGTATCATGTTTCTTGTTCTTAGAGAAATCTTAGAGAAAATATCAGCCCACAAATATGATTCCAGAGAGTGCTAAGCTCCATGAAGAACTTATTCATGACAAAATGATGTGGAGTGCTATTGTGGAGGGGTGGGGAGTTGGAAAGGAAGGTGTCACTGGAGAGGAGGGATTTGTGGAGAACATGGGGGTGTGCCTCTTTGTAAGAATCTTGTGTGAAAGAAAAAAAAAACAATATTCAAAGTCATTTGTTGTAGGAGATACTCCCCAACTTTTAATTAGCATCCACTTAAGTCCTAGTAGTGACGAACACTGTCTTAGGCAGTTAACAGCTAGGGGTGGAGGGTGATAATTATATATCTGACCTTGAACATTGGGTTAAAAGGAGTGAAAGAGGCTGGGATATAGCTGGGAAATGAAGGTAGATGTGGGTGTGAAGGGAGCCCCTGGCAAGTGGGAAATAGATTTCCTAGATGGGAGGAAGATTCCAGCAACCAGATTCTCTAGTTGTTTCACTTTAAACTCCATGATCCAGAGAGCTGTGGTCATGTTGCTAAGGTCTGAGTATGGGTTGAGTGTACCCTGGTGTTCACGTGTTGGGAATTTGGTCCCAGATATGGCAATGTTGAGAGGTCGTCGTGTAGAGCCTGTAAGAAATTGGCATAGTGGGAAGTAATTAGGGAATCAAGGGTGCTGCCTTCAGAAGAAAGTATTGCATTTTTGGGATACAAGTTCTGCTTTAAAAAGCATTATTTTATTGTCTTTTAGTAGTTGTACAAAAGGGCTTTGATTCAGTCTGTCAATTTATGAAAACACAAGTTCTTGCTATATAGTGCCAGTCTGGCACTGAACTTCCCATTCTCCTGTCTCTGTCCCAAATGCTGAGATTACAGGTATGCACAACCACACCAGAATGAACTGATGTGGTTCTTGTGGGGCACTGGCTTGTTCTCACATGAGATTTGTTATGAAGAACAAGGCAGGTCCCCCTCCCCATCTGTGATCACTTCTTGCCTTATACCCACAACAACGATCTATGCCAAGATGGGATATAGTCAAGGTGGTGCTAGAGAGAAAAAAATCTCTCTTTTTATATAGGGTGTTATCCTCAGATAGTTAAGTCTAGTGACAGAATCCAGACTACACACAAAGTTAGTACCAGAAGTGGTATTGTTGCTATGAATGAATACCTGAACATGTGGTGGTGGCTTTGGAATGGGGCAATGGGCAGAGGTTGCAAGAATTAGAGGGAGTTGACTAGAAAAATTATGGAATGCTATGGATGCTATGGATGGAGCATCGGACAATTGTCATGAGGACTCAGAAGGCAGGCCGACCACAGAAAAGCTAGAATACCTTTTGGACTGGGTAAGTGGTTATGCCCAGACTTCTGAGAGAACAAGGAATGGGCGTCTGGAAGTTAGAGTAAAATCTACCCTTCTCACACTTGAATAGAGTCTGTGCCCCTAGACCATTATGGAAGGCTGAATTTACAAATGATGAACTGTGGACCTGGTAGCATTCAGGCTACTTCATGGTTGCCAATGAGTACATTCAGGAGCAATGGAAAATCTAAAGGAAGACCATATCATTTAAAGGGAATCAGAGTGGAAGATCTAAGGAATGAGCAACTGACCAAAGAAGAAGTTAAAAAAATAAAAAGCTTTTCATTTTTTGTGTAGAGCTGAGGACCAAACTCAGGGCCTTGTACTTGACAGGCAAGTGCTCTTCCATGGAGCTAAATAACTCTAAGGAGAGCTCAAATAGTGTAATCTTGTAGAAAGACTGAATCAAGGGCTAACAAAATCAACATCAGGAAATGGGCACATCCAAGAGTGGGGGTGGGGCCAAGGGGAGAGGGGAAGATGAATGAAGGAGAAAAGGGGTAGGGGAGAATGCAGTCAAGAATTCATTGTATATACCATACAACTAAGAAAAGTAGGGGAAGGGTTAGGTTGAAGAGGGGGTATGCATATTGAAGTGTATGACACTGATCCAGATGCATTCATAAACTGCCTTGTGATAGCACACCTCCTTTGCATAACCCTTAAGGAAAATTTAAAAAATCAAATCAAGTACCACATCCTGGCAATGGGAAAAGGTCTCAGTGGACTCTCAGAAACTTTTAAAATTATCCCTCCTCTCACTGGTCTATAAATCTTTTGGGACACCCGTGGGTGTTGTCTTGGCATCACTGTCTAGGAATGCTTAGAGATTCTGCTTTCTGCTTTCTAGGACAGCACCCCTTGGCCACTCTGGTCAAGGTTGAGGTGGGATCTTCATCCCAATGAAGCCAGTAAGAGGCAGACAGTGACGATCACATAAGTAGCAATTCTGTGTGTACGCAGAATGCAAGCAGTATAGGGTTATGGTGGCTTCCCCTGAGATTTCAAAGGAAAGTCTGGAGGCCGGGCAGAGAGCTTCTTTGAAGTATAGTCATCACAGAGAGTCCCTACTGGGACTAAATGATGCTTGAGAATGGAACCACATAGGTACTCCAGGACTATTGAGCCCCTACTGTGCAACAACAGCCTGAGAAGTTTCCATCAGGGGCCTCAACTAAGAGAGTTGAGCATGAGCTAAGCCCAGTCAAGCCACACTATAATGTAGTTCAGTTCAACATTTTGAGCAGCCAACTTCTCATCCAGGTGCAAGCTGTGTACAGGATGCTGGGTTTGGAGTTTGACATCTGCTTTGCTGGGTTTCAGATCTGCTTGGGGTCAGTAATGACTTCCTTCTTAATCTATTCCTCCCCTCTGCCATGGAATGAATAGCCTGTATGTCTATCTGTCCCAACACTGTTATTGGAAGTAGAGTACTTATTTTGATTCTGGGTTTGCAGCTAGAATTTTATCTTGAGTCTCAGATGGGAGTTTGGGACTTTGGGTTTTTGAACTGATGGGGTTATTTGGATGGAATGGTTGTAATTCCACATGAGAAGGCAATCAGCTTTAAGGAGATAGGGGTGGAATGCTGTGGTTTGAAAATGGTTTGTCCCCTCTGAACATCATGTTGGAACTTAAGCCCTATTGTGAAGTATTAAAATGCTTGAAAGCTAATTCAATTATAGTATTTAAATGGAGTGCTTATAATTAATGGCTTCATGAGAACAAGAAGAAAAACCAAAGGACAGCAATAGAGATAGACAGACAGACCCAGACACATACAGACATACTCTGCCTCCCGTCACATAATACCTTGGGTTATCTCAAGAATCTGCTAGTAAGAAGGACATCAAGAGATGTGGCCTTTTCATCTTACACCTCCAAACCTGTTAGCCTAAATGAACCCTTTTTCTTACATACTTACCTAGTGTTACTTAGTGGTTGAGTGTGAGAAAAAAAAATAAAATGGACAAAGGTTCATGCTGTGATTTTGACTGAGCTCAAGACCCTGGTATGCCACCACTCACTCTATTTTGATGCTTTATGTCTAGACACTTCTGTAGAGATTAAATAAAAGCTAGATGTAGTCAGCCTCCCCCCCACATTTTTTTTGCTTTACCCTCCCTAGCTAAGGCTTTGTTGCCATCTAAATCTAAGAGGTGTCGTCCTGAATTAAGTGACAAACTCCTTCATGCTTCAATTTTTCTTATTATATTAGTTTCTCCAAAGCCACTGATAATCAGATTCTAGAAAGTTGTGGATAAAAGAGACTAGATTCCCCCCACCTCTTCTCCCAAAGTTAGGGAAAGTAGTACATGTTCTTTAGTTCATTCTTGCCTTCTTCCTCTTACTTTCTTTCCATTCTAGTGTTCATTGGGTTAGAGATTCAGAGCAACTTTCAGTTCTCTTTTGGTAGATTTTTAATTATCCCAAAAGCATACTGAGAGGAGGCCAGTTCAGAGGCTCCAGGCAACTTTGGTCACATCTGCAGATCACATCAGTATCATCTCTATGGCAACTGACCCATATTGGGCAGAAGCAAATAAGCTCAGAGCTAAAGGTTAATTGCTGTTTCATTTCTGCCCTTCCCCACCTTGCAAATTCCAGTATTGTGGATGGAGATTCTAATTAGAACCAAATTATCAGCAGATTGAATGTATACTTTATAGTTTTGATGGTTGAGAAACTGTTCTGGCTTCTTGAAAGGAATCAGAAATAGTTTCCATTGGCTTTGATGACTCATTTTTCCACTTCTAGGCGTGTTGATGGGGAGTACATAGTTTAGATAATGCAGACAAATGGACTGAATCTTTGCAGAGCCAAGGTGAAGCATATACTCTCCCTTCTCACTTGGTTTTGACACATGTAGCATTATTGATAAGGATGGCCTTATGACAATTTACTTTGTGCTAGTTGCTCTGCTAAGCATCTATGTGCATGAGCTCATTTAAGTTGTGAAGGAATGCCATGAGTTGGAGATTGTGTGTGTGTGTGTGTGTGTGTGTGTGTGTGTGTGTGTGTGTGTATGTGCTGGTCCTAGGGATTGAACTCAGGGCTTAGGTGTGCTCCCTGCCTGAGCTTTATTTTTGCTCAAAGTTAGCACTCTACCACTTCTGCCACAGCTCCACTTCTAGTTTGCCTGTGGTTAATTGTGGTTAATAGGTTTATAGGTGTGAGCCATTGGCTCCAGCTCAGGGCTGGAGATTGGTTTTTTTTTTGCCAGTCCTGGGCCTTGGACTCAGGGCCTAAACACTGTCCCTGGCTTCTTTTTGCTCAAGGCTAGCACTCGGCCACTTCAGCCACAGCGCCACTTCTGGCCGTTTTCTGTATATGTGGTGCTGGGGAATCGAACCCAGGGCCTCATGTTGCCACTAGGCCATATCCCCAGCTAAAAGGGCTGGAGATTTCTTAACCCTAGTTTACAGATAAGAAAACAGCATCTGTTATAACCCATTTGTCCGAGGTTTCATAATGAATAAACTGCAGATCTGGATGCTGAATCCAAGTTCTTTGATCCTAAAGCTCTTGATTATTGGCTAGATTTAAGACATGCTGCTTGAGCCTCTGAGGTGCCTAGCAAAGTAGGTGGCTAGATTAGGTAGGCTGGCTTTCCTTATTATCTGCTTCAAGTCAAACATATCTGAGGAGATTTGGTTGGATGTTCTCTTCCCCATGTTCTTGAAATAGCAATTGTTGAATTAGGGTGACTTTGTACATATTAAATTTGAAGATTTCCTTTGCCTTTTTTTTTTTTTTTTTTTTTTTTTGCCTATCCTGGGGCTTAAATACAGGGCCTGGGCAATTGTACCTGAACTTCTTTTGCTCAAGGCTAGCACTCTATCACTGAGTCACAGTGCCACTTCTGGCCTTTTCTGTGTATGTGGTACTGAGGAATAAAACCCAGGGCTTCATGGGTGCTAGTCAAGCACTCTTCTTCCTTCCTTAAATTCTCCTTCCATATCTTATCTACCACTTATCCTACCCATCCTTTAAAGCCCATTGAAAGATACAAGACCTTATATGAAATGTCTTTTCTTTAGAAATAGTGGTTCACACTTTTCCCTCTGGCATGGAACTCTTGTAATCCTTTTCTTTATGAATTGTGAACCAGTAGTTACCAATTTAGAGCCCTAGTTAGTTAGGGTTTCTGGATTTGGATCTTAACTTTACCAGTTAATACTTTGCCATTGTGGAGCAAGTTACTGCTCTATGCTCAGTTTTCTCATCTGCAAAATGAGGATCATAATAGAACTACACTTTATAGAGTGCTTGTGAGGATTAAATGAGTTTCCATAAGTAAAATTCTTTGAATACTTAGAATTTTTTAAAAGATGTAAACTATTTTTACAGCCCATGGTTAGAGGTTAGAGATGAGACTAAAAGACAGACTTCTTTATATATCTATTGGAAGTATATTCCAAATTGTGGATATGGATATTATTCTTCAGTGCACAGATTCTAGGTCCATGATTTAGAGATCTTTAGTATTTTTTCACTTTATCCATCTCATAAAGTCTTGTTATATATTTTCTTCTCTTAAAAGGTAAATGTAATTTGTTGCAATTAAAACTTCTTTTGGCTTTTTCTACAAAGCAATGGGGATAAAGCTTTTTGTTTCTTGGAGATCTCAGTGGAGTGAATTAATCTACATCCAAGTAAATTAGATATTCAATTATATGATAACCTTTAAAAGAATAATTATGTTTTTATGCCTTTAGCTTTGTTGTTATAACTGATTTCTGAACATTCTTATCAAGTATGGCCTGAAAGTATATGCTCAGGGTCAGTGATGAGTTCTTTTTTTGTAATATGTGATTTTCACAATTTCCGTTGTGTAGTTGTATCCCACAGGAAGGCATTTAGACAAAGGTTCTCAACATACTGATCATTAACCTAGATATTTCATGATAAAAAATGAACAGTTATGAGGAATGATGACTGAGAAGGACTGGGGGCAACTGGACAACCATCACTTTCTAAAAAATCAAATTACAGTGAATCAGACCCGAAGAAACAGAGACTCTATGGTTTCCCTCATTGGTAATAATTAGTACATGTATAGAATAGCTCTAGCAGAAG
This sequence comes from Perognathus longimembris pacificus, assembly GCF_023159225.1. Classification (NCBI taxonomy): domain Eukaryota; kingdom Metazoa; phylum Chordata; class Mammalia; order Rodentia; family Heteromyidae; genus Perognathus; species Perognathus longimembris. Next base: position 44,700,865 of record NC_063173.1, on the reverse strand, counting down.
ATCACAATGGCTCAATACCTATGAACATATAAGATGATGCTAAGTGAAATGAACTATAAGTTATGGAAATAAGTAGTTTATCATTGTTTTTATTTTCAACATACAATGTGAAATTATGTTTTTTTCTTTTGTCTTTCTTCCCCATGGTTTTACCTCTGATGTCACTGTAACTGATGTTGGTACTCTGGGTATTGTATATACATTTATCGGAACTAGGGAAGAGAAGGGGAACATCAAAATGGAGAGACAAAGGGTAAAAGGCAAACCAATGCATCAGCAATACTTACAAGAGAAAATATTGTAAACCAATTTTACAACTCAGGGAGGGGGAGGGAATTGGGAAGGGGGAAGGGGGGAAAATGAGGGAGGAGGTAACAAGTTTGATAAGAATGTACTCACTGCTTTATGTACGAAACTGTAACCTCTGTACATCACTTTGACAATAAATAAGTAAATAAATAAATTAAAGAAATCAAATTATGGGGCAAGGGGGATTAACATGTACTCCATACTGGGAAAATATATGATTTCTTGATATTTCACCATTGGTACAATTTTGTAAATGAGGGATCAAGGCTCAGAAATGCTGTTATGTAGCACATGTAAAATTGTTCTCTACTCATAAGTGGAAAATTTAACTAAGATCAGTAGAACTTGTTGCCTGGAGGTGGAAGAAACAAATTTACTAGGAAGTGAGGCTGGATAAGATGCTGGTGTCAAGGGCAGGAACTGGAAATGTAGAGCAACAGTATGTAGAGCAACACATTTTTCCACTAAGGTTCAGCTGACAACAACACACTTACCATTTCCGGAAATGAGATCTGAGATCTGAGACCCTGGGCTCCCTGGATGATGTCTCATGGGAGAGAACAGGCATAGAGCTTCTGTTCTGGGACTAGACAAGCATCTAGATAACAGTGATAGAAATTACCAAAACAAGGATTGAAAAATAGGGAAATCTGGAAGAGCTCAGCCCAAAGGTATTTATGGCCTCTTGGAATAAATCTGACAGTCTGTTATGTAGTGTGAGTGTGAGTGTGAATGTGTGTGTGAATGTGCATGCACATATGTGTATGATGTCTCCATGAGATGTTAAGGAATAGTTATTTCTTCTTCTCTTGAAGAAGACTGCTTCCTCTATAGAGGCCTTTGTTTGTTTGTTTGGGGACTACTATCTGGTATGGTTCATCCAAATGTACTACCTGAGTCTCAATTATGAAGAAAATAACAACATATACAAACCACATACAGTAAAGTCACCTGGAGCCACAATATGGTTCTGAAGGAGATAGATGACTACAGAAAGGGAAAAAAGTTCTTGAAGAGATTCAAGGACAGTATATTTTGGAGCTAAAATGCTTCCCATAATCATAGATAAATTAAGACAAAGATGAACACCATGAGGCCAAGATTATAGGCTTGGAAGAGAAAATAGAAGAAATTTATTTTTTAAAAAAGCAATGTGATACAAAGAAACAAAGTAAGAATGTGAGTTTTAGAGGACAGATATATGAAACTTAGCATGTGAGTGATAAATGATTTGTATAATAAAAATTGATGATTTATAGGAAAAATGGGAAGTTACAATTTTAATATGAATCAAATCAGAGCCAAAAAATACAAAGATAAAATGCTAAAAATATGCCAGGAAAATTTGTTAATCATAGAATGATATCAGAAGAGTTCAATATGCTTCTCTCTTATAATTGCATATGTTTGCTAAAAACTACTTAGAGACATTAGCATTTATTAACACACTGAATTTATACCTTAAAAACAATGACATATTCACATATATTTGTTTTATATGTACAATAATAAATTTGAGCATAAAGAAAATATTTATAAATAAGAATGTTGAGATTTCATGTTTACTTTCTTAGTCATGATTTAGCACATTGAAAAGAATAAGGTATCTTAATTACTTAGAATATTAAGAAACTGGTATTAGAACTAGGGAAGGGAAAGGGAATATCAAAATTGAGAGACAAAGGATAAAAAAAGATGTCAAAAGCAATACTTTATACCATTTATATACTATATCTATGTACTATATACTGTAACTATACTATATACTATATCCCATGTATTTCTCACAATCCCACCTAATAAGGAAGCTGGCATTGCTATCTCTGTTTTACACATGAGTAACTTAAAGCACAGAGAGGCTGGTATATAGTATACAGATATGTATGTTATACATGTCGTACTATATGTTATAAAATGCATAGAAGCTCAAGGTGGCTTCGAAGTATTTGCTGTTATAATTATTATATAACAGCAGCCATCAAGATTAGAAAAACTGATAGTTTATAATTCCATGGGAAATTATGCCAAGTACTTGCCATTTCTTCTTCTACTAAACACGGTTTAGTAGATAGTATGAATGTCCCAATTTTATGTGAAACACAGGCTCAGAGAGGTCACAAGGCCCCACATTGCCCAGGCACTAAGTGCCTGAGCCAGGACTCGTGCCTTACTTTCTAACACTAGAACTAGAATTTTAATCACCATGCTGCTACAAGTGTATAATACTACTTAATAACAGGTATTACAGCTTTCCTCTGTTCCAGGTGTTGGATCACATCTTCCTTAAATTAATTTGCATAACCACCTTATGAAGTTTTTGTGTTTATTGTTCCCATTTTACAAATAAAATAAAAACAAAAAAAAACAAAAAAAGCAATACTTACAAAACCATTTGGTGTAAACCAACTGAACAACTCATGAGGAGAGAGGGGAAGGGGAATGGGGAGGGGGGAAATGAGGGAGGAGGCAACAAACTGTACAAGAAATGTATGCACCGCCTTATGTATGAAATTGTAACCCTTCTGTATATCACTTTGACAATAAATATTCAGAAAAAAAGAAACATGTTCTAAATAGATTAAAAATTAAGCACATTTATAGACCATTAAGAAGGCTATTTGTGTTTCTCATCACTTCTCATAAGAAAGAATATCAGTCACATTGAACTTGATGCATCCTAGTTGTTTCTTCTTGTTGTAACTTGATTACATCTGTAAAGACACTATTTATTTATTAGCTAATAGCACAAAGAAATCGGTTTCATATATACAATATTTTCATACATGCATGTGATATACTTCAGTCATATCCATGAAACTATTACTCTCTCATGTCAATCTCTCTTACTGGTTTTCCTCTCCTGAAGACTCTGCCTTTGACTTTCTTGTTAAATTTTTTTTCTTTCCATTCTGTGCCCGGTTCCAGTGGCTCACGCCTGTAATCTTAGCTACTAAGGAGGCTGAGATCTGTGGATTGTGGTTCAAAACCAGTCCAGGCAGAAGACTCTGTGAGACCTTACCTCCAATTAACCATCAAAAATCCAGAAGTGGAACTGTGGCTCAAGTGGTAGAGCACTAGCCTTGGGCAAAAACATGGAGGGAGAGTGCCCAGCCCTGAGTTCAAGCCAGGAGTAACACATGATTTTTTTCTGCATTCTGCATATTAAAGAGAATATGCAACATTTGTCTTTTTGACTTTATCTTATTTTGATAAATGTGATGATTTTTAGTTTTGGCCATTTTTCTGCAAATGTTATAATAATGTGCTACTTAGTATTACTTAAAATTACTGAATATTACTCATAGTTTACATATAACACATTTTCATCTCTAGTTAATGGACACATAGGCTGATTCCATGACTTCGCGATTGTGAATAGAGTCACAATAAATATGAGCTATCTCTGTTGTATGCTGATTTTGATACATTGGAGTATACATATAAAAGTGATATGGCTGGATCATATAGTAGTTTTATTTTTTTTCTAATGAGGAACCTCCACAGTAATTTCTACATTAGTTGCAGTAATTTACATCCCCACCAATAGTGTATAAGGGTTCCTTTTCTCCATATCTTTAACAACTTTGGCAGTTATTTTGTTTTCATGATAATGGCCATTTGGGGTGGGATGGAAAGTCAACATAGTTTTGGTCTTAATTTTCTTTATGGCTAAAGATATTGAAATTTTTCATGTATTTATTGGCTATTTTACTTCTTTTGATACTGTTCAGTTGCCCATTTATTGATTGAATTATTTGTTCTTGTGGTATTTACATTTTTTGAGAATTTTACATATACTGGATAATAATCCTATGCCCATTTCATTCTGCAGGCTATATCCTCATTCTGGTAATGACTTCTTTTGCTGAACAGAAACTTCTTAATTTGGTGTAATCCTATTATTTGAGCCAATATGTTAACAACTTGGTCTCTTGAGTTGTGCTCTTGAATTTAGGGGATGAGGTCCTATGGGAGTCTTTAGGTCATTGGAGGCATGTCCTTGAAGGGAAATATATAAATCTAGTGCATACCCAGAAGTGCATTCTGCCTCTTAGCACCTGAGTGAGCTGTTTGTATCACCATGTATTCCCTATCATTCCCATATGGCCGTTCACAATGGGCTGACTTCATCTGGGACTGAAATTGTCAAAACTAGAAGCTAAACAAACCTTTTCACTTACAAGTTAATCATCCCAGGCATTTTATTATAAAATGTGAAGCCCACTAACATTCTTCTTTTTTTTTTTAGATTTTTTTTTTCCAGAGCTGAGGACCGAACTTGGGGCCTTCTGCTCACCAGGCAGGCGCTCTTCCACTGAACTAAATCCCCACCCCACTGACAGTCTTATAGATTTATTGGGTGAGCATATGGGATAATGGTGAGAAAAGGACCCTGTTAGACCCTTACAAAAGCAAGGATGATCACTGTTGTTTATTCATTCCTAGCAGTTGGTGTGGGGGAGGCCTTTTAATATATCTGATAAACAGTATCTCCCTCTCTTTGAACCAATTAATAAATACAATACAACATATGCTGGAGAAACCAAACTAGTTGAAAAACAACTGTAAAACAGATGCTGGATAAGATATTTTATTGCTACCAAAGTTAGTTTGAAGGAAGATTAAATTTTTATTTATAGGTGAGAGATTCTTATAGGGTTAAAAATGGGAAATGAAGGTTTCTCTCCCTAATGATTTTACTGCCAGGCACTGTATGCTTGATTTCATCTAACCATTTTCACAGTCCTCCAAAATAGATCATGATATCACTTCTATTTTTCAGCTAAGGAAATGGAATTTGAGAATAATTAAGCTATATGTCTGAGGTAAAGCCTGGATTAGAACCAAAAGCAGCATTCTTAATGATGGCTTACTTGTGGCAGTGTGTGCTTCTGTGAGCAGTTAATGAGTGCTAAGCATGGTTTTTCAGTGTTTATAGGAGTCATAGTCAACCAGGGCCTGCCTAATGGGATTAAGCTTTAAATCTTATTGGAGTCAGAGAAGCAGCTCATGGAAGGCCTGTCTGTCGCCGGTGGTAGCTTGAACTCACTATAAGTCAGCCAGGTGAAGAGTTGGAAAGGAGAACTGGCCATAAAATAGGAAAGAGAATGAACCTTTAAACCCTATTGTCTTTGACTTCTAAGCACTTCAGAAGTTTGGGGGAGATGCAGAAAGGTTGATACATGCACTGCCCAAGGGCTCAAAGAAACCAGAGTGAGCCCATCCAACAGTACCCAATAGGGCAGGAACAAATCAGCAATCACACCATTGAGCTGTTATACCTAGTGCCATTCACCAAACTTTAAGCTTTCAGTATATTTTTGCTTTTTCACTTCTGAGTAGCAGATCTCACAAAGAGATGAGGAATCCAAACCAAGACCACACTGGGCAGCAAACTCTGGGAAATGTAGTTCCAGCTTGGCTAAATTAACCATACAAAATTATTATACTACTGAACTTTATTGAATATGATTGACAAACAAAGATTATGTAAAGTCATAGTGTAAAATCTGATTTTTTTGGTGTTATAGATCTAATTCAGTGTCTCACTAATACTAGACAAATAGTATACCATTGAGCTACATTCACAGCCCAACAAGGTCATTTTTTATGTGTGTACACATGAAAATATTATCACAATAAGCAAATTAATATATCACTTCACACAGAATTTTCTGTGATGAGAATATTTAAGATCAATTCTAGTAGCAGATTTCAAGTATATAATAGTGTTATTAACTGTGTTTACCACATTATACATTAGCTCTCCAGAGTTGTTTAATCCCTCACAATTGAAATTTTATACTTGTTTACCAGCATCTCCCATTCCTCTTATCCCTTATTCTCTGGAAAATAAAATCCCTTATTCTTTTTGCTTTTTGGAAATATCTTATTATCTTCAAATATTTTATTATCTTTCTAAGGTAGAAACTGTGTTTTGCCAGTGGGGTAAATCAAGGCTTGAAAGGTTGTATAACTTTTCTAAGATACAAACTTGTCTATGGTAAACCCCAATACGAGGCTTGAGGCTTTGAATTCAGAACTCTGTGACTGAACATTTGTGTTCTACACCTGGTATTGTGGCATTCATGTATAATCTCAAATACTTGGTAAACTGAAGCAGGAGTATGACTTCATTTCAAGGAGTTTAGGACCAGCATGGGGAAGCATAGTAAGACAGTCTGAGAACAACAATCTCCTTTGCCACCAAACCTGCCCTCTTAGCCATTGCACAATATTGTGCATAGATTTTCCTCTGTTCATCTGCTTTGAGGGGCATCAGTGTTGCTAATAGAAAGTTAGAGGAATCACATAAAACAGATCTTGGTGTATTTGGGTCCCCCAAAATACTTAGCTTTAAAAAAGTGTACCTAAACTAGAGCTTTCTACATGGGATTGCATTTGTATGATAAGCCTGTTAAGTTGTTGACCCACCCATCCTCCATGTCTACCCTCACGCACATGCCTGGTGTAGCAGGAGTCCCCTGGGAAGTTGTCTTTATTCTTGTTTTTTGTTTTGTTTTGTTCTGTTTGGCCAGTCCTGGGGCTTGGACTCAGGGCCTGAGCACTGTCCCTGGCTTCTTTTTGCTCAAGGCTAGCACTCTGCCACTTGAGCCACAGCGCCACTTCTGGCCATTTTCTGTATATGTGGTGCTGGGGAATTGAACCCAGGACCTCATGAATATGAGGCAGGCACTCTAGCCACTAGACCATATCCCCACCTCCAGCATTTACCCCACATACGTCCTGACTTGATGATTGAAGGATGGATATGTGGGCCCTGGGAAATGACTCACCTTGCAGAGATGTACTGTGTTGGCCTCTTGGAAATGAAACTGGGAAGGGAGCAGGGTAAAGTGAAGTATATCCTGTTATCTTGTGAGAGACTGACTGGAGCCAGTGGAAAAAAAGTTTTCATTGGCACTGTCAGCCTCCCAGGTGGCAGCCAGGTGTCTTGGTTTTGACTTTTTGTTTTATAAACATTTTTTTTGCCTGTCAGTTCTCTAAATGGAGCTAAGCTCATCTCTGTGGCAGCTGAAGCGTAAGAGCCCCAGTGAATATGTCAGAGCTGAGGAGAAAGCTCTACTCCAAAACAGACAGAAAAGGGAGAAAAGAAAGTGCTTTGCTCTTATCACAGAGTCTGGACAGTACTGAAGGGGAAAAATATCACCAAATGGAATGTTAAAGGGAAAGATGCCCGCTCTTTGCAGAGCCCCGAAGCAAAGAACAATGGCTTATACATGCACACATACTCTATAAAGGAAGCTCTCAACCACATCTTTTTGCAAGACTTTCTAAGAGATGGCCACTGATGTCATCCCTCTTGATTAGCACATTGAAGAATTTTATTATGACCAAACCAAACCAAACCAAATCTCTTCTTGGTGGGATTCAGTTAGAACCAGGTATTAGCCAAAGTAATTTTCAAGAAATTTATTTGAAAAAGTACTTCCAAGAGAAGCCCAGCAAGGGAGGAGAGGGAAGATGGTGGAGAGGAACACTAAAGGGTGGGTGTTATTTGAGAAAGGAATATCCTTGGCCAAACCAATTGATGCCTGCAGAACTTGGTGGGTAAATGACTCTTTAGGGTTTCTTCCACCTCCAGACAAAGGAACTAGGGGCTATATGCCAATTTCCAGGCATGGTTCACTTTTAATGATTGATGCCCATAGCTGTTGCAGGTGCTCATTTTAGCAACAAAGTACTGTAGTAGTTGCAGACTCCTGAGAAGAAGGCCCTTTTTCCCCTGGGGCAAAAGAGAGGACTCCATGAGCACTGACTGTGGAGATCAAGACTGTCTCCATATTCAAGTCTTGCTTTTCTTCATTGCTAATCTAGCTTGGTGAGATGCTTGCAGAAATATAGGAACTCTTAGGCATACCTGATAGTCTTGTACCAAACCAAAGTGGAGCTTGGCGAGAGTTCTAGGTACTACTTGTTTTATGCCTCATTGATTTTGGTAGGATCTGGAGAAGCCAGAATGATTAAGCAGTTCACCAGGCGATAACCAAGAACCAGGGTCTTCCTCATCAGAAATGTCTACTCCATACTGGAAGGAGGCTGTCCAGTGTAGTAGTCAAAGGTCCTCTGGTATCAATTGCTCAAGTCTGAATCTTGGCTTTGCCATTTACCTAGTTATGTTATGTTATCTCAAGCAAGTTTCCCAATTTCTCTTTCTCTCTCTTATTTTCCTCTTAACTAATGAGGGTGCTCTTATTATATTTGTCATTGAGTTCTTGGGAGTTTTAACCTAGAGCTGTTACTATCCACAAGTGCTTAATCTGCTATGTATTCCATAATATACTATTCACACATATAATACATATAGCATACTTAGTACTTATGATATAACTTAGATATTATTGATTGCTCAAAGACATTCAATTTAATATTTTATTATCTTTAAGTCATTATACAAATGAATTTTAATTAAACATTCCAGTTTGTAAGTACAACGCATCATGATCTATGTCACTCCTTCCATCCTTCCCCAACCTCTTTCATCCTCTCAAGCTACTTGGTTTCATTTCCACATGTGTACATTGAATATGTTGACTGCATTCAGTTATTCTATTTGTTTCCATTCATCTTCTCTCCCTTCTCTTGACCTCCTCACCTCCAGCCACACACATGTCAGCTCCCTGGTATTCATTTTGTTAAACCGTTAGTTGTTCAAAGGAGTTACATCATTGGAATCTACTCCTGTATATATAATACTTGAGGTATTTTGTTTCTGTATATATGCATAAGGCCTTGCATATGTTTCCACATGTTTGTAATTTAGCTCCAATTTCCACATGAGAGAAAACAATCGCCCTTTTGTCCTGCTGAGCCTACTTAGTTCACTTAACATATTTTTCAAGGTCAACAACTTTCTATACTCAGACTTCAGACTCCAGGCCTCTGAAATCAATCATTATGTCATCCAGAGTAGAAGATGGCAGGAAGGATAAATTAGTGAGTTTGGGGATCAGCTAGCCAGCCTCTAAGTCCTATGTTAATGCTGTTAAGTGTACGACACTGACAAGTAGTTGCACCTTTTCAAGATTAGAATTGTGCCTAACTGGGGTTAAATGATACAACACTCATTTCCATAACATGGAGTTCATTTCACTTAGCATTATCTCATGCGTTCATAGGGGCCTATTAGTCTCTTGTGATCCTCTGCTGTGATTAGCCTAAACCTGTGGTAATTATTCCCTATGAGGGAGACCATAGAGTCCATGTTTCTTTGGGTCTGGCTCACTCAGTATAATTTTTTCCAAGTCCTTCCATTTCCTTACAAATGGGGCAATGTTATTCTTGCTGATAGAGGCATAAAATTCCATTGTGTATATATACCACATTTTCCTGATCCATTCGTCTACTGAGGGGCATCTGGGTTAGTTCCAGATTCTGTCTATGACAAATTGTGCTGCAATGAACATTGTTGTGCTGATGGCTTTAGTGTGATTTTGTTTGTGGTCTTTTAGATAGATACCCAAAAGTGGGGCTGCTGGGTCATAGGGGAGCTCTATGTTTAGCCTTCTGAGGAATCTCCACACTGCTTTCCAGAGTGGCTGAACCAGTTTACATTCCCACCAACAATGAAGTAGGGTTCCCTTTTGGCCCATCCCCTCCAACAATTGTTGTTGTTAGTTTTCTTGATCTAGGACATTCTTACTGGGGTGAGATGGAATCTCAATGTTGTTTTGATTTGCATTTCTTTTATGGCCAGTGATGTA